>NW_028318448.1:339000-678000 GCF_062004578.1 Staurois parvus | reverse complement strand
CACCCCTTTCCAAAACCTATACTAATTAGCCTGTATATAAAAGATGTATATAAAACTTTCCTATTTTCTCGCTGCTTTGGTCACGTGAGTGACCGTCAGTGTTCAACAGCTTCAGGGAAGAGGAGGGAGCGCTGACAACAGATGGTTTATAGTAAGCCTGTGGGTAACATCACCACTTAGGCATTATAGCCATTGTTGGAGCGCTCTCCTCTCCCCTGTAGCCTGCACTGGGCAACACCGGGGAGATCACACAACTGGACCAAAGTAAATGCATTATTCTTCTACAGTTTACTTAGTATGTGTTAGAAGTGGGTAGGAGCAGTGTTAAGGTTAATTCTGGAACTCTACTTTCAAAAAAGTGTTTTCAGCTGTCTTCACTGACTTATTTTAAAGTCCTGTTGCCAAGTAGCTACAGTATTAGGGAGGGTGATGTATATATAACTTTTCCTGCATAGTAGTCAAATAAGGTAAAGCAATTTAAAGCACTGCCAGTTGTTTCCTTCTTCAAATCTGACAGCGGTACACAACATTTATCAACTACCAAGTGAAACTATTTTTTTCATTTTTCTTTATTAATCTTGGCCCTGAAAGGAAGCTATTCAATACTGGCTAATAACTTCCTAATGGTATGAGAGCTCCCAGAGGATCCAAAACACAGTCCCACCCAATGACCAATGTACACCTGAAGTTGGATAATTTGCCCTTCACAAAATCTTCTTCATGGCAATATACTAACTTTGCAATACCATGTTTAATGCAAAGAACAGGTCTGGAAATCCCAAAAGCAATGGCACACATGTAGTTCAGAATATGAACATAATTTAAGTATTAGATTGACTATTAGGTTAAACAGAAAAAGCATGGGTTTTATTTAAGGCAGCAGCACTGATGATAAATATTCCTTTTATTTTTATAAGGAACCAGGAGTGTTCAAGATCCATTCCAAAAAGGGCTACATTTCCAGTAGGCTTCTTCTCATTGCTTCTTTAAGAGCAGCATCTGTAGAAAAGGAATTATACATATTAAAATCAGCCTGTCAGTTACAGACTTTATTCTCAAGGAAAGAACTTTTCATAGTAAATTTTAATCCATTACAAAAAACACAAGTCATGGCCTATTTACACATTTATGTGTTTAAACATGAGTTTTCTAGGAAGGGGGATCTTTCTAACCAGCTTGACAATGCATATAAGAAGTAGATTATTTCCTTTGCTTTTGTTACAGTTTCACAGAGATGTGGTATAGTGCACTAAAATCTAAAATGGTTTCCAAGTATGGAAAGACAGCATAAAAACAAAACAAATTAAATAAAACAAAAATACTGTAGTAGCTAAGGTGCAAAGATTGAGGTTGCCTTAAAGTTTGTAGAAATTTATATTGCAGCAGATGATGAGCCCAGACAGACACTATAAAGCAGAAACCAGGGGTTGTCTGAAGAATGAAGCAAAAAAAGTGCTGGTCTACAGCAAATTCTCTCTTGTGTTTTATATGTAAAACTTGATTGGCTGTTGTGAGAAACTGCTCCATTTTTGCATTGCTCTTGGTTTTCTATTTCTTGCACTTTCTTCTTTACTTTACAAATTTTAGGAACTGCAACCATTTTTATACACAATCCCTCCATTTTCAGGGGTTCAAATGTAATTGGACATATGAATATGATTTAAAAAGGAACATTTTATGTTTTGTTGAGAATCCTTTACTGGCAATGACTACCTAGAGTCTGGAACCCATGGACATGACCAAAGACTGGGTTTCCTCCTTTCTGATGCTTTGCCAGGCTCTAAATGCAGCTGTCTTCAGTTGTTCTTTATGGGTCTTTCTCAATTGGGTTGAGATCAGGTGATTGACTAGGCCATTGCAGAATATTCCACTTTTCCTTCAAAAGCTCCTGGGTTGCTTTTGCTGTGTGTTTTGGATCATTGTCCATCTGTACTGTAAAGATATACTGTCAGCCCAGATTCAGCCAAATGCAGCAAAGTTGATTGGATGGCACTTCAAACACTGCAGAATTCATTCGGCTGCTTCTGTCTTGTCACATCATCAATAAACACCAATGACCCAGTGCCACTGGAAGCAATGCATGCCCCTGCCATCACACTGCTTCCACCATGTTTTACAGATGACGTTGTGTGCTTTGGATCATGAGCAGTTGCAAGCCTTCTCCACACTTTTTTATTCCTGTCATTCTAGTACAGATTAATCTTAGTTTCATCCGTCCAAAGAATGCTTTTCCAGAACCGGTCTGGCTTTTTTTTTTTATTTTTTTTGGCAAAGTCCAATCTGGCTTTTCTATTCTTCAGGCTTATGAATGGTTTGTACTTTATGGTGAACCCTCTGTATTTGCTCTCGTGAAATCTTCTCTTGATTGTAGACTTTGACAATGATACGCCCACCTCCTGGAGAGTGTCCTTCACTTGTTTGGATGTTGTGAATGGGTTTTTCTTTACAGTAGAGAGGATCCTGCGATCATCCACCACTGTTGTCTTCCATGGACGTTCGTGCCTTTTAATGTTTGAGTTCACCAGTGCATTCTTCTTTCTTCAGAATGTACCAAACTGGTAATTTGGCCACTCCTAATGTTGCTGCTATCTCTCTGATGGATTTGTTTAGTATTTGGAACCTTACAATGGGCTGTTTCATTTGCATGGACAGCTCCTTTAAACGCATGATGTAGCTTCACAGAAATAGATTCCAAATGCAAATACCACACTTAGAATCAACTCCAGATCTTTTACCTACTTAACTGATAAAGAAATAATGAAGGAATAGCTCACACCTGGCCATGAAACAGCTTTTGATTCCATTGTCCAATTACTTTTGGTCCCTTGAAAAAGGGGGTGGCTACTCTTGCGAGCTGTAATTTCTAAACCCTTACTCCAATTTAGATGTACATACCCTCAAATTAAACCTGAGAGTGTGCACTTTCAGCCCATATCCATTATATAACTATAGCTTAAGTATGTTTTGGAAAATACCTGAAAAAATCTAAAATTGTGTCTGTGTCCAAATATATAGGGACCTAACTGTACATAAGACCATTGTATTAAAAATAAGCCCTTTGTCTTATTTAAAAATTTGTAATAAAACCTGATTTTACTTCAAAATCCCATTCACCTATTTCTGCCCGCTATAGGCAGTAAAGGGCTCCTCAATTCTCAGGTTCACAATTTAACCTATGGAATTCCTTTGCAGGAGGAACTTGGATGAGGACTCCTTGGTCTTCAGGACTGGTGAAGGTTTGCAAGGCATTGCAAGAACACTGGAAGATTGAAAGCCAGGAAGCGAGGAGGGAGTGGGGTGAAAATGTCACATCTAAGCCCGAAATATCAGAAATGGCATCCAAGCAATGTGGATGCAAGATTTCTAAATGTCTGCAAAAGCCAGAAGAACATCCCTCCACTTTGAAAAGTGAGGTGCACTTTTATGCTAAGGAGGGTTTTTTTCGTAGGCTTAACATTCTTGAGAATGTCAGCCTTTGTAGACTTACAAAAAAAAAAAAAAAAACATTGGAGGTATCAATACCGTAGCAGTTACCACGTGTTGGCAAAAAGGATTTTTTTTGCAAAGGAAAGGTGTAGGTTTATAAACCTGTCCTTTTCGCCAATACTCTTATAGCCAGTGATGTCCATGACTAGCTTGTACAATGATCTAAAACTAGATATCAGCTGTTGGCCTATGCCAGTAGCAGCCAAATCCCACTTAAGAGACAGAGGCCAGTCAAAAATTTGTCTGTGGAAAGAGTGTAGCATAGTGCCAGTGAGTGCAAAGACCATGGAGAGGGCTTTTTCTGTAGGATCCTTAAAGGAAAGTACTCGTTCCAATGGAATGGTAATCGCTCTGTTCAAATAAGAAATACAAATAATAAGCTATATCTGTAATGTGTTACATATTACAACCTGAATATGGGTGTAGCATGTAACATGTTACAAAAGGGGAACTTATCCTTTAACATCCCACACAACTAATCAAAGTGTTATTTTGGAAAGCGGAAGCAAAAAGATCCTACTAGAGTAAAACATGTAGGTTAATTGACAAAAGAAACAAAACTGATACAAAGGAGCACAGCAGGAAGACAAACTACCAAACATGCAGGATTCTGAAAAAACAAAACAAAAAAATCATGCTCGCGAGACTAGAACAAACCTTCATCCTGTCCCATGGAATTTATTTCCATGTCTTCATCAAGTATGCCTGTAGAAAAGAAAACATTCAGCTCTGTGAGCTAAAAACATGGCGATATTATATTAAATACAAATGCAAAAAAGTTTAAAAAAGCATATTTGCAATGGCGGAGCCACTGCTTTTCTATGGTCACGAACACTTAGTTAACTTGAATTAAACCTGTGTGTTTCCTACGCAGGTGATGAGCTTTTCCCCTTTTGTAAAACACCTTAAACTGCAGAGTAGACTGAGTTATATGAGATATAAACATACCGTGTGTAGTTTCTGATATGCTGTTAAGTAAAGCACACATCACATCTCCTCCCATATGGTGAGGGTATAGGATATGAGCTGAACGCTGAGTTTTCTTGAACTGGTTCTCCAATTCCATGACACCTTCATCACCAGAGAGAACAGTAAAAGGAATTTGCTTAGGAAGCAGCTCATCTGAACGACCAGCCTGAAAGAAAAAACACAATCAATAAGGCTCCATGCCCACTAAGAGCTGAAAAACACACCCATATGTCCATTTTTGCCTGGCATTTTTACTTTTTTTGTGCCAGCGTTTTGCTGCCTGCATCCTTAACAGATGGCTCCTCAGCTGTCAGCAGGACTTCCCGCTGACAGCTGAATGTAAACAAAAGAATTGCCAGCAATTAAAAATTGAGAAAAAAAACTGTGTGTGAGCCCTCTGAGTCTGGTATAGATTTTGAGAACCCCATGCCAAAAATCACCCCAAACCATACCAGACCCTAATCCAAACCTGCAGCCTGACATGGGAGGGGGAGTGCTCTGGGTTGGGGGCGGGGGGGGGGGGCTTATCGGAACCCGGAAGCCTCCTTTAACAAGGGGGCCCACGTATCCCCCCCGATGTGAAAGAAAATACCCCTACTCATTCACCAAAAGTCAAAAATAAATAAAAAACACAGTTTGTGACAAGTCCTTTATTAACCACTCGCACTCTGGAAGATTTACCCCTACTTTTTGACCAAGCCATTTTTTGCTATTCAGCACTGCGCTATTTCAATTGGTAATTGCATGGTCATGCAACACTGTACCCACACAAAATTTATGTCCTTTTTTTCACACAAATAGAGCTTTCTTTTTTGTGGTATTTGATCATCAATGGGTTTATTTTTTGATATAAATGAAAAAAGACCAAAAATGTAAAAAAATAAAAGATATCTTCTCCTTTCGGTTATAAAACAAAATCTCCAATAAACTCAGTCATAAATTTAGGCCAAAATGTATTCTGCTACATGTCATTGGTAAAAAAAATCCCAATACGTGTATATTAATTGGTTTATGTGAAAGTTATAGCGTCTACAAACTAAGGTATATATACTGGAATTATCTGACTGCCTATCACATTTCTTGAGGTGCTAAAATGCCAGGGCAGTACAAACCCCCCCCCCCCCCCCAAATGACCCCTTTTTGGAAAGTAGACACCCCAAGATATTTGCTGAGAGGCATGTTGAGTCCATGGAAGATTTTATTTTTTTGCCACAAAATTTTATACAAAGGACAATTTATTTTTTGCTACCTCGGGTATGGGGATACCACGTGATTTTTTTTTTTTTTCTTTAAATTTGTTTTTTATTTTTTTCACTGTTCCCTTTTATTGTACTATACAAAGGATGCAATAGTATAATTCCGTTTGTGATCAATATATTGATCTGTACAAACACTACACTATTAATGGCGGTGATCAGCAACCTATAGTGTGAGTGGAATAGTGTGCAGGCAATCTAACAGTAGCTGACCCTGGCTGGGAGGGGAGCTTACAGACCCCGACAATGTCTGATGTCACTAGTGGCAGTAATATCGTGCTCAATGAAAAATTCTATACCCTGACAATGTATTAATGGCACTGGCTAGGTGACAGGGTGATCAAAGGATTACTGGGGTGAAAAACGGGTTATATGTGCTAATCTAACATGTGTGTGTAAAATGTAGTGCTTGTTCTCTTTTCTCTCCCTGGACCGACAGGGTGGGCAGCAGGGGCTGCAGGCGCGTTCACACCCCGAAATAGAAAGCAACATAAGGGTACGTCGCTTTGCTCAGAGACGCCACTTGCCCGCGCATTGCAGGCAGACGGTCGGCAAGTAGTTAAAAAGAAAAAAAAAAAACCCTTAAAAAAAATTCTCAAAACATAATTTATTTAATTTTTACACATTTATAAAAGAGAAAAACAAAAAAAAAAAAAAACCCCAAAACACACTTATCAGAGTAGTACAAATGTTACCATAGTAACACTGTACTACTCTGGGGAAGTGATCAGGGATTTTTTTTTTTTTTAAAGATTTCTTAAGATTATTGTTCTGCAAAGCTTGCTTAGAACTGTCATGAATGGATTAAGTTTAAGACAGTTCAAAATAACAGTGATCTGTGATTGGCTAGAGCTGGTCACAAGGTATAGGGTGCTATGATCGGCCCAATGTACCATGTGAGATCTGTGGACCAATCACAGCTCACCAGGAAGAGAAGCAAAGCTGTCGTGAATCTGATTGATTCACATAGTTGGGGAGGATCTGGGGACCCCCTTGTTAAAAGGGGCTTCCAAATTCTGATCAGCAGACCCCCACAACCACCACCCAGGGTTGTAGGGAAAAGGTCCTTGTCCCCATCAGCAAGCACCCCTCCCACTATGTTGAGGGCATGTGGCCTGGCATGGTTCAGGAGGGGGGACACTCACGCATCCCCTCCCTTTCCTGGACTACCAGGCTGCATGCTCAGATAATGATCTGGTAGTGACTTTGGGGGAACCCCACGCCATTAAAAAAAAAAAAAAAATTGGCGTAGGGTTCCCCTTTAAATTCATATTAGAACTGAAGGGCCTAGTATGGATTGGGGGAGAGGCATGCGGTTTATTTTCCTCAAATTATTATTGGCAATTCTTTTGTTTACATTCCGCTGTAAGAGAGGAACTCCGCTGAGGAGTCATTTGCTGTTAAAGACTTCAGTTCCGAAAGAAGTTTCGGGAGGGAGACCAAGGGGTTGGAGAAAAAAAATAGTAAATCATCTGTGTAAGCGGCAACCTTGGGACCCAAACGGAAGTCGACAAAAATGTCACGCAATTCTTTTGCACCATTCATAGGAATGGCTCCAGAGTGAATAAAAATCAATGGTGAAAGGGGGCAGCCCTGGAGGGTCCCATTGATGATCGCAAATGGAGAGGAGAGATGACGGTTTACCTTCACTTGAGCCGAAGGGCACGAGTAAATAGCCCGCTTCCAACTGAGCATCCGCTGCCCTAGGTCAATATGTCCCAAGGTTTCCTGAAGGAAGGTCAGGCCCACACAATCAAAGGCCTTCTCAGGGTCAGTGGAAAGTAATAACATTGGCAATTTGCGCTTGCTGGCAAAATGTGCCTCCCTGGAGGGAACAAAACCCACCTGGTCATCATGTACCAGGGCAGGGACATACTCCATCAGCCGCATTGCTAAAATTTTGGTAAACAATATAAGATCAATATTTAAGAGCGATACAGGTCTGTAATTTTGGCTCAAAAGCTTATTCTTGCCCTCCTTCGGAATCAACGTGATGTGGGCCGTAGCATATCCCAAAGGAAATCATCTCCTGTCCCTACCCCATTATAGGTTGCAAGAAAATGCGGGGAAAGTATCGCACCAAACGCCTTGTAATATAGCAAGGAATAGCCATCCGACCTGGCGCCTTACCCGTGTTCATGTGAAAAAGGGCCACTCCGAACTCCTCTGCCATCAAGGGAGCATCCAAGGAATCAACTGCCTCCTCCGGTACAGTATATAAGTACCAAGTCATGTTTTGTGAAGGGGATCAAGTACTTATTTCCCTCATGAACATGCAAATCAGTGCATAATTTGTTAGACACGCATTTATTTTGAATTTTTTGTTGCTATTCTGTCTCTCAGTGTTACAATACACCTACCATTTAATGTTTAGACTGATCATTTCCTTGCGAGTGGGCAAACATTCAAAATCAGCAGGGGATCAAATACTTCTTTCCTTTACTGTATATTCGGTAGGTCCGAGTCCATCAAATAACGCCAAATATTCTCTACTCCAGCCGACCCCCCCAATGATGATTGTGCCGACAAATTATAAAGTGATTAATAATATCGCTGGAATACACCCCCTATATCGCCCGCTAAATGGACCATCCTACCAGGGTTGTCCTTAAGCTCCGGGATAAACGCTCTAGCTCTTTGATTCCGCAAGGCTCAAGCCAGAAGTTTGCTACATTTGTTCCCATGTTCATAGAAAGAACGGCGACATTTAGCAAGCATCGCCTTCACTTTATCCATGGCCAGAGAGCTCAACTGGTCAAGCAGGACTGTAAGTTCCGCCAAGGACGTATTAGCTAACAACTGTTTGTGAACCGCTTCTAACAATCTAATTTTGTCCAACAACTTCAACACCTGTTGTGATTGTTCCTTTTTCAGCCTGGCCCCCCATTTGATAAGAAGCCCCCTGGCATAGGCTTTGTGCGTCTCCCAAATCGTCATTGGGGTACAGTCTGGGTCTACGTTTGCCGTAAAGAAAGAGCGCAATTCCGCCAATAAGTTCTCTACTACCTCCGGAGTTTGTAAAAGAGTCATTTAACCTCCAGTGCCAATGTCTGGGGGTAACGGGTGATCAATTAGCATCCACCCACACCGGGGCATGATCCGAGAAAGTTATCGAACCTATGTCAGCCGCTGTGACCACAGGCAAAAGGGACTGAGGGAACAATATAAAATCAATCCTGGAATAAGAGTCATGAGGGTGGGAGTAGAACATGTAATCTCGCTGGGTAGGGTGCAAAACCCTCCAGACATCAACTAATTGCAAAGTATTAAGGGAACGCTTCAGATGCTTCAAGGCAGAGTATGACAACTGCGACGAAACCCTCGAAGCGTCCAGAAGCATATCAAATGTGAAATTGAAATCTCCTCCCACCATCAAAGTACTTCCCACAAATTCCTCCAATTTTGAGAGTCTGCTCGAGAAACATGATCTGGCGTGAGTTAGGAAGATATAAGTCCACTAAAGTAAACCTCTGGTTACCCAGCATACCTTTGACAAATAGAACCTGGCCCTCTGCATCACACCATTGATTCCTGAAGGTCCACGGCACACTTTTATGGATAAGGATACTCACTCCCTTAGACTTAGATTCCGCAGAACAGCCATGATATACAGTTAGGAAGAGGCGATCGGCCAGCTTGGGTATTTTGTCTGCACGAAAATGTGTCTCCTGAAGGAATCCAATCTGAGCTTTTAAATGATGTAAATTAGAGAGTGCTATAGAACGTTTCTCTGGAGTATTCAGGCCCTTTACATTAATAGACACCAGGCGGGTAGAGTCCCGTCCAACCGGCCAAGTGAGGAATGGCCTGGGAGACATGACCGTGAGGGGGGAAAAAACAAAACAAAAAAAAACAAATAAGACACTACAGTAGAAAACAAAGAAAGATAGCAGAGAAAGCAAGAAAAAAAAGGAAGGGGGGGGGGGTGTATGTGGGGAATGGGCTAGAAACCCAGAGAAAATAAAGTACCAGAAAGAAACGAGAGACGTCAGAGCAGAGAAAATTGGAGAAAGGATCCCAGAGAAAAAAACTATGATAGGCGAGAGGGAAAATCTCAAGCACCCACAAAAATCGTCGTGTGGGACAAACCCACGATGTGCAACCCTATGTGGGGGAGAGGCTGGAGACAACAGGCACAGATACTCTTCTGTCCCGACCCGCCCTGCTTAACAACCAGCTGCACGAACTTAAAAAAAAAGTAGACAAATGCTATGAAATCGTTACAGTCAACAAGAAAATAAAATATACCCAGCCAAAAACAACTAACCAACCCCTGAGGTGACACAAAGAGTGACTGGCATTCAACTTTCTGCCAGCAAAATCGCTCCCACGAATACAAACCCCCCCCCCCAAAAAAAACAAAAAACAAAAAAAAACAAAAAAAACGCTCATAGTTAGATGCTAGGAACATATTTTCAAGCTAGTGTATTTGGAGCCTAAAAAACTTTTTTAAAGCATGTCACTTAAGAGTGCCTGTACAGGGATTTTTAATCAATTGTATTTGCTGTATTTGTCCCTGTGCACAAATTGCCCCATACTTGCAAGTCCAGATGATGCTCAGAGCACTGTTGTGAGCCAACCTTCCCTGTTCACCCTCTCTTTGCAGCACATTTCCCATATAATCATTTGGGGAATCCATCAGCAATAAATACATAAC
Source organism: Staurois parvus (assembly GCF_062004578.1). Taxonomy (NCBI): domain Eukaryota; kingdom Metazoa; phylum Chordata; class Amphibia; order Anura; family Ranidae; genus Staurois; species Staurois parvus. The sequence goes on along the minus strand of NW_028318448.1, from coordinate 667,632 downwards.
AGAGGATACAATTATCTTTGACTTTACGGAAGAAACAGAGAAAAAGTAAAAGTAAGATAATGCAGATGTTGCCTAGCAGAGAAAAATTAAACTACAATGTCAGCCAGTATATAAAACCAGGAAATGTAGGTTAGTGAGCGCAATCCGGAAAGCGACCAATGCACTAAAAAGGAACTACAAGACCCTTTAAAATAAATTCATAAAAACAGGTAGTGCAGCGCTATATGAAATTAAACCTTAATAACAGAAAAATGAAAATAAGTCCACTGTAATATCAGTATACGGATTCCTCAGTCCACAATAAAAACTTCTAAAGTTGTAGATGCAATTCGGTCTCCCGTTGTGGTAATATGAATAGATTGCCTACTCACCAGAAACCCAGTACAAAAACGCATATCTGGATCACATGCATCCTCGGATCTCGGATAAAGACAGCCCGGAGATGGAATCCTCTGGTGGTCCCTCAACGGTATAAGAGAAGGATACCGATCTGGTCTCAAAGTGCCTACTTCTCCAAATCTGCAATAGTGCCTAAAACACTGGGGCTGAGGTGTGAAGGCTCAGTGCCAGATACGGAGAACAAAGGTGCTCATAGTGTAGTATTTAAAACTGTAAATTTATTGCATTTAAAATCTGAGCAAAATTACACATACATAAATGACTGTATACAGTATGAGACTGCTGCAAGTAGTAGTAAAAGCACCCAAAAGCACTGACCAGTGTAAATCTAATGTGGGCCGCCGGACCTCCTGATCCGGCGGCGTAGCGTCAAAGCGTGCAGGGGCTCCTCCTAGACGCGTTTCGTGTAAACACACATCTGCAGTAGGGGTGATCCAGATATGCGTTTTTGGTCTGGGTTTCTGGTGAGTAGGCAATCTATTCATATTACCACAACGGGAGACCGGATTGCATCTACAACGTTAGAGGTTTTCATTGTGGACTGAGGAATCCGTATACTGATATTACAGTGGACTTATTTTCATTTTTATGTTATTAAGGTTTAATTTCATATAGCGCTGCACTACCAGTATATAAAACCAGTAAATAAATGATATATGAAACTTACATGAATACATATGGCAAAATGTAAACGATCAGAGCAGCGAGGGTGAAGGAAAAAACAACCAGTATTAGAAAGATGCTTAAAAAATTTGCAGTCCATCGGAGGTTTCCATTCACTCTTCTCTCCTAAAAATGAAAATAGTGTTAAATAGAGGTCTACTTTACTTATTCTACGGTTAAGTAAAATGTTGAGAACACTGATACAGTCTAAGGGCTCATGTACACTGCAGCTGATAAATTCACGTTTAGGAGCTGTTCAGCATTTTTTTCAGCAGCTCCTGAACTCACCCTAATGTTTTCCTATGTGTCCATGTACACATCTTCGTTTACAGTCATTTACAGGCATTTGAGTTTACAGTTGTTTTTTTGAATGCAGAAAACTTGCGTTCAGCAGTCGATTTTATCAGCGTTTCAAACGCAAAATGCTTGTAAACGCGGCAAATCGCATTTATAAGCATTTGCGTCTGAAATTTGTTTTTAAACTCTTTCAGTTCCCAATGCTGTCCAGAGCCTTTTTAAATCATGAAAAATGCATGCAAAGCGTTTATAAGGTACTGAGATGGACAAAACACTGAACACAGGATGTTCCTACTAAGCTCCTCACACATTGTAATGACCAATTCACACCTCAGACCTCTACCACCCTTGGAAACAAAAGATATATTAATGACCATTCACACCTAAAATTCCTCACGAAGACCCCCTGCCAGGTGGCCTTAATGACTCACACCACAAGACACCTTTCCCACCCTTGAAAACAAAGATATGTTAATGAGCAACTCCCACCTAATTATCTCAACACATTCTGCTCTCTCTGCTTCTACTCTCTGTATTTCTCTGAAACAGTCTGAAATAGTTAATAATTTAACACTTTTTAGTGCATTCTGGAGGTTCTCCTGTGCTTATATTTAAAAAACGCTTCTAAACGCAAAACGCACATAAAAGCGTTATGCAAACGCAGCTAAACATACTTTTTTAACCTACATTTGCCATCATTCAGAAGTGTCCCGTGTACATGGGGCCTAAAACACTCAGCTGCTAATTGAAAAAAGAAAGCTTAGAAGCCATTATAAAAGGCAACTTAAGGTATGCAAGACCTACCTACCACACAGTCACTGAACTATTTGGTTAATCTGACTAATAAAAAGAAATTAACCACACCATGGAATCATCATTCCATAATTATAGTCTATACAGTAAGAAATCCTTTAAAAGGGTACTTTGTTTTTGTAGAGAAAATAACAACCCCCTCTGGATGATCAATGACCACTACAAAGATTTTAACAAACTTTGTTGCAGATTCCTACCCATTTCAGCGCTGAAGAAAAAAACTGTTTGCTCTTCTATGTCTTTTGGATACCAATTTTGAATGGGAGTGATTTTTCTTTTTTTTTTATTAATGATCAGCTAATACACTTGGTGTGCTCTAATGAAGAACACTACATTGTCTGCATCCCTTTAGAAGTGATTAACCCTTTAGAAGCATTGCACCAAAGTTAATTTTTTTGTTGTTTTCTTTTTGTTGCAGGGGATGCCTAAAATCTGAATTAGTGTAGACTTATGGGAAAATCATTGAGCCAATCAGACAAGTAGGAAATTATATTTCTGGGGGCAGTCTATACACCAACTGTGTACAGAAGGCCTCAAGGTCACCATATTGCATTGAAGATTACAGGATATTACAGTGCTGCAGATCAATTTTTAATAAATTACAATATGGCTTGTGTCGCAAGAGTATTTGCTATTTTTTTTCTCACAACAGTGGAGTTATCCTTTAGGTGGAACTATATGCAAGTATCAACATAAAGCTGATTTTCTAGGAAAAAATTACGGATAAGCAAAAGCTTAGGCAACTGGTCACATGATCCAATGCAAGGACGAAAAGGAGGATCAAAGTTAAAGTGGTTTTGATGGGTGAAGGTTTTTTTTATTTTCAGTTTTGATGATAATGGTAAACCAAACAAATATAAAAAGGTAAGTCTCCAAAATTCGGGCAGACAGCAATAAAAATCAAATACCGTATTTTCCGGCGTATAAGACGACTTTTTGACCCTTGAAAATCTTCTCAAAAGTCGGGGGTCGTCTTATACACCGGTACACGTCAGGGGGCACTTTTTAGGGGGGGTGGCGCGGTGCTGCCGCCGTCCCCCCCTTCCGACGGAAGGGACACCAAGTACAGGGGTGGGCAGAGGGCTGCAGTCTCTTACCTGGCTCCCACGACGATCCATCCAGGAAGCGCTGCTCCTTCAGTCACTCCGGCCACTCCCTCGCTCCTGCCGCTCGGCTCCTCCTCCTCACCGGTGATTGGCCGCCAGAGCTGTAGCTCAGGTAAGGCACACAGGCGGCCAATCACGGGCGAGGAGGCAGAGCCGAGCAGACCCGCGAAAATCGAGTGAGGGTAAGTGTGCAGTGCAGAGGTGCTGCTGCAACCACATATGCTGGATGCAGCAGTACCATACAAGAACAGGAGTCAGCAAGTGTCATTGGGAAGAATAGTGCCCCATCATTGGTGTCACTGATACTAATGATGGGGCACTATTCCTCCCACTGACACCAATGATGGGGCACTATTCCTCCCACTGACACCAACGATGGGGCACTATTCCTCCCACTGACACCAACGATGGGGCACTATTCCTCCCCCCACTGACACCAACGATGGGGCACTATTCCTCCCCCCACTGACACCAACGATGGGGCACTATTCCTCCCCCCACTGATACCAACGATGGGGCACTATTCCTCCCCCCATTGATACCAACGATGGGGCACTATTCCTCCCCCCACTGACGGAGTACTATTCCTCCCACTGACACCAATGATGGGACACTATTCCTCCCACTGACACCAATGATGGGGCACTATTCCTCCCACTGACACCAATGATGGGGCACTATTCCTCCCACTGACACCAATGATGGGGCACTATTCCTCCCACTGACACCAATGATGGGGCACTATTCCTCCCACTGACACCAATGATGGGGCACTATTCCTCCCACTGACACCAATGATGGGGCACTATTCCTCCAACTGACACCAATGATGGGGCACTATTCCTCCCACTGACACCAATGATGGGGCACTATTCCTCCCACTGACACCAATGATGGGGTACTATTCCTCCCACTGACACCAATGTTGGGACGCTATTCCTCCCACTGACACCAATGATGGGGCGCTATTCCTTCCACTGACACCAATGATGGGGCGCTATTCTTCCCACTGACACCAATGATGGGGCGCTATTCCTTCCACTGACACCAATGATGGGGCGCTATTCCTTCCACTGACACCAATGATGGGGCGCTATTCCTTCCACTGACACCAATGATGGGGCGCTATTCCTTCTACTGACACCAATGATGGGGCGCTATTCCTTCCACTGACACCAATGATGGGGCGCTATTCCTCCCACTGACACCAATGATGGGGCGCTATTCCTCCCACTGACACCAATGATGGGGCGCTATTCCTCCCACTGACACCAATGATGGGGCGCTATTCCTCCCACTGATACCAATGATGGGGCGCTATTCCTCCCACTGATACCAATGATGGGGTGCTATTCCTCCCACTGACACCAAATGATGGGGCACGATTTGTTGCTCTGACACCAATGATGGGGCGCTATTCCTCCCACGGACACCAATTTTGGGGTGCTATTCCTGCCACTGACACCAATGATGGGGCACGATTTGTTGCTCTGACACCAATGATGGGGCACTATTCCTCCCACTGACACTAATGATGGGACACTATTCCTCACACACTGACACTAATGATGGGTCACCATCAATGGTGTCCGTGGGAGGAATAGTGCCCCATCATTGGTGTTAGTGGGAGGAATAGTGCCCCATCATTGGTGTTAGTGGGAGGAATAGTGCCCCATCATTGGTGTTAGTGGGAGGAATAGTGCCCCATCATTGGTGTCAGTGGGAGGAAGCGTGCCCCGTCATTGGAATACCATACCATATTGAAATCAAATCTGATGTTTTTTAATTTTTGGTGTGCGTTGGAAGAGGGGTAGTCTTATACGGCGAGTATAGCCCAAACCCTATATTTTAACAGGAAAAGTAGGGGGTCGTCTTATACGCCCAGTCGTCTTATACACCGGCAAATACGGTAGGTATTCTAATCCATCTCCAGTTTGACCAAACCTAAATTAAAAGGTTTTACCTTTAGTTATACTTTAACTTGAGCATCTTACTGAACCACACAAGTATATCACCCTAGGTGAAGCAATTTCCCTTTAGCGGATTTTAGCTTGCATTTATAGGGACCGCCTAACAATACGTAATGCAGCACAGCTTAACACAAGTGTACTCATTCGCATGAGGATGTGTGATGCTATGTGTTTTTATTCTTAAACAAATCAAAGTAATGCTCACCTTGAAAACCCCACACAAATGTTCCCTGGTTTAGGTATCCTGGCAGATGAGAAAAAAACTGGGCCCAGTTGTCCAAGTCAATAAAAACAATGTGGGTCATTGTTTTGAGAAAATCCAAATCTGGTAATTCACAATCATGCAGTTCTAGAGGGGAAGATTTATAAAATTTATCATTACTCTGGTCAAAGTAAGTGACAAAAATAAGCAATAACACAATGGGAAAGTAATCCTTGAAAAAGATGATGAAGATGAAATAAATCCCAAAATAGAGCTCAAATGTTGTCACAAACAATTTTGTGACAGGGACATATTAAATTAAAAGTAAAAACTATGATGCCACAGTAGAAGGAAAGGGAAGATGCTGTTGAGGAAAAAAAATAAAATAAATTGAATTTTGGTGGTGAGGTCAGCTTTCGTTAAAAGTACTTTGTAGGAAAGTAAAAGTACAAAGCAAAGGTAAAAACAAACTAAAATAGGATGAAAGCCAAAAGCCTGGATTTGTGCCCCAACTCCCACTTCAGTTTTGCAAACAACTTTGATACCATAATAGATGCAGCAATAAAGAAAGGAGTAGAACCACTCCTGAGGATTTACCCCCCTTCCTGACAAGGCCTCTTTTTGCTATTCAGCGCTGTGTTACTTTGACAATTGCGCGGTCATGCTGCACCCATATTAAATTTACATCCTTTTTTCAAACAAATAGAGCTTTCGTTTGGTAGTATTTGATTGCCTGTGCGCTTTTTATTTTTTGCGCTATAAACAAAAAAACAAAAAAAAAAACAAACTGAAAATTCTGAAAGAAAAAAATATTTTTTAACTCGGCTATAAAAAAAAATATAGTAAACTCAAAATTAGTCATAAATTTAGGTCAAAATTTATTCTGCTACATGCCTTCAGTAAAAAAAAAACCCCAATAAGTGTATATTGATTGCTTTGTGTAAAAGTTATAGTATCTACAAACTATGGTATATATACACTGCAATTTAAGCAAATTGTATTTTTTGCTATACAGCACTGCGCTAGTTTAACTGACAATTGTGCGGTCATGCAAAGCTATACATAAATGAAATGTATGTCCTTTTTTCACACAAATAGAGCTTTCTTTTGATGGTATTTGATCACCTCTGGGTTTTTTTTTTTTTGCGCTATAAAAAAAAAACAAAAAAAAACAACAACATTTTTAAACACCCCCCCCCCCCCCAACCCCTCATATTTTCTCATAAAAAATATCCAAAAAACTCAAATTTCGTCATATATTTAAGCCAATATGTATTTTGCTACATGTCTTTGGTAAAAAAAATCTCAATAACTGCATATTAATTGGATTGTGTGAAAGTTATAGCATCTACAAAACTATGGCATAGATAATGGAATTTACAGAGCTTTTGCTTTCTGACTGCCTATCAAATTTCTTGAAGTGCTAAAATACCAGGACAGTACAGACACCCCCAAATGACCCCTTTTCAGAAAGTAGACACCCTAAGCTATCTGTTGAGAGGCATGTTGAGTCCATGGAAGATTTATTTTTTTTCCCACAAGTTTTTGGAAATTGGCAAAAATATATTTTTTTACTATGCAAAGTTGTCACTTTTTACACTGACCCTTTCATTTTTTTTCTTAAATCACTTTTAATGCTATCCCAGGGATTGCAAATATCTCCTATAACTTCAATGGGCACTGTCATATATTTATTTTTGGGAAATCTGGTGTCTATCAGACTCTAGATAACTCCTCTGCCCTTACACTACCTAATCTCACCAAGATCGGTGTGATTAGATGCTTTCCCAATTTACAAATGGTGTTGTTTATATTCTTCGAAACTGAAGTGATAAAAGCTTCCGATTTCTTAGACTATAGAGATTATTGGCGCCATTCTGGTCTCCAATAAGCTCTATGGTCAGCTGGCAGAAACACTGGCTGCATTCTCAGGTTCCTGACTGCCCGAGAAGGCTGTGGAAGGCAGCAGGGAAGGGGGGGCTGCTACGAGTTAGCCACTAGGATTGCTTTTACATGAAAGCAGATTGCCGGCTGAAAAAAAACTATACCAGGCTGATGTCCGCAGCTGCAGGCATCATCCTGGTATAACCACTCATAGTCCAGTGATGTACCAGTATGTCGCTGGTCCTTGTTGGGTGTGGGCTCCACTAGTGTATGGTAGCGACAGAAGCAGTCCTTGAGGCAGAGACCAGGTTGGCCAGGGCAGGAGGGACAAAAAAAAAAGCAGGTGTCGCATTGTATTCTGTGTTTGCTACAGACACATCTTTGGGGTGATCTTTGGGTTTGGGTAATAGAGAGGACATCTGGAAAATGCCTCTCATGCAGCCGGCTAACTGCATTTGGATTTGAGGATTGGGCCACAGCACCTTCTTGATACAGAAGGGCCATGATGATCTCTTTCTGAAATTTTAGGAAGGATCCAGTTGCTTTGTAAATTACAAAAGAGTTATATATAGCCAACTGAAATAGACACCTTTGAGTACCAGTGTTGCGCTTTTCGGGAAACTAGGTACGGATTTATCATTTGGGCGTTGAAATCCACCCCTCCCATGTTAAGGTTATAATCGTGGACACAGAGAGGTTTCCCAACAACGCCAGATAACGTGTTCATTTGGACTGTCGCATCTGCGTGAATGGAAAACAGGACGAAAACATCCCGTTTGTCCTTCCACTTCACTGCGAGCAATTCATCATTCCTCAAGCAGGCTAAGTCGGGTATTTACAAGCCGTTGGGGAAAGCCCCGGCGATTAGGTCACACGGTGCCACATGAGCCAATTCCAAGATTGTACAGATACCTAAATAGTGACACGCTTGTATAGAGATTGTCCACGTACGTATAAGTGGTACCCCTTACAGATCAAAGACGACCCCAAGTCCCAAACTATCTTGCCACTGCTCCTCATGTAGTCGGGGGGCTCTACTTCGCTGTCTTTTTCCTCAAACCTTAAATTTGTACAAATAGCCTGTGGCCCTCTCACAGAGCTTATACAATTTGACTCCATATCTGGCATGCTTGATGGGGATGAATGCAAGGCGGCCTGTAAAGTGAATAAGGGACTCATCCGCGCAGATGTTTTGCTGGGTCGTATACACATCTGCAAATTTCTCAGTGAGGTGGTTTATGAGGGGTTGAATTTTGTACAGCAGTCATGTTCAGGGTCACCACGAGGACGACAAAGTGTGTTATCATTGAAATGCATGAAGCGCATTATCGGCTCATATCTATGCCTGGCCATGGCAGCAGTGGTAGCAGAGAACTTGGGAATATGATGAATCGAGTCTGTGGACCGCAACGCATGCTTTTTTGTAATGCCCATGTTGAGGGTTAGGCCCCAAATTTTTAAATTCGGAAACTAATAGGTTTCCATGCAAATGGTCTGGCAAGGTTTGAATTTGGGTTTGTGGCAATATATTGTAGAGCATATAAATTGCTTTGGCCCACAATCAAATTGTGAAATCTTCTGTGAAAAACTGCTCAAAAAAAAAATCAAGGGGAGTATTTCAATTTTCTGTTTCCACCAGAATTCCGGGTTGGGCAGTGAATGGGGGAAGTACACGTGATGCAGAATCTGTAGGCTGCCAATCAGGATTTGCAAGCACGTCCGGAAGGACACTAGGGGCTCTATGGGCCTGTGTGCGAATTCTTGGTGGATGCGGGACACTACTTGTGCTCGCCACTGCACCAGCTTTTACTGCACTGATGGGACTCGCCACATCACCAAGTGATACTGCAGTACTGGTATAAAAAGACCAGGATATACTGGGCCTCTGATGCTCGCCAGTTCACCAAAAAGGTAGTGCGGCATTAGTACTGGCACTCTGCTACCTATGCAACAAGTCATGTAACCAGCCCAACCCCCGGCTCCATCCTCACTGGCTCTGACAGCAGAGGGAGCCAATGGCTTCCTCTGCTGTGTCTCAGCCAATGAGGAGGAAGAGACCCGGGAGAGCTGCTGCTCTCACGACATCACTGAACTGAGATTGGGCTTAGGTGAGTATTGGGGAGGGGGGGGGGGGGGGAGAGGGGGCTGAGGGAAGAGCTGCACACTGAAGGTTTTTTTCCTTCATGCATAAAGATAGAAAATCCTTCAGCATTAACAACCACTTTAAAATGTTTTTTTTTTAATTTGCTTTATTTTTTTCCTCCACTTCCCATTTTCCCTGAAGGTAGTGGTGATGTAAACCTGGCCATACAGATGTAACCTGGGAAGCATCTCACCACTGCCTTCAGGGAAAGCCTGTACTTAAACTCCAAGATCTTGTTGTATTGTCACATTGCGCTCCTGACATCATAACACTACAAGCATCTGTGAGAGAGAGAAAAAAAAATAAAACAAAAAAAAACTTCCTATTATCTTGCATTTACAGATGCTTGTAGGGTGCTTCATCTCACACATGTGCATTATCATGGGATCTTTAAAAATGACAGCATGGGAATGAGGACAGAGGCAGGAGAAAAACAGAAAAGTATGAACAAAAAGTCACAAGGGTGTAGGTAGGTAGGATTGTTTCTCTCTCTCCAGTCAGGTTTATAGATGGGTTTAATCACAGATGTGCAAAATTTTGAGGCTTGACATATTTGATGTCCAATTACTCGATGCAATCTCTTTTATATTTTACCAAACAAAAATTGGTATTATATTGTGTTTGTGCTAAAATCTGAGTGTATTGAACATGGTCTCTATGAATATAAAATGCTTGGGGGAGGGGGGCCGGGGCTTAAGTAGCCTTCAGGGCACATTTGTGCATTTTAAACATGGGTAGGGGAAAAAAAAAAAAGAAAAAAAAGAGCTCAACAGCGAAAGGGTTAAAATGAGAGTTTAATCCAATCCTCTAATTTAGACTCCTCCCCCCACCAAGATACTTATTACTATGACTATAGTAGACTACTTTCATACCCAAGTTTCGGTTCACATATATGCGGATTGGACACGCTTGAAATAACACTGCTTCCTATGGTGCTTGTTCACATATGTCCAGTGCACTGGCGATGCTGATTCAGTGCAGATTTAAAGAGTCATGTACAATTTCTGAGCAGTGCCTTCAGGTTCAGGTGCGGATTACAGACTACTGACTTCTATGGGAACCGTTTCTAAACTGCAGATGTGTGAACAGAATAAAATCCTGACTTAATCCTGTCTTGTACCTGATGTAAACCTGACATGAATTGCTGGACAACTACTGTGTCAATTAACTGTGAAACCTGAGCTTCAATAGGCACTGCACATGCGTGAATCAGCTCTAATAGATAATAAAGTGGTCTAAAGCACCTAAACTATGCATTCATCCACCCACTCCTGAAAGCAGAACTTAGACAAGGTAATTTTCTGCCAGAGGATTTGGGAAATGCAGGATAGAAAATTATTATTATTTTTTTTTTTTATCGAAACGTTCTCAATTAATAAATATCTCATAAAACACATCACAGGCATACTTATAATTACACACCGAAACACATTCTACTACTCCTATCGAGTATGGTGATACCACATGCGTTAGACTTTCATAATCTAACCACATAGAGGGACCAATAATCCAAGGATCACTTTCAAATGTTCCAGGGGCATAAATTACGCATCTAATTTCCTGGCTACCTATCACATTTTTGGAGGCCTTGGAGCAGCAGGACAGTGGCAACACCTACAAAATGACAATATTTTGGAAAGGAGAGCAGGAGGAGGAGAGGGAAAGAGACAGAGACCTTATTTTGATTTTTGCAGCACTTGTGGTTGCAGCCGCCTAGGTGAGTGACGTCATTAGGATATCCTGTTGACTTCTGGGATATCGGCATCATGGATCTAAGGAGTCTTCGAGCATCCTCGGCATCTAACATTGCGGTATTTCCAGACCGGAAATGATGCGTTTGGGAGTTAGTTGCCATTTTCAAAGAAGAGGTTTGCTGCCAGGAGTAAGTAATGGATACCTGTGTGGACACCGTTATGGAGGCGCTGGCTGTAATGGTTGCACTGTGATGGGGACAACGGCTGTAATACAAGCACTATTATAGGGACACTGGCTGTAATGCAAGCACTGTGCTGGTGACACTGTAATGCGAGCACTGTGATGGGGCAACTGGCTGTAATGCGAACACTGTGATAGGGACACTGGCTGCAATGCAAGCACTGTGATAGGGACACTGGCTGTAAGGGGGCATAGTGATGAGAGCAACAGCTGTAATGGGGGCACTGTGCTGGTGACACTGGCTGTAATGCAAGCACTGTGATAGGGACACTGGCTGTAAGGGGGCATAGTGATGAGAGCAACAGCTGTAATGGGGGCATTGTGCTGGTGACACTGGCTGTAATGCGAGCACTGTGATGGGGGAACTGGCTGTAATGCAAGCACTGTGAAGGGGACACTACTGTTATTAATTTACATTATAGATTTGAAATGATAGGCCAGAGCAAGAACAGGCAACTAAAAAAGAAAATACACTCTTTTCACTCATCCCACACTGCTCATAACTTTCTCTTAGATTTGATAGGCCAGCGGAAGAGAAGATTGCAGACTTGCTATTCTTTTTGACCTTATTTGATCCATTATTTTTGGATAAGTGAAAAAAAACAAAACATACTCTATTTATCCTCCTCTCCAATTCCCCTCCCCCCCCCATCTCTACACTGAATTTCTACATTTTAACCTACCTTTTTGCCACTAAAAATAGTTATGCTATTTTTAACCGCTTCATGTCCTGCGACCTAACGGTATATTTCTGGATAGAGGGGGTGAACGAGATATCATTGTTAATATAGCATCTGGATTACTTTTACAGACGACGGAAGGGGGTACAACCCCCTTTACTGGGCTCTCCCAAATGATCAGAGCGCTCAGTAAGGATGCGACCGATGGCATCCTGTTCCTGAGACACAGTGAGAAGAACTTACTCCCACTGTGTAATTTCAGAAACCAGAAAGCAATGAGGATTTAGGCACTTCTAGTTTGGGTTCTTTGTTTACCAGGTTGCTACCGGCCAGTGAATCAGCTGATCTGTGTCTAATTGGCTGCACTGGAGGCCACATGAGAGATCTGGTGTCTAATATGCCCCAATCGCTCCATAAAGAGGATGTGTCACGTCCCATGATATCACAAGGGATGTTGTTCATCCCTTGTAAGAGCAATATAGTTGATATTAAAAAAAATATTGTAATGTTTTTCTTAAATAAAACAAATGATTAAAAAAAAAAAAAAAAAATTGAGGCCGCTCTCTCCCCCATGCTCGTGTGAAAAAGTGAATACATACACTGATCCAGCACGCATATGTAAAGACACTTGTACCCTACATGTAAGGTATCACCATGAATGCCAGAGTGAGAGCATTAATTCTACCTCCAGACTGCTGGCGTAACTCTAAACTGGTAACGTGTATATGGAGATTTTTAGGTACTGTAGTTTAGCACCATTCCTCGGGCATACCCAATTTTAACCACTTCCCATCTGCCCTATAGCAGAAATACTGCTACAGGGCGGCAAAATCACGTCTATATACACGTGATTTTGCATTTCCGGGTAGAGGGTGCACGCGAGCCATGCATGCGTCCCATCCACGCCACCATTCGTGGCCGCAGCTGTCAATCATCAGGCCCCGGCCAGCAATTACTTGCCGGTGCCCGGTCATTTCCGACAATAACCGACGGGAAGGAGGATTGTTTTGTTTACATACCAGCAACAGTGTGTGCCAACCTTGTGAAGACTTACAGGAAATGTTTGACCTCTGTCATTGCCAACAAAGGATATATAACAAAGTATTGAGATGAACTTTTGATATTGACCAAATACTTATTTTCCACCATAATTAGCAAATAAATTCTTTCCAAATCAGCCAATGTGATTGTCTGGATTTTTCTCATTTTGTCTCTCATAGTTGAGGTCTACCTATCCTATGATGCCAATTACAGGCCTCTCTCATCTTTTTAAGTGGGAGAACTTGCACAATTGGTGGCTGACTAAATACTTTTTTGCCCCACTCAATTAATTTACATGTAAGGTGTTTTTTTTTTTTTTTTAGTAAAGACATGTTGCAGAACACATTTTGGCGTAAATTTATGATGAAATTTGATTTTTACATTTTTTTACTAGACATGTTTACTAGCAAAAAGTCAAAAATATTTTTTCTTTAATAGTGCAAAAAATAAAAAAACTGCATAGGCGATCAAATACCACTGAAAGAAAGCTCAATGCGGGGGGAAGGACATTCATTTCATTTTGGTGCAGCGTTGCACAACTGTGCAATTATCAGTTAAGTAGCGCAGTAACGCAAAAAATGGCCTGGTCAGGAAGGGGGTTAAATCTTCAGGAGGGCAAGTGGTTAAAGCATGACAGGTTTGGTATCTATTTACTTGGCATAACAATCTTTAATATTTTCCAATTAGGTATTACATTATGTTTTTGAGCACTGAAATCCATAAAAGTACATTTTTTTATTTTTAAATGTGCGTTTGAAAAATTTCTGCGCAATTATCTTGTGAAGTACAAATATGCAACACCCACCATTTTATTTTCTAGGGACTCTGCTTAAAAAAATATATATTTGGGGGTTTTAATTAGTAAAAAAAAAAAAAAAACTATGTTTACATATAGGCATGTAGGAGAGGGATGTTAGAATTGGATTGGACTGGAACTGAATTAGAAATTTTTTTTTTACATTCTATATTTTATAGGTCCGAGGATGAGCAAATTTTCTACAATATTAGTTTATTATGAATTTAAACATTATGGTTAGGCTTTCTCCTTTCCATGACCACACTTACCTTTGCTGATGTGTTCTAGGTGGTTCTCGTTTATCGAGTTGCTCTATAAAACAGGGCATTGCGAGACCGGGAGGTGCATGCTTGGTAGTCAGCTGCACAAAATTCCATAAATAAATTAACACTGGCTTCACATGGTCACAGCTGTGATGGCCATTGCCAGAATTTCTCCAGGGGAGGATAAAGTACACATTTGACAATTTAATTTTATATTCACATGTATGATAATATCCACAGTAGATGCAGCAATTCCTAATAATTAAGAGGATGGTTTTATTTCAGTTTTGTTTAGGAGACTGTAGCTCCTCTTTAATGTTGTAGGAGGTCTAACAGGAGGTCACAGGCAATGTTCTATCACCATGTGCATCAGCACATCCAGGGTTACACAGGAGGAATCCTCATGCAGCTCTCAGACGACATGTAATAAATAATCAAAATGCCAAAAAAAGCACTTACATAATCAAAAACAAAAACTGCTTTGATAGTCACATCCATCCATTCAGCTTCAATACTCCTCTGCCCAGCCTCATGAAGCTGACCTAATATACTTGCAGCGCTCATCAACCAGAAGGTGCCCATAACTGCAGAGCTTCTCAGTTGGAAGGCGCTGGTAATATCAGAAACCCACAGGACGGGTATTGGTAAATGACCGTGAAGCTCTGTCCCTTACGTGGATACCCAAAAGGCTTCCTTAGAGTGTGGAGCATCACAGGTAACACCTGCTTATAACCGCTTTGGAGCCTGGTAACCCCGATGCACAACAAATCAATGCCATTTACAATGGGCCTACCTGGGGGGATTAACACTAGCAATGTATTTCAGGAAATAAATACAGTGGATATAAAAAGTCTACACACCCGTTAAAATGTCTGGTTTCTGTGATGTAAAAAAATGAGCGATAAATCATTTCAGACCTTTTTCCACCTTCAATGTGACCCATAAAACTATACAACTCAATTGAAAAACAAACAGAAATCTGGGGGAGGAGTAAACATAAAGAACTAAAATAATGTGGTTGCATAAGTATGCACACCCTCTTATAACTGGGGATGTAGTAGTATTCAGAATTAAGCAATCACATTCAAATTCATGTTAAATAGGAGTCAGTACACACCTGCCATCATTTAAAGTGTCTCTAATTAACATCAAATAAAGTTCAGCTGTTCTAGTAGGTCTTTCCTGACATTTTCTTAGTTGCACCCTACAGAAAAAGCCATGGTCCACAGGGAGCTTCCAAAGCATCAGAGGGATCTCATTGTTAAAAAGGTATCTGTCCAAAAGATATGTTTGGTGCAAAAACAACACTGCATCACCAAAAGCACACCATACCCCCAGTGAAGAATAGTGGTGGCAGCACCATGCTTTGGGGCGGTTTTTCTTCAGCTGGAACTGCAGCCTTAGTCAAGGTGGAAAGAATTATGAACAGTTCTAAACACCAGTCAATGGCACAAAACCTTCAGGCTTCTGCTAGAAAGGGGAACATGAAGAGGAACTTCATCTTTGAGCATCACAACAACCCAAAGGATACATCCAAATCAACAAAGTAATGGCTTCACCAGAAGTAGGTAAAAGTTTTGGAATGGCCCAGCCAGAGCCCAGACCTGAATCTGATTGAAAATCTATGGGGTGATTTGAAGCGAGCTGTGCACAGTTGATGTCCTCTCAATCTGACAGATTTGGAGTGTTTTTGCAAGGAAGAGTGGGCAAATATTGCCAAGTCAAGATGTGCCATGCTGATAGACTCATACCCAAAAAGACTGAGTGCTGGAATAAAATCAAAAGGTGCTTCAACAAAGTATTAGTTTAAGGGTGTGCACACTTATGCAATCATATTATTTTAGTTTTTTTTTTTTACTCCCCCCCCCCCCAAAAAAAAAAGGATTTCAGTTTGTTGTTCAACTGAGTTGTACAGTTTATAGGTTATATTAACCATTTGCCGCCCGCCCTATGGCTGAATGGCGGGCGGCAAATGTCATCAGCGTTTCGGGTGGACTCCATATGGCGTCCTCCCGCACATGCGCAGATTGCGCTCCTGCAGATCTGTATAGCTTGGACACGGCCGATGACAGATCTGCGTATCGGCCCCGTTGCCGGTACCATGTGACCAATCACAGCAGGTCACATGACAGTTGTATACAATGGATGGCTTCATTCATGCCATCCATTGTATACTAGTGTCTAGCTGTGAATGGTCACAGCTAATCACATGCACATGTCATGTGATTAGCTGTGGCCAAATCACAGCTAAGCACAAAGACAAAAAAAAACAATAAAAAACAAAAAAAAACCCTGAATGAATTGATGTCATTCAGGTAAATGTAAAGTAATTCTTTGCTATAAGCAAATTGTGTAAAAAAAAAAAAAAAATACGGATCACTTCCCCAAAGTAGTACAATGTTACTATGGTAACATTGTACTACTTTGGTCATAGTGAAATATGAAAAAAAAAATCTTAAAGAAAAATTTTTTTTATAAAAAACAATTTAATAAAAAAAAAATAAAAATAAAATTATATATATATATATATATATATATATATATATATATATATATATATATATATATATATATATATATATATATATATTTTTTTTTTTTTTTCATACTGTCACCAGTCAGTGTCCCTGACCACTGCCATGCCAGTTATATGATGACGCTGTACTGCACTGGTGACAATATGCAAAAAAAAAAAAAATAGTTAAACTAATTTTTTTAATTTTTTCATTTTCCGAAAAATGACAAAAAAAAAATACAACTTCAAAAAACTCGCCATGCCTCTTATGAAGTACGTCGGACGGTCTACTTTGCAAAAAGGGGTCATTTCGGGGATATCTGTACTGTTCTGACATTCTTGGACTCCAAGAAATTAGATTGGCTGTCAGTACTTCAGGATTGATCAATATTCAGATCTATACCATAGTTTGTGAACTCTATAACTTTCCTACAAACTAAAAAAATACATTATAATTTGGGTTATTTTCACCAAAGACATGTAGCAGAATACATCTCGGCCTAAATTTATGAAGAATAATTATTTGCAAACTTTTATGACAGAAACAAAGAAAAAAAAAATTTTTTTTCAAAATTTTTGGTCTTTTTTTGTTAATTTAGCAAAAAATAAAAACCCCAGTGGTGATTAAATACCACCAAAAGAAAGCTCTAGTTGTGTGAAGAAAATGATAAAATTTTAGTTTGGGTACAATGTTGTATGACCGCGCAATTGTCATTCAAAGTGTGAGAGAGCTGAAACCTGAAACTGGCCTGTGCAGGAAGGTGTAAAATTGCCCGGTATTGAATTGGTTAAAGGTGGAAAAGTTGTGAAATTATTATTTTTTTTTTTTTACAGCACAGATACCGAACATTTTAACAGGGGTGTGTAGACTTTTTATATCCTCTGTATATTATTGGTAAAATGACAGGCAGAAAGGATTAAGTACCCAGATTCCTTTTTTCTACTCAAGATACTTCTATCTCCTTGCTTTGTCAATTTTTGTAATTCTTTTCTGTTCTCAATAGTAGGGTTCTTGCCTAAATTTTTATAAGTAGCTCTGTCCTGCAGTAGACAATCCATCTCCTGGTCACAATAATCCTTACAAAGAATAACGACCTCCCCCCTTTTGTCTGCTGGGCAAATCATTACATTTTTCTTTTTAAACTAATTTCTCCCTTTTATCCACCTGGGAATGTTAACTTTCTTTACCTCCAATTTCTCTAATCCTATACCATGTTCCTAAATATCCCAATATATTTAAAATCCTTATTTTGAGGATTAAAGGATAAGTTCAACTTAACAAAAATAATAAATGCACATTTTCTTGCAGGTAAAAAAAAAAGTGCATTTATTATCTTTGGTTGCGGGAGCCTGGAAACCATTGCACCTGCTATCACTGGATTGAAGGTGCCATGCAGGTCTCCTGCAGATCTGTCAGTACATCTGCTTGCCCATACGGGATGTACTGGCAAGTAGATATACTAACAGGAAGAATCAATGAACTACCACGGAGCTCCACAATGCTGTGGTAGTTCATTTAGAAATACAAGCCATCAGCCAGTAAGGAAGTCGTAATTTGTAGTTTCTCATACAAAAAACTCTGAATGAGTGACGTGGCCGAGTAGATCCCCTACTAGCTGTCAAAGCAGGTGCCGGTGTGTTCATAATATGTTACACCCTTAATACGGAAGTAACAGGTTATGAAATGTGAACTTCTTTAAAAGACTTATCTATTTTTCAAAGTACTGTGTAGACATACTGCACTGATTGAGTCCTGGGATCCACTAGGGGATTAGATAAAAAGTATTTAACATTTGCAATATAGAATACTTCTGGATTTTAATATAGGTCTCACAATTCAAACCTTTGTCTAGGAATTTAAGTTCATTCTTTTCCAAAAGGTACACCTCTTAAACATTTCTTTTTTTTACATATTTGATATATGTTCATTGTCATCACAAATGAATCTTATTTTGTCAAGTAATAACCAAAGTGTAATACCTGTGTCAATATTTTGTATCTCCATAGCTTCAGTTTCTGGTTGGCTTTTGTCACAGAGATTTTTATCTTTTGTCTCAGCCTTGTGACATAATTCTTTTTCATGGCTGTGCTTCAGTTTTGATGATGGTTTATTAACAGAGGTATCACTAGCTGTAAACGTAAACACCTCACCTGTGGATCCATCAGTTTTGAAATTATAATTGTTACTTGGCTCTTTCAGAAAACAGTGTTTCATATGGTAGTGAGACTGAGCACCTTCTGGGTGTGCAAAAGATTTTGAACAGATGCTGCATTTAATAACAAACTTTATGCCACTGGACTGTCCTTCCTTCTTACAAAGATGTGAATTGATGCCTTTAATTGTTTGGTCAGTTGCTGGACATAAACAGCAGCTGTACCAAAGTTTTCCTTTCCCAAACAGTCTATTCAAGCAGAGTTTCCTATCTGTCTTCTTTCTCACTTTGAGAGAATAATTTTCCAGACAGCCACAAGTCAGCTGCTTTTCATGTTCACTGCATGTGGTCAATGTCACCTCTGGAATTTTAATATCTGACTGCCCCTGGTTTGGTACAAAACTATAGTCCAAAGTGTGAAAACTCTCATAGTGGTCAAGGAAGGCAACTTCATCATCAAAATAAAGATCTTCACAAAGCCCACAGAAATATTTCACTTTTATGTTCCCATCATGCTGAAGCTGACAATGCCTAAGTAATGTCTCCAATTTATGAAACTTCTTCTTGCAGGTGTTACAGCAATATTTATGAAATTGGTGAATGTTTAAGGATTGGCAGTGTTGTATAACTGTTTCTTCAGCATCAAACGTCTCCTCACAAATATGGCACTGCCACAATCCTTCAGCAGACAGCTGTGGTGATGGGGATGGGTTACTTGCTGGACTTTCAGATCTCATCTCAACCACTAAGGAAGTAGGTTGCTCCTCAGGCACCTCCTGTTCATAGTAAAAGGAATGACCACCATGGCAATCTATAATATGGGTCAATACATTTTCAATCCTTGCCAGCTCAATCCTGCACATCTGGCACCAAAAAAGAAAACTGTCCAAACGTGCACCACCATGAAATCGGCACATATGAAGGCGGATAATGGCAGTGTCATCAGCAAGCTTACCACAAACCATGCACTTGTGAGAAATCCTATTGGCTACCATAATGTGTTTTTCAGCATCTTTCTCAGCTGGAAACTGTTGAGAGCATTCACAAAACCAAGCAGTCACCATTATATCACTCTCTTTCTTTAAAGAACCAGTTTCACTTTGCGGTTTGCGTTTTGACAAAACACCACTGTCGTCCGTATCGTTTAAGCTTCTTTTAAGCATGCAGTGTTTCAATCTAGCATTGGAAGCCAACAAGCAGAAATCAGAAGGTGTTCTTATACCTTCATTTAGGTAGCAAAATGATAGAATGGACTCTTGTACAGAAAAAACCCGCTTGACTTTGTGACTTGTTTTTGCGATATGTTTTGCAATGTGTGCTTCATCACTCAGATCTCTTTTACAAGTCAGGCAGACAGCTTTTAGCTGGAAAACAGATGCAACATCAGCTATGCTTTTTTCGGAAACTGAAACAGGACCAGCATTTCGACATAGCGTCCTAAAAAACAAACATAAGACAATTGAGCAAGAAAACAAAAAAAAAAAAAACTCCCCAAAAAAACTGATAACCTCGGGAGCAAAGTATAATAAGTCAAACAGAGCGAATATTTTTGTTTTACAGTAGAGAGATACAAATTCTGTAAGCTTTTTTTATTGCCATCTGTTCCCCAAGTGTGGAGAAATAGTCTCAGTTCCTGTTCTAATGACAAGGTGTCACATGGCCAAGAAGTTATGGGTCTCGCTCTCCGATGGAGACAAACAGCAATAAAACATTTGTTTAGTAGACTGGGTTTAGTAGGAACATTTTTCAGGCTTTACTGCTTCCATTTCTCATCCTGATCTCTAAATCTTGTTAAATAGACTATACTGTCACCTGTGGGAGTAAAATGCAAAATACAAAAAAAATAAAAATACAAACAGACTAGGGGACCCAGGGGCACCCCCTTTCTAATGAGTTTAGATAAAAAACAATCAGTAAGAGGAAAAAATACAAAACATGGGCAATCAACAATCTAGAGGGAAAGGTGCAGTGGCAGTCAACAGAATTTTTTTGTTCAGTAAAAAAAAAAATTTAACTTGCCTACAAACTCCATCATCTTGGACAACAGTACAGGACACTGGCAACTCATTTATACACCATGGGTTATAGGCATATACCTTCAGGTCATTGGACACTGTCAAGCTTTTGGAAAAACCCCTGGGGCATCTCCCATATGACCCTAGCCCACTCCATGAGTCCTCCGCTTTGTAGCAAGCAATAGAGTGTATACAAGAAAGTTGGGGAGGGTGGCCTGTGTCCTATACGGTACTCCAAGATATGGAATTTAAGTAAAAAATTCATCTTAATGATACAATAGAGGAACAGGCAACTTATTCATACACCAATGGGCATCCATATGCAATGAATAGAAGTGTGGGCAACAACTAAGTAAAAAGGAAACTATAAAAACAGGCCTGAAAAAAACAGGAGTCACATCAGAGTGCTGCTGCAATAACCTTGCAGCCTAGAGCTGCATCCACAGAATACTGGACATCCACCTGGTAAACTTTGAGAAACTATGAACAGAGAATCAGGTGGTGGCTTTACAAGAGTTTGGAAACAGAGGGTTGGTGCCCAAAAGGCCCCAGATACTTCTACAGATCTGGTGGAATGGACATGCAACAGCGCAGGAGGCTTGAGCGCATAAGCTCTTGTAATAAAATTCCTGATTCACCTTGCAATGGTGGATTGTGAAGCCAGGAGCCCCCCTGCGAAGTCCCGAGAAAAGGACAAACAGGGAATCCATTTGTCTAATGGAGGCAATAGCTTCCATGTGCACTCCTCTAATGGCTCTTACTACGTCCAGGCAATGTAAAGAGAATTCCTTTGGGTGCTTAGGAGCAGGGCACAATGGCAGAACAATATCGTCATTGAGATGGAACAACAAAACCACCTTTGAAAGAAAAGATGTAATAGATACAAGTCAAATGGAAATAAGAGCGGAAAATTTTTAGCCAGGGCCTTACAATCTAAAAAAGCAGCTCACATCATTCATCAACTCAACTCCCAACAAGGTCACTTACTTAAAACTTCTGCGGATATCGCAGCCAAATTTAATATTATACTACCCTCTACAACCTACCCTTAAGCCTCAAAACCGACAGGGGATATTACAACACGTAAGGTCATTATCCAGACTTTTCTCTCCCAATATCTTCTTAAACCTATCTCCCAATCACAAGCAAGAGAACTAGATGGAGCTTTGACACTGACATAACTAAAACAGGCTAATGCTCAACTAAAACCAGGTAAAAGCCCAGGCCCAGACGGACTTAAAACCATATATTACAAAACCTTCATAGACATCCTCGCACACCCATTCCTAAAGGCTTTCAATTCACTAGATACCCCAGGACAGTCCATGCGCCATCTTTCTGAAGCCCACATCACGATTATACCAAAAAGAAAACAAGAACCAGACAGACATCGCCAGCTAACTATCGTCCAATCTCCCTCCTGAGCGTTGATCTAAAGATTTTTGCCAAAATACTAGCCAATCGTTTAATACACATCATAGGCCCCATTATTTCCACTGACCAGGTAGGGTTTGTACCCGGTAGAGAGGCAAGAGACAATACGATTAGGACAATAAATGCACATCATTGGTTGACACAGAAGAATCAATCTGGCTTCTTCCTCTCTCTAAACGCCGAGAAGGCCTTCGACAGATTGGCATGGGACTACATGGAGGCCGTACTGAAGGGCCTTGGGCCTTCCTCCACGTCTCTTGAACTTTATCATATCTTTATATACAACACCAACGGCTAAAGTTAGAGTCAACGGCCTCCTTTCAGACGCCTTCTCGATAAGCAATGGGACCAGACAAGGATGTCCAATATCCCGCCTTCTATTCATTCTTACTTTGGAACCTTTCCTTTCGCATGGCAGTCTGAGGCCATTACATACTTAGGAAACCAATTACCGACTCGCCTTACAGAACTCTATGCCAAAAACTTTACCCATTTTACGTAGCATCACCAAAGATATACAGACATGGGACAAACCATTTTTCTCTTGGTTTGGCAGAGCAGATATTCTTAAGATGAACGTGCTTCCCAGACTACTATACCTGATGCAAATGATTCCAATTAAACTGCCCAATTCCTTAAGTCCTATAAAACATTATGTACCTCGTTTCTATGGTGTAATAAATGCCCCAGAATCGGTTTTGAACAACTTACCATGCCTAAGACGGGGGGAGGTATTGGACTACCCGCTACTATAGAGCCTGTCACATGGCAAGAATAGTAGATTGGTCTATGAACCGCAACCATAAGGCTTGGGTCAATCTGGAAGCTGCATTTTCGGAGATCCCACTCGCCACTTCCCCTTGGCTGAAAAATTCCCACATCCTGTCTGAGTTCAGGGAACACCTTCTTATAGGCCCTACTGTAGCTGGCCAGCTAAGACCAGTCCTAGGTTGCTAATATGGTTCACATATATGTGTATACCAAACCTGCCAATAACCTCAGTACAGTATATATGTGCATATGTTAAAGCCAAAAGCAGAATCATTGCTGTAATTTAATGTCTTTGAATGTTATATGACATTTATATATTCACTGTGTTAGCAGAAGCAGAAAGGAAAATATGCCTTTAAGAGTTAGCTAAAGGTGAGCCAATCACAGACAGCCTCACACTGTACAGAGCCTTAACCAATCCCAGCCAGTTTCACATTTACACCTGTGTAAAACTCCCTGCTAGGATTTTCTAGAGACACATGCTCACCAGGCAGAAGAGGAAACAGGCAAGGTTCCAATCAGAGAAGCTTTATGGAGGCAGAGAAGGCCAAATTAGGTATTTAATGCACTTGTGTGTTCCTCTGTTGTTTAGTAATGCAGGTAGATCTGTATGTAAAAACTGTTGTATGTGTGTTTACTTGTAGTTCCACCGAATTTACGAATAAAGTCACTGTAGAGTAATCATAATCGAATGAATCCTATCAAATTTATCGAGATAAGCTATCGAATCAACCCAATGAAATACGAATTAAACCATTGTAATATGAAAGAAACAAGCCATTGTAAGCAGTGTTATATGAAGAAGATCGAAGTTATTAAAGAAGTTAACTAAAGTATTCGGTGTGCTCTTTAAACCTACTGCATCCATAGAGCGGCATTGGAGGAATTACAGAGTAAAGTCGGCCTAATCAAACAAAGAAACAGCAATTGCATAATTGTTCTAATGCCACAGCGCACTAGGCACCAAAGGGTGCTGCGCCTGCCACACCTACTCTATCGTGTTATCACCTGATAAGTCAGAAAACAGGTTTTTCTTCAACCCCTGGTCCACTCACTCCTATCAAAATGAACTCAGACTTACCCCCTGGTATGTCTCGTGCCTTTCTCGCCGTGTCTAACCCCCCCAGACAATTTGACTCTGCATCAACTCTTCAAAGATGGGACATTCATACTCAGAGACCACCTTTTGAACAAATGGCCATCCCTAACCCTGACGCCATGGATGTATAGACAACTCCACCACTTTATACATAGCTCCTCACATCTAAAAGATTATACTAGACCACTCACCCAATTTGAAAAACTTTGCTCAACAGACTCTCCCCAGACATGTT
This sequence comes from Staurois parvus, assembly GCF_062004578.1. Classification (NCBI taxonomy): domain Eukaryota; kingdom Metazoa; phylum Chordata; class Amphibia; order Anura; family Ranidae; genus Staurois; species Staurois parvus. The sequence continues at coordinate 643,218 of NW_028318448.1, read as the reverse complement.
ATATTTAAGCTCTACACATGCCTCGAAAACATCATTGACCTTCAGTCTAGAAAAGCTTGCAAAGCCTGGAGCTCTGACTTACAACTCAAAGTATCGCCAGAAGACTGGAATCACATTTACGAACATATACACAAAGAATCCATATGTGTCTCCACACAAGAAAACAATTTTAAACTATATTCTAGATGGTACAGAGTTCCGTCCCTGCTTCACAAATACGACCCTAACATCTCAGATTCGTGTTGGAGATGTCACCAGGCGACGGGTACACTCTTGCATATCTGGTGGGACTGCCCATTGCTGCAGCCTTTTGGGAGAAAATCCAACCCATAATCATGCAAGTAACTACGTACTCCCTAGACCTCACCCCGCACAATTCTTGCTCCACCATCCACACTTCTATTTAGGACATACCATAAATCACTCGCCATACACATGGCAAACGCGGCAAAACAATGTATCCCAGTCCACTGGCGCTCAACACATGTTCCCACTATACGAGAATGGTTGCTAGGATCAACAAAATTGAGGAAAGGGAGGAATTGATTTCTGTAGCAAAAAGACCATCCCGAGAGATTCAGGAAGACATGGGCTTGTTGGAGTCATTTCAAAACCACCACTACCGATCACCTATTATTGCATGAACAGCCTATACCCCCTGACTAAATAATAGGACACAATGTTATCTCAAAAGACACCCTATCCACCAGTGACGCATTTAATGCACATTTAAATGGATTGAGACTCAACATCATAACCTACCTTTCAGGTTCTTGACCCACATATTGCACCATTAAATGATCTTGCACATATTAAAACCTAAGCTATATAGCTATCTTTCTGGCTCGTATAAAACTGTGATTTATTTTATCTGCAGCTACCCATTCTAACATCCCCTCTGCTCCTTACCCATTCTCCCCCCCATAAGTAATTAACATAGTTAAATTAGGTTATTAACACGGAAATAACCATCTCCTTGGCAGATAACTAGGTAGTAGTGTAGGAAAGATGACCTATAAAAAAAACTAAGTTCATGAAAGTGAAAAATACAACTACAAGTCAGTATAAAAGGAGAGAGACTCCTGTGGTGGTAATGTAGTTCTACAGCAGGGGTGTCAAACCAGTGGACTTCCAGCTGTTGCGAAACTACAAGTCCCATCATGCCTCTACCTTTAGGAGTCATGCTTGTAACTGTCAATCTTGCAATGCCTCATGGGACTTGTAGTTTGGCAACAGCTGGAGGGCCGCCAGTTTGACACCTGAGCACTACAGGAAGACAAACTGAAAGATTTCAGTGATGGAACTTGACCCTGTAGATACTTCAATTTGTTCTGGAGAAGAAAAGCCCTTAGTTTGAAAAGTATCTAGGAGAAAGTCCAAGTGATGCAATCAATGAGGACTTCATGGTGCTCAGGACTTATTCTGGGTCTTCCAAAGTTCGAGGTGTTGACACACTCAAGTTCAAAGAACGGTACTGGTCTGTTAATTCACCGGAATTATATATATATATATATATATATATATATATATATATATATATATATATATATATATATATATATCCAGTGAATTAACAGACAAGTACCCAAAGAACTCTGTCCTTTCAGCAACAAATCGTCCACGTATCTAATAACATTATTGGCAACGCTATAGTGGCAGTATTCACTACAAAGTGAAGACTTTGTTTGAAACGGAGTCATATTTTCAAGGTGTATGATGGTGTTGAAAGCCATTGAACACAAATATGTTGAAGATTTTGTAAGGGTTTCAGAACTGTAGACAGTATTGAGCAAAAACCCTAAAATCTCTTGGTCAAAGGAATGGGAATAACCACCCCTTGGTGTAATAATCTTTGAACAGATGAAAGAAGATTTATGTTACATCACAACAGACTAATTTGTTGGCTATGTGGGTTTCTAATATGTTCAAAGATGAACAACTGTCCCCTCATCTAAGATGGAACTGGTGGGGATGGATCTGCATCTTTAAGGGCAACATTTGAATGCTCTGAATATTTTTGTTGCCAAGGCATTTTGAAGTCCCAGAAACCATGGAAGTAGAAGATCTATGCATTCAAAGAGCATCTTATTGATAAAGAATCAATTTTTTTGGGGGCTTCTGCATTAAGGAAATCACAAGATTTTGCCATAGGAGAATTACTGGGGAAAAAAGTCTATATTAATATGTTTGAAGCATACTGACCATTGATAACATTAGAGATATGTACAGATTTAGTGAACTTATTTTTTTCATATAACATGTCGCACATGAGTAAGATTAAAATACTGTGAATTAGAATGGTAAAGACCTAGCGAGCGCACATAAAGCAGCTATATGCACCAAAAGGAACCACAAAACCATTCTATGACAAGCAAATGTAAAATAAAGTGCAGCGCTAAAATAGATGGTATAATTATGAGACACAAATGGAAACCTTATATTATGGGTAAAATCATATATAACACCTTAAGTCAGTTAAAAAGTGCTAAAAAAAGTAAGTCCAAAAGTAGGGTAATGATATGGTGGCTCTGTTAACCCAGTATGGAATCAAATACAGTGTCCTGGTGAAAAAAATTGAAAGATTGCCCACTCACCAGAAGCACAATCTTAATGCGCGTATAGATATCTCAATGGCCGGGAGGATCCGTGCTGGTACTGCCTGGTAATGCGATGTCCCTCAGGGGGTCCCTCTCCTTGGTTATAAGTATGCCAGTTTGGTCTGGGACTTCTCTCCTTTGGTCTAAGCAGATCCCCTGGAATCCTGGGCTGGGGTGTGAAAGCTCAGTGCAGAGCAACAAAAATGTAGATGCTCATAGTGTAGTATTCAAAACAATTTATTAAGCATAAAAGTATATAGTGTAGGTGGTGTACACACACAGATATAAAAAGGCACAGGGTAACTGAGTAGCAATGCAGCATGAAGCTGCTGAATACACTGACCAGTATACAAGTGATGGTGGCCGCCGGACCTCCCTGATCCAGCGGCGTGACGTCAAGGCGTGCAAGGGCTCCTCCTAGACACGTTTCGTATAATAATACGTCTACTGTAGGGGTGATGCCATAGCTGCTGGACATCATTTGGTTCTATATATAGCAAGATGTGCGCGCAAATGAGCGAGCGCCATCTTGCCAGAGATTCGCCTCACTGCGCATGCAATTGTGGATCGTCATCAATGAGCATTAAACTGCGCATGCGCGAGTGTTGCGGTCGCCATTTTACTGGTGATCGCATGGAATGCAGACATATAAGCACAGGATGGTTAAAACAAATATATCAATCTAAAATCGGTTGTTAGCATATTCTGGTTAACGGTGCTTATATATTATAGGACACATTGCTAGAGATTGATATATAGTACATACATACATACATATTGATCCATATCAGATTAGTTAAAAATAATGAATTCTAAAATGCCACAGACATATATAAGTTTCTAGTGTGATGATGCACACCTTTAAGGATGTGAACTATATAATACATAACATAAAAAGTATGGATCGTAAAAGTATATGACAGATATAAATATGCGGTTTAACTACAATATTAGTCCACTAAAACAGAATATTAATAATAAAAATTTATTAAAATATTAAATATATAATATGTACTTGTTGGTTATACATGAATAAATGGTAAAATGGTACAATATCTGTCCAGATTGTTTTAACCCTCTGGGAGTTGGTGCTCTAGATACTCATATCTATAAGTGGTTTAAAATCATCACATTATAAGATAAAAGCCTGTGTGAAAAAATTAGTATGCTATAAATTGAAAAGGTAGTGGTAGATGTCAGCTGTTGTCGATTGAAGCAGTTAATGTCCACTTCGACATTGTGGCCTGCAGGGGTCAAAGTCTTGATTTCAAAAATCCACTTGGTTTCCAAGCGTGAAACCTGCCTACACCTGTTAGAACCACGCCAATGGTGTTGTGCCACATCTATCCCTACAAATTTGAGGGATGATGGGTCTCTATGGTGGAAATGCCTATAATGTTTCGATAATGAATGTTCATGGAAACCTCTTTTTATGTTGTATATATGGTCCCGAAATCGGTCTCGTAGTCTCCTGGTTGTCCGGCCGATGTACTGCTTCCGGCACGGGCACTCCAGAAGGTACACTGCATATCAGGTATTGCAAGTGATAAAAGTAGATATGTCATATGACTTCCCTGTTGTAGCTGAGGTAAAAGTTTCAATTGTCTTTTTTGGCATATTGCTATGTTGGCAGATTTGACATTTCTTGCATGGGAAGAAGCCTTTGAGGTTAGTGAATAGGCTAGGACGAGGAGGGGGGTCAGTCACATTGGGAGCAATCGTGTTCCTCAGTGATTGAGCCTTTTTGAAAACAATTTCTGGCTTCTCTGATAGGGCTTGGGAGAGGATGGGATCGGCTTTGAGCACATCCCAATTTTTCTTGATTATTTTGCGTATGGTCTTGTACTGAATAGAGAAAGGGGTAATGAAAGGGTAAAATATGCTCTTTTTTTGTGTGGGTGGACCGGAAAGCATACGGTCCCTGTTCATTTTTGCTGCATTATCAATTTCTGTGTCAAGAGTATTAACCCCATATCCTTTTTCTAGAACCCTTTGTCTTAAGATGGCAGCTTTGTCATAGTAGGCATTGATATCAGTGCAGTTACATCTGACCCTCATGAACTGGCTTTTGGGTATGTTAGCCAGCCATCGGGGGTGATGACAATCATCAGTGGGGATGTAGCCGTTCCTATCTGTATGTTTGATAAAAGCCTCTGTGGTGCAATATCCTCCTTTATTAAGTATGGTGACATCCAGGAAGTTGACTCTATCCGTGCTGTATTCAAAAGACAACTGAATGTTCAAATTGTTATTGAGTGTGCCAAAGAAATTTACAAGGGCTGTTTCATCTACCTGCCACAAAATGAGGACATCATCTATAGATCGTTTGTAGAACAGTAACTCTGGCCACACTCTAGAATAAATGATGTCCTCCTCCCACCTGGCCATGAACAGGTTGGCCATGCTGGGAGCGAATTTAGCCCCCATTGCGACGCCTCTGGTCTGTAGGTAGAAGGTGTTATTGAACCAGAAGTAATTATTCCACATCGCAAAGTCTAATAGGTCCAAAATGAATGTTTTATGTGTTATGGAAATGTTATCAGCCAAATTGAGATAATAATTGACTGCTGTCATGCCATCATTATGATCAATGTTACTATACGAGGCTACATATGCTGTAACCAGGAAGGTCATGAGTTCAGGATTCCAACTGAGAGTTCCAACCTCATTTAGCACCTGTTTGGTGTCCTTAATGTAAGATGGTGTGTAAGAAAAAAATCTATATATTCCCCGACCCTGGAACACAGGGAACCAATATCGCTGATGATAGGTCTGCCAGGAGGATGTAATGGATCTTTATGTATTCTGGGGAGGCACGAGAATACAGGAAGCCTAGGTGCCTTAGGACAGAGGTATTCCCTTTCTTTTTTGTTGATTACGTTGAGATCGTAACCTTGCTTGATTAGGTTCTTCAGGGAATGTTTATACGTAATAAGAGGATTTTTCGGTAATATGGTATAGGTATCTTTATCCCCAAGGATTTTATGGGCTTCCATCATAGTTAGGTCCATATATATTTGGACACAGGCACAATTTTAGATTTTTCAGGTATTTACCAAAACATATTCAAGCTATAGTTATATAAATGTATATGGGCTGAAAGTGCACACTCTCAGGTTTAATTTGAGGGTATGTACATCCAAATTGGAGGAAGGGTTCAGGAATTACAGCTCTTAAGAGTAGCCATCCCCCTTTTTCAAGGGACCAAAAGTAATTGGACAATTGAATCAGAAGCTGTTTCATAGCCAGGTTTGGGTTACTCCATTATTTCTTCATCAATTAAGCAGGTAAAAGGTCTGGAGTTGATTCTAAGTGTGGTATTTGCATTTGGAATCTATTGCTGTGAACCTACATCATGCCTTTAAAGGAGCTGTCCATGAAAGTGAAACAGGCCATTGTAAGGGTTCACAAAAACTAAACAAATCCATCAGAGAGATGGCAGCAACATTAGAAGTGGCCAAATCAACAGTTTGGTAAAATTCTGAGGAAAGAAGAACGCACTGGTGAGCTCAGCAACATAAAAAGTAATGGACATCCACGGAAAACAACAGTGGTGGATGATCACAGGATCTTCTCTATGGTAAAGAAAAACCCATTCACAACATCCAGACAAGTGAAGGACACTCTCCAGGAGGTAGGCGTATCATTGTCAAAGTCTACTTTCAAGAAAAGACTTCACAATAGCAAATACAGAGGGTTTGCCACAAGGTGCAACCAATTCATAAGCCTGAAGAATAGAAAAGCCAGATTAGACTTTGCCAAAAACATCTAAAAAAGCCAAACCAGTCCTGGAAAAGCATTCTTTGGATGAAACTAAGATTAATCTGTACCAGAATGACGGGAAGAAAAGTGTGGAGAAGGCCTGGAACAGCTCATGATCCAATGCACACAACGTCATCTGTAAAACATGGTGAAGGCAGTGAGATGGCATGGGCATGCATGGATTTTAGTGGCACTGGGTCATTGGTGTTTATTGATGATGTGACAGAAGCAGCCAGATGAATTCTGCAGTGTTTAGAGATATACTGTCAGCCAGATTCAGCCAAATGTAGGAAAGTTGATTGGACGGCGCTTCACAATACAGATGGACAATGATCCAAAACACATTGCAAAAGCAACCCAGGAGCTTTTGAAGGAAAAGTAGTGGAACATTCTGCAATGGCCGAGTCAATCACTTGATCTCAATCCAATTGAGCATGCATTTCACTTGCTGAAGACAAAACTAAAAGGCAGAAACACCCACAGTCAAAGAACAACTGAAGACAGCTGCAGTTAGAGCCTGGCAAAGCATAAGAAAAAAAGGAAACCCGGTCTTTAACGCCCATGGGTTCCAGACCTCAGGCAGCCATTGCCAGTAAAGGATTCTCAACAAAATATTAAAAATGAACATTTTATTTATGATTATATTCATTTGTCCAATTACATTTGAGCCCCTGAAAATGGAGGGACTGTGTATAAAAATAGTTGCAGTTCCTAAAATTTGTACTTGATATTTATGTTCAACCCCTTGAATTAAAGCTGAAAATCTGCACTTCAAATTCATTTGGATTGTTTTTTTTTTTTAACTTTATTCTGGTTGCATACAGAGCCAAAAGTATGAAAATGATGCCTGTGTCCAAATATATATGGACCTAACTGTATAATCACAATTAAATACAGTGTACCCTTCCCCTTATTCACAAACTTCCCCAAAAACACATATAAACGTTAAACCCCAAAAAGTGTGATAATCTTATGAAATATGCTTAGTATCCCAAGTATAAATACAAATATAATAAGTGCTCAAAACAAAAAACACACAAGTCCCAAAATAATAAATTAGTCCTTCAAAATATCAAAGTCATTCCAAATCTCAAAATCAACCCCCAGGTGAAGACAGCCTCCAAAGTAATTTCTGAAACCAAAAAACCTCGAAAAGAAAGGAAAACGCACAGAGTGTACTATCCTTTACTTGAATTATTCATTCCATAACGCATGTGATTCATATGTTGTCTGGGGACCATATATACAACATAAAAAGAGGTTTCCGTGAACATTCATGATCAAAACATTATAGGGATTTCCACCATAGAGACCCATCCCCCCCTTAAATTTGTAGGGATAGATGTGGCACAACACCATTGGCGTGGTTCTAACAGGTGTAGGCAGGTTTCACGCTTGGAAACCAAGTGGATTTTTGAAATCAAGACTTTGACCCCTGCAGGCCACAATGTCGAAGTGGACATTAACTGCTTCAATCGACAACAGCTGACATCTACCACTACCTTTTCAATTTATAGCATACTCATTTTTTCACACAGGCTTTTATCTTATAATGTGATGATTTTAAACCACTTCTAGATATGAGTATCTAGAGCACCAACTCCCAGAGGTGTAAACAATCTGGACAGAAGATATTGTACCATTTTACCATTTATTCATGTATAACCAACAAGTACATATTACATATTTAATATTTTAATTAATTTTATTATTATTAATATTCTGTTTTAGTGGACTAATATAAAATTTTAGCCAAACCACATATTTACAGTTGTGTTCAAAATAATAGCAGTGTGTTGAAAAAAGTGAATAAAGCTGAAAATCCTTCTAATAGCTTTTATTTCCATACACACAAATGCACTGGGAACGCTACACATTCTATTCCAAATCAAAACATGAAGAAAAATATATCAAATGTGTTGTTCTTCTAAAAAAATTGAAGAAAAGTGAATATTAGACTGTTCAAAAATATAGCTGTGTTTGTATTCTTCTTTACAAACTCAAACATTCACTATATAAACTGAAAAATGTTTGAAGATTTTGCTTTCCTTTGAATCAATTAATATTTAGTTGTATAAGCACTGTTTCTGAGAACTGCTGTACATCTGTGTTGCATGGAGTCAACCAACTTCTGGCACCTGTGAACAGGTATTCCAGCCCAGGATGATTGGACTACATTCCACAGTTCTTCTCTATTTCTTGGTTTTGCCTCAGAAACTGCATTTTTGATGTCACCCCACAAGTTTTCTATTGAATTAAGATCTGGGGATTGGGCTGGCCACTCCATAACGTCAATCTTGTTGGTCTGGAACCAAGATGTTGCATGTTTACTGGTATGTTTGGGGTCGTTGGCTTGTTGGAACACCCATTTAAAGGGCATTTCCTCTTCAGCATAAGGCAGCATGACCTCTTCAAGTATTCTGATGTATTCAAACTGATCCATGATCCCTGGTATGCGATAAATAGGCCCAACACCGAAGTATGAGAAACATCCCCATATCATGATGCTTGCGCAACCATGCTTCACTGTCTTCACAGTGTACTGTGGCTTGAATTCAGTGTTTGGGGGTCGTCTGACAAACTGTCTCCGGCCACTAAACCCTAAAAGAACAATCTTACTTTCATCAGTCCACAAAATGTTAAGTCATTTCTCTTTAGGCCAGTCAATGTGCTCTTTGGCAAATTGTAACCTCTTCAGCACGTCTTTTTTTTTCAACAGTGGGACTTTGCGTGGGCTTCTTGCAGATAGCTTGGCTTCACATAGGAGTCTTCTAATTGAAACAGTACTCACAGGTAACTTTAGACCTTCTTTGATCTTCCTGGAGCGGATTGTTGGCTGAGTCCTTGCCATTTTGGCTATTCTATCCATTCGAATGGTAGTTTTTCGCTTTCTTCCATGTCTTTCAGGTTTTGGTTGCCATTTTAAAGCATTTGCGATCATTTTAGCTGAGCAGCCTATCATTTTCTGCACTTCTTTATATGTTTTCCCGTCTCCAATCAACTTTTTAATCAAGGAAAGCTGTTCTTCTGAACAATGTCTGGAATGGCCCAATTTCCTCAGAATTTCTGAGAGAAATGCACTGTAACCAGCATGTACAACATTTGCTGCCTTCCTTCCTTAAATAAGGGCAATAATTGCCACCTGTTTTTCAAAGAATAAATGACCTCACTAACAGAACTCCACACTGCTATTATTGTGAACATGCCCCTTTCAATTAGTGATTCAATTACACAGAATCAGCAGCATGCATGTCATGACTGTTGGGTCTGTTGGATTTCTATTACTCTACTACACCTGCTAGTAAATTATTTGGCATGTAGAAATATAATTTCTACCAAAAACAGTGATTGATCCGGTTAGTGATGTCTGACTGCTATTATTTTGAACACAACTGTATATCTGTCATATACTTTTACGATACATACTTTTTATATTATGTATTCTATAGTTCACATCCTTAAAAAGGTGTGCATCATCACACTAGAAACTTATATATGCCTATGTGGCATTTTAGAATTCATTAATTTTTAACTAATCTGATATGGATCAATATGTATGTATGTACTATATATCAATCTCTAGCAATTTGTCCTATTATATATAATATACTGTATAAGCACCGTTAACCAGAATATGCTAACAACCGATTTTAGATTGATATATTTGTTTTTAACCATCCTGTGCTCATATATCTGCATTCCATTCGATCACCAGTAAAATGGTGACCACAACACTCGCGCATGCGAAGTTGCTTGTGCGCGCATGCGCAGTTTAATGCGCATTATGACGATCCACAATTACATGGCGCCCGCGCAGTGAGGCGAATCTCCGGCAAGATGGCGCTCGTTCATTTGCAAGCGCATCTTGCTATATATAGAACCAAAATGACGTCTGGTGGCTATGGCATCACCCCTACAGTAGACGTATTATTATATGAAATGCGTCTAGAAGGAGCCCTTGCACACCTTGACATCACGCCCCCGGATCAGGGAGGTCCGTCAGCCACTATCACTTGTATACTGGTCAGTGTATTCAGCAGCTTCATGCTGCATTGCTACTCACAGTTACCCTGTGCCTTTTTATATCTGTGTATGTACACCACCTACACTATATACTTTTATGCTCAATAAATTGTTTTGAATACTACACTATGAGCATCTACATTTCTGTTGCTCTGCACTGAGCTTTAACACCCCAACCCAAGATTCCAGGGGATCTGCTTAGACCAAAGGAGAGAAGTCCCAGACCAGACCGGCATACTTATAACCAAGGAGAGGGACCCCCTGAGGGACATCACATTACCAGGCAGTACCAGCACAGATCCTCCGGCCATTGAGATATCTATACGCGCATTAAGATTGTGCTTCTGGTGAGTGGGCAATCTTTCCATTCTTTTCACCAGGACACCGTATTGGATTCCATACTGGGTTAACAGAGTCACCATATCATTACCCTACTTTGGACTCACTTTTTAGCACTTTTTAACTGACTTAAGGTGTTATATATGATTTTACCCACAATATAAGGTTTCCATTTGAGTCTCATAATTATACCATGTATTTAAGCGCTGCACTTTATTTTACAAATACTGTGAATTGAACTGGGACCTGGAGAATTTGAAAGAGCAGGTCTTACTGCAATTTGTAGGACTCATTCAAATGGGTGCTGACACCCAATCTTGCATGCTGGAGACCTAAAGTTTCAGTGGCTGATTGTTCAGGAGCAGCAGGAATATCAGATATAGAATCTGCAGGGACGAGTGCATACTGATCACCTGTACATTCAGTCAGCAAATAATTGGGTAACTGGGACATGACATTTTGCATGGCTGTCGTAAAAACCTCAGCTGAGGGAAGAAAGGGCTCAGCCACACCCAACATAGCCAAGGAGGACTCCGATGGGAGAACAGAATCTAAGGTCAGAGGATAACTTGATGCTCCATGAAATTTACCAATTCCACCACAGATGTAACTAATGTTGTTAACGTTTTTCCTTTCCTTCCTACTAGAGTGGATAATGTCTGATTTTGCCACTTATGGCAGTGCCGCCATAGTAGTCTACTTTCTCTCCTCTGAAATACCCACTATCATTCTTGGAGATTTTAACATCCCCCATTAATGTGAACAACCCAGCTACATCCCAATTCTTCAACCTATCCTCATCTTTTGCCTTAACACAATGGACACAGTCCTTCACTCACTGATGGGAATACATTAGACCTTGTTTTCTCCCATCTTTGCACTCCCTACAACCTCAAACACCCACTTTCCTCTCTGATCACAATCTCATCAACTTCACAGTGTCTTCATCTTCAAACACCTATCCCTCCAAGCAGCAAACAATTACTCGCAGAAACCTTCACAACTTTAACCCTTCTCTTTTCTACTCTGCAAATGACCACCTCTATGATAGAATCTCTCCTCTGTCCTGCTCTGACCACTTCTGGCTAAAACAGTTCACTTTCATCCACACTAGACTCACTTGCTCCCATAACTAAATGAAGTATCAGGCCCCAAACAACACAACCTTGGCATACTGATGACACCAGAAATCTCATGAGACAGTCATGCACTGGAGCGATTGCGGCGTAAAACCAAATCCCAGCAAGCATTCACCGTATGTAAATCTGCTTTCTTAAAACAGAATTCCTCCCTCCATGCTGCCAAAACAAGTCTACTTTGTCACTCTTATTAATACCTTTTCATCCAGTCATCATTGTCTCTTCTCTACTTTTAACTCTCTTGCTCACTCTCTCACTTCCACCCAGTAACTCACTCACTGCTTACAAGATTGCCAATCATTTCAAAAACAAAATTGATATTCCATACTATTACTACTTTACCTCTCTGCGGCTTTTGATACTTTTGACCATCCCCTCCTTCTCAAACTCCACTCTCTTGGCTCCCCAAGACTCTGCTCTCTCCCGGTTCTCCTATCGCAGCGTTCCTTCAGTGTTACCTATAACTGTCTCCACCGCTCCACTTCCACTTTCTGTAGGGGTCCCTCAAGGTTCTGTCCTTGGACCCCTTCTCTTCTCCATCTACACGTCCTCCCTTGGTACTTGAAGTCATGGGAGTTTATCAAGTGACCATCTCTATGCTGATGCACAAATCTCTCTTTCTACTCCTCACCTAAGTGACATATCAGCATGGATGTCACTGCACTTCCTCAAACAAAATCTTTCTAAAACGGAGCTCATACTAATCCCTCCAGCCCATGTCCTCTCCCTTGACTTGTCCATCAAGATCAATAATACTACCATCAGTCCATCCCCCTCATGCCAGGGTACTAGGTGTAATCCTCGACTCCCATCTGTCCTTTCAGCCCAAAATCCAATCAGTGTCCAAATCTTGTAGACTTCACCTCCGAAACATCTCCAAGATACACCCATTTTTAACCACTGAAACCACTAAGCAACTTATTTACTTCCTTGATTATTGTAACTCCCTTCTCATTAGCCTACCTAATCGCAGGCTATCCCCCCTTCAGTCTAACATGAATGCTGCTGCCAGACTCATCCACCTTACCAACCGTTCCATATCTGCCATTCCTCTCTGCCAATACCTCCACTGGCTTCCCATTGCCCAACGAATAAAATTCAAAATATTAACAATAACATATAAAGTCATTTATAACTCTGCCCAAAATTACATCACCAATCTTGTCTCCAAATATCACCCAAACTGTGCTCTTCGCTTCTCCCATGACTTCCTGCTCTCTAGCTCCCTTGTCCCCTCCTCCCATGCCCATCACCAGGACTTCTCCAGAGCCTCCCCCATCCTCTGGAACGCTCTACCCCAATCTATCAGACTATCGCCTACTCTGCCCACTTTTAGGCGATCCCTGAAAACCTCTCTCTTCAGGGAAGCCTAACCCGCTTCAGCTAATAACTGAATCTTCCATTTTTCCATCAGTTCATTCCCCACAGTTATTACCTTTTGTGCCGCCAACTCCTTCCTCTTAGATTGTAAGCTCTAAGGATCAGGGCACCCTTAACCATCTTGTATTGAACTTCATCGTTGCTGTATTGTCTCCCTTTATAATGTAAAGTGCTGAGCAAACTGTTGGCGCTATATAAATCCTGTATTATTATTATAATAAGTCTGCAGACACTCATTAAAGCAGAGTTCCACTCAACCTTTCAAAAAAAATAAAAGTCAGCAGCTACAAAAACTGTAGCTGCTGACTTTTAAAAAAAAAGCCAGTTATCTGTCCCTCGGTCCCGTGGTGTGTCGCCCCGCAGCTAGTTTCACGGGCCGTCCTGTACTCCAGGAGGCCGGCATCTTCAGTGTGGGCACCCGGCTGTGATAGCTTGCGGCTTCACAGCATCGTACCTACTGCGCATGTGAGAGTAGCGCTGCGCTTCGTGAATGGTCCTGTAGTCTTCTGGAACCGGTCACGTGTCCCAAAAGACTACAGGGAGGGAGGACACCTTCCGCTTCCGATCGCCTAGGCGATCGGACTGGAAGTGGGAGTGGGTACCTGTCAAATTTGGGTACCCGCTCCCTAAAGGTGCCAATCCTTAATGGGGAGCAGTCCTTAAAGCAGAACGTCCCCTTTTGGGTGGAGCTCCGCTTTAAGGAAAAAGATGGGAACAGAGGGGCTTGGACTGTGATAGGATGCATGCAATGAAGTAACCAAAACCGTCCCCTAACAGAGGTAAACAATAGATGAGGATGGTAAAAAATGGGAGGTAGAACCTTTGCTTACTACAGGGCAGGAAACAAGTGTCGGCTGGGGGCGAATTTGCGTCAGTGAACTAATCCATCATGGAAAATTAGGTCCTAACTCCTTAGTACAGACAAAAATAAGAGCATTTCAGAAAGTGTGGGGGTCACCAGCAGGGGCCACACCTCAGTTGAGCTTTTGTTTTGTATATAGTGTCCTACTTTTGCAGCTGGCAGTATATCCCAATTGCCAAGATTAAGAGAGCTGTGTCCTTCAATGAATGAAACAAAAATAACTACTTGGTGCAGCGCTTTTAATACAATATACTGGCACAGAAAGTGGGAAAACAGTTCACAGTGATGCAATAGAAGCCTATTTAAAAAAACAGCATCACTGGGATGGTATCTCCAAATAGGAAGGAGACACTAAAGTATACCAGTACACACATGTAGGTTCAGGCTAGCTGCAATAGTAAGGTTATTGCAGTGAAAACCTTATATTTTAGCATAAAAATTTTTGTAAACAGATTTCATGACGAATGGGCTTTGTAACGTTAGGTCACTTTTAATAGGAGTCCTTTATATTCAATACACCCGGCCGTTGTGCATCTTACTGAAATATGTGCTTTGCAACTTCCACTCACGTTGTTTCAATAATCACATTCAAACTTGAATTTCAGATGACATTGGAAAAGATTTCCTGCTTGTTATGTTGATAGTTACTTAAAGTCTGAAAATCTAAGAGCCAGCTTTAAAAGACAGCAGTTAGCAAAATGCAGCTTTACTGCCAGGCCCAAATATCGACACGTAAACAACTATTAGAAGTATGTTAATTTATTGTTGCCTATCAGCCTTCAACTGTCATATACTTAGGTTTGTTAACAGAACAAGGATTCTGATTGGTTCCTATTGATAAGCAATTTTCACATTAGCAGTTATGCACACTGCTCACTAGGATGCACTGCTCACTAGGATGGCTGCCAGCCCTCTAGCTATATTTCCTGTTGGTCTGCACAGCCATATTTAGACCCAATGCACAACTGTTGTAACAGTGGAGGTAAGACTGAAAGTGGAGGTGTATCTGGCTCC
This sequence comes from Staurois parvus, assembly GCF_062004578.1. Taxonomy (NCBI): domain Eukaryota; kingdom Metazoa; phylum Chordata; class Amphibia; order Anura; family Ranidae; genus Staurois; species Staurois parvus. The sequence continues at coordinate 628,102 of NW_028318448.1, read as the reverse complement.
ATATCTCTTTTTGTGACTTAAAACTTTAAAGTCAGTGTTTGTTAGAACCCAAGATTTAAAGCTGAAAAAATGCTCAAGCAAATTAAAATGGAATTACAATTCAATTCTAACCAAGCCTAAACCTATTCCCACCCATATTTAAGTCCATTTTATCTGCCCTGTAAATGAAAAAATGTCTATACTTATCTATGCTGAAACTGTTCTCGGTCTGGTCACATGATCCGGTCCTAGTGACTGCTTCAGTGTAAAGGAGGGACAGCAAACAACAGTTGCCCCACTGTAAGCCTATGGGTGACATCATCATCCTCGCTCTGCAGCCGTTGTTGCTGCATATCCTATATACTGAAGCTGGCGCTGGGATGCGTTCATGTGACTGGACTGAAGGGGCTTTAGAATAGTTAAAAAGGAGAAAGTACAGCCAAAGCGCTTTCGGTTGTACTTCTCCTGTGGATCACAGGAGTGCAGTCATGTGACCCCTTTTCAGCTGACAGCGGGCTGATGCCTGCTGTCATCTGACATCACTCAGCCGGTCCTGGCTGGGGAAAGATCCTGACTTTAAAGTCGGGATCCACCCCAGAGTCTGGAGCGACACCCGACTCAGCCTCTCAGTGATCTATTGAGAGCCTGAGCAAGCAGCTCTGTCCCCCTCCACGATCATTGGAAAATTTCTTACATTTTGGCAACAGCAAAGGAAATACTGAAATGGGCATGCAGCACTTCAGTGCCTCAGACAAATTACACTAGGAACACCAGCAGGTCCTAAAACGTCAGCGAACATGTGTCTATGAATATCCTTAGATATACTTCATTCTTACAGTAACAGGACTGTTACTTCAAAAATGTTTTATAAAATGTTAAGTCAGTGATTTTTCTGGAACCAGACAAACCAAGGATTTACAGTGGAGTGATATCAATCCAGGTTACTCATTCAATCACAGCTACCACACCTACCCACCTGAAGTGTGCAGTTATTTCCATGTGAGAGCGCAGCTCACATCGACAAGATGTACAAACAACCTGAAATGGAATGTCTTTACAAAGTGCAGTCAAGACTCTCTTTGCATAGGATGGAACAGGGACTGGGCATGAAACTCCTTTTTCACCTACAATAGGAGAAAGTGTTTATTAAAACAGAATCAATGCATTGATTGGAAATTAACCAGTAATGATTTTAACTTTTATAATACAATTCAAAAATCTTTACCTATACAATTGCATTAGAATACTCATAAAATTTAAAAGCAAATATTTTTTTTGCTGTACTTTTTTTAAAAGTGTAAGGCTCCATGAATACTGGACCATTTAGCTGCTCTCAGAAGGGCTGTACAGGAAACCTGTGCCCTTCATCCGCAACTAAAACGCTAGAGCCCCATGCACTAGAGCTAAAAGCCTAGCATGGACGGGACCTTAAATGTTGTACGGACTCAAAACATTGCAATATGTCCAAGGCTGCATTATTATATGCTGTCATATTGGGATGCATTTACTGAGCGGTTTCTTTGGACAACTGAATGATACAGTGAAACTAATAGTTAATAAAATAGTTTTCATCTGCATAAAGCAACAGCCTTAGGGCTCATGAACACAGGCATTTGAAAAAACTTTTCTGACCGCTGGAAACTGACTGCTAGAAAACGTAGGTCAAAAATGTCAGTTTAGCCGCGTTTACCTACCGTGTTTATGTTTAGAAGTTTTTTATTAAAAGATAACCTCAGGAGACCCCCCCCCCCCCAAATGCCCAGAGTGCACTGAAAAATAGTAAATAATTAACTATTTCAGACATTTTGTGAGAAATAGAGCAGAAGCAGGGAGAGCACTACTTTTTGATGGGTGTTGCAACTGTAGCAAAAGTGGCTCGTGAAACATGCTTGGCACTCTGGGCGGCGCTACATAGTGCAGTAATGCCTCCGGATGCATTCTGGAGTGCATAAAACACTCCTTGTGCTGTTTTTGCTGTGTTCCAGTACAGTTCTGTGCAGAAATAATGCAGCACGCTCTACCTTTTTTCCCAGCATGAGAAACCTGGAACCGACTGCACTGGTGTACTAGGTCCATTTGAAAACATGGAAAACGCTGTGCATGCATTTTTGAGGCAGAAAAAAGGCACTGGTCAACATCTGGATATGAACCAGCGCAAAAACGTGGCTAAACGCAAACACGCATAAACGCGTTTACACGCAGTTACAAGTGTTTGAAACACCAGTAAACTCTACTCCTGAATGCAATTTTTGTGCTTTCAAAAAAATGCCTGTAAACTACTGTGAACGACTATGTGTACATGGACTTATAGGAAAAACATAAAAAGGAGAGTTCAGGGGCTGCTGAAAAAAAATGCACAACTGCTCCTAAACTACAGTTAGCCGCTGCAGTATACATGAGCCCTTATCCTGGCTGTTTCTTGCTCATGAGTAGACCTATTGCATAGATCTAGTTAATCATGCAGACTGGCTATCACACTGGGCAACAAAATTAAAAAGGTATCTAAACACAAGAACAAAAATGTAATATTATGGCTTACCAGTCCTTAGATTCGGTGGTTGCATTAGTTTAAATTTTTCTGGCTAAGTACAATTACTCCAAGTACAGAAAAGTACGTAATGATTCTGACAAAAATCTATAGTCCTTTCAACTTTCTGTGCAGTGAAATGAAATTTCAAACAATCTTATCAGTTTTCTGAACCATCTTCTGTGAACTACATATGCCTCTCCCTATGTAATGCAAATAAGGATAGGTTGTGCTTTATTCCAAATCAGGAGAACAGCTGCACTTCTACAGATACAGTACAGTAAATGAGTGTTGTCACCCTAGGACAAGAAGTGTGCTGCTAGTAGGATCATCAGGTGAAAATGGAGGATAAATACTGAAATATAAAGAAAACTAATGCACCTACCACATTTAAGGACTGGTAAGCTGCAGTATAATATTTTTTATAGTTGTCACAACATTCTTTTTCCAAGTCTATGGAGACACAGCCTTTGATCAAAAGATCAACCAAAACCAATAGAAAAAAAAAGAAGGGGTAGTGTCATTTGATGGCTTAACCATCAATTGGACAGAAATGTCAGTTAGTGGCAAGCACTACAAGGATAAACCATAACATGGCAATTAGCCCTGTTAGAAAGGCAGGAGCGATGTCCTTCAGTGAACGTTTAGAAAATAATTTAATGCAGAGTACAAATATTTAACTTTACCATTCGTCGCTGAGACACAAACTTTGACCAATAGGTCAACTAGAACCAGTGGGAGGTCCACAAACAGTACACTATCAACTGGTGGGCAAAAATTCCAATAAAACAAGGTAATTACTCCATCATCAAAATAGGGTGAATCACACTTCTGCCTGAAAAAGATTTGCAGCCAAAGCGGGCATCTACCAATTTAGCCACATTGACCTTTAAAGTGGTTTAAACCTGTGGACAGAAGGCCAAATTAGAGCCTTATGGACTTGGAACAGCCCTGATGGAATGAGACCAAAAAGGAGTTTTCTTAATAGCACAGGCATGGGTTATGACCGGTTTATTCCATTTAGAAAAGGTAAATGAAGGGACTGCCAAACCTTTCAGGCACTATCCGCGTTAACAAACAGGGAATCTGTGTTCCTAAAGCACACACTTGAATGTTAATGGTGCCCAGTGCTAGATGCTGATACACTTTTTTTTTTTTACATAAAAAATAAAATCCTGCAACAATAAAAAGTATGACAAGGAGTCCGAATGACTTCACACACCACCTGAAACAGGCTGCCACTCAAGAAATCTGCCCCATTTCTGGCATCAGTGGCAGACTTTGTGCCTCCTGGATAGGCAACATATTCAACAGCGTTGTTGGACCGTTTCCTTTACAGAGTGACCCTGAAGGAGGCTCTATCCACTGAAGCCGATCCAGTATGATCACCCAGAAGTCCTTTGAGAGAAAAAGTTGAGATTATTCCCTGGTCCAATGACTCCAAGTCCAGAAGGAGTCTAAAATTCCTCCTCCACTTGTAAAGTCTCATGTTCACTACCACAATCCTAAAAGGAATTTGAACCACACCGCCAGGGATGCGATCAACTAGGTCAGAGCTAGGCTTACACAGCTGTTAATACAAAATTTTCTAACCAAGGCTAACAGGGATTTGACCCACTTTGGCAGAATCTCCCACTGCAAATATCAAGTATGGAACTGGGCATATAGAACTGCCTCAAAGGCAGCTACCATCAGCCCCAGTAAAGACCACCAAGATCTTACATGCCCTGCAGTTTTTAAAGGTTTTTTTCAAGGGCGGAAAAATGTTGGCCAGTCCAGACTCAATTTCAGGGTACCCAACAGGGAACATGGGCAAGGAAAGAATCAAGCTCAGGTACCCAAAGTGGGAAGATGGGCACAAAAATTACCTGACATTCAGGAGTAGCTGAATACTGAGTGAGTGTGAAAGTGTCAGCTGGAGATTCTCCTCCAGCTCCTTGACAGAATTCACCCTCAGCAGTAGGTCATGGATGTATCCCACTATGAAGAGAACAATCAGATGAAGCACTGCTAGCACTTTTATGAAAGCCAGGACATTTGGGATCTGGGTAAGATGGTTCGTGTGTGTGCGCGCGTGTGTGTGTGGGGGGGGGGGGGCATGGCCAGATGTAGCAGATGCCAGCCTGAGGAGCACCCACGATCTTGACTCATCCTGAGCAGCTTTTACCTCTTAATCCTACTGGTCACCAGGTCCCAGAGTGTTGGACACATCTCCGCTGGTCTCCTGCACCTTCTTGAATGCCATCCCGCCAAAACCTCCCTGCCACACTGGCTGGGAAGAAAGAGTAAGTGCTGCAGGTCCCTGGTGTGGGTGCCATCTGGGCCAGAAAACTCCATATACTCCTGGCTGAGTTGAAGATGGCAGCAGAACCCGATGGCGCTGCAGTGCTCTCCATACAGGGAGACACTGACAACACTACTGTCATCCTGGCAGCCATAGAGCAGTGTAACACCTCTTTCCTTGTCCGGAATGATCGGGTGGCGTGTAATCTCATCAGAAATTACCTGAATAAAATCAGGGGCTGCTTCTCTGAGACCAAGGATCGAATATCTACAATGGAAGATTTAACAGCTCAACACATAGATTTTCTCCAGTCCTTGCAAACTGTAGTTCCACATCCCCCTCATTTGCTTTTTAAACTACAGGGACTGTGACCGTTATCCTTAGCTAACCCAGGAAACACCCCTCATTTCCTTATGAAAACACCACGGTCCATTTATACCCTAATTTTTCTGCCAAGGTCCAAAAGAAGCGCAAGTCCTTCAATGATATCCGCAGGAGGCTCCATGACAGAGGCATTCTATACAGCAAGCTGTATCCAAGCCGCCTGCGTGTCCCGCACAGGGGCTTGGTTCACTTTTTCGACTATCCTGAGGCTGCGGATGACTAGCTAACCATACTACCTTGAACCCTGGCAGAAATCAGAGGTTTCCTGATCATCTCAATCCCCTGAATTGGTTGTCTCTTCCTGATACATAACCTGGGACAGGTAAGATGTGACCTTCCCTACATTTAGGATATGGGGCAATGATCAGAACTATATTAAATTTTCCTGTCACTTAATACTACTATCCTTGGGGGGCCAAAACTGGAGATCTCTGGGGGAAAAGGGGGGGGGGGGCAGAAGAGTCCTCTGCCTCAGCCTTTGCTCATACCAAGACCTGTGTACTTGCCTAATCTCATTTTTTTCTTTTAAAACTGGACATCTGCCATCAGTTCTCTCCACGACCCCCCCCATTTACCCCTTTTTGCTGTGTCCCTCTACTTTTGGCCCTACATTGGTGTTATCAGGGAGCTCCACTGTCAGGTGCGAATACTGCTGCTGCTACCTGTTCACCCCCTGTTCCATTGTAGTTCGTCCACTGGAAACATGGATTTGGAGGTAAAAGTTGATATCTAGTGGACATTGTTTACACTAAGTTTTGGGAATAAAACTGTGATAGCCAAGTATGTTTATTGTTAGGCTTCACGGTAGGGAGTTCTATTACTTGGGGTATTTCTTCCTCACTCAATTTTCTCGCAATTGAGTGGGCAGTTTCTTATTTTGGAGGGGTAAATCAGATTAAGGGGGTGGCAACCCCGTTTACAGGTCTCCTATGTGGAACGGAGAGGCTGTATCAACTATTCCCCGAGTATTGTTTTATACAGTTGTGCTCAAGAGTTTGCATACCCTGGCAGAAATTGTGAAATTTTGGCATGGATATTGAAAATATAACTGATCATGCCCAAAAAAATGCCCTTTTATTAAAGGATGATGATCATATGAAGCCATTTATTATTAAATAGTTGTTTGACTCCTTTTTAAATCATAATAACAGAAATCACCCAAATGGCCATGATTAAAAGTTTACATACCCTAGAATGTTTGACCTTGGTACAGACACAAGGTGACACTCACGGGTTAAAATGTCAATTAGGAGGTTAATGTCCCACATCTGTGGCTTTTTAAATTGCAATTAGTGTCAGTGTATAAATAGTCAATGAGTTTGTTAGCTCTTACGTGGAAGCACTGACTAGGCTAGATACTGAGCCATTAGGGTCAGAAAAGAACGGTCAAAAGTCCTGCGTAACAAGGTAATGGAACTTTATCAAGCTGGAAAAGGACATAAAAAGATGACCAAAGCCTTGAATATGCCAATCAGTACTGTTAAATCACCTATTAAAAAAGTGGAAAGTTCGTGGATCGCTTCTTCAGTGCGGATCCATTACCTTTGATAGCTGATGATTTTGAGACTCTTCCGTGAGACCCCTCCCTAAAAAACTATTATCAGTAATATACAAGGCCCTTCTTCCCTCTATACATTTGGGTCTTGACTCATTACAAGCGAAGTGGAGGTCAAAGACTTAGAAGGAGAAGATTGGGAGGATATTTGGGACTATCCCCTCTCCCAGTTGGAGACAACAAGAGATAAACTAAACCAATTTAAAGTATTTCATACGGTCTAGTTAACCCGATCTAATCTACATAAAAACGCACCCAGAGTTATCTCCCCAATGCTGGCGTTGTGGGCACATCCCAGCTGAATTCTACCATATCTTTTGGCATTGTCCTTACATTAGTGAGTTATGGTCAGCAGTTATTAAGTTCATCCATCCTCTGACCACTATTAAAGTTCCCCAATCAGTGGAAGGGTGCTTACTGGGCCTGGCCAGTGCTCTAGCATTCACTAAGGCAACTAGAACAGTGCTTGGTTTCCTGCTCTTTTATGCCAGAAAGGCTATAATCCTAAAAATGGAAAGCTGATCAAGCTCCGTCACTGAATTGCTGGAAAGTGTTAATTCAGTTATACCACTTTGCAAAAAGACATGTCTAGGGGTGTCTGAAAAAGTTCCACAAAATATGGGATGCTTGGCTGGAATCATCTCCCACTGTTAATGCTAATGCAGCAGGGGAGGAAGAAGGGACATTTTAAAATAAAGAAGCTTTGTTTTTGCCCTGGGAATACTACTTGGTATCCACATTATTATTTAATGACGCTCTAGTGCTTCTCTATTGTGTGGGCGTGATATGATTATTCATGCTTGGGATCTATGATGGAGTTCCCCCCCCCCCCCCCCCCCAACACATTTGTTCTTTTGAAATCTTAAGACTGCTAGGGTTGCCGACCACCATCGTGTCACCTAGCTGAGGCTGTTTGGTAGCAAGGATGTTAACAGCATTACGGTTTTCTTTTTTGCGTTTTTATTGTGTTGCGTCAATCTGGGGTATGCCCAGAGGCTGTTTTGTACCTTTTACTTGCTCTGCAAGAGCTTGGACACTAGACCGCAACTAAAATTTTCCTCCAGGTGGGGGGTGTGTGGGGGAGGGAGCTGTCCCCTTTAAGTGACTTATTTTTTAATACAACTCAGCATCCTACTCCTACTGATGGCACAATATTCCTCTGCTTTTGGTCGCTCAAATGCTGTTTCTCAATGATCTGGCTGGGCCTGTACCACACAGGTCAACTGCACATTTTGTCTAGGGGTGAAGACAAGGTAGTGGCCTTGCAAAGCTGCGCAACAGAAGCCAGATGTTGAAAAGCCCAAGATGTGCCAACAGATACAGCTGAATGAGCTTTAACCTGAAAAGGGAGGCGCTTTACCCTTCAAATAGGGACAAAGAATTACCCTGCAACTCCACCTAGCAATCATGGATCGCAAGACTGAACAACCCTTTCTAGTCACATTGTTTAACTTTCAGATGGTTGAGTTGGCTGCAATGTAAAACCTCACAGCCGATGTAGGGCTACGTCCTTTGGGCCCATGTGAGAATGGCAAAAGGGGGAACAAAACAATATCCCCAACAATTGTGCTTACAGTGGGGATCGAAAGTTTGGGCACCCCAGCTAAAAATTTGTATTAACGTGCATAAAGAAGCCAAGGAAAGATAGAAAAATCTCCAAAAGGCATCAAATTACAGATTAGACATTCTTATAATATGTCAACAAAAGTTAGATTTTATTTCCATCATTTACACTTTCAAAATAACAGAAAACAAAAAAATGGTGTCTGCAAAAGTTTGGGCACCCTGCAGAGTTAATATCTTGTACTGCCCCCTTTGGCAAGTATCACAGCTTGTAAATGCTTTTTGTAGCCAGCCAAGAGTCTTTCAATTCTTGTTTGAGGTATCTTTGCCCATTCTTCCTTACAAAAGTCTTCCAGTTCTTTGAGATTTCTGGGCTGTCTGTCATGCACTGCTCTTTTAAGGTCTATCCATAGATTTTCAATTATGTTGAGGTCAGGAGATTGTGAAGGCCATTGCAAAACCTTCAGTTTACGCCTCTTGATGTAATCCCCCGTGGATTTCGAGGTGTGTTTAGGATCATTATCCATTTGTAGAAGCCATCCTCTTTAACTTCAGCTTTTTCACAGATGGCATCAAGTTACCATCCAAAATTTGCTGAAATTTTATTGAATCCATTTTTCCTTCTACTCGTGAGATGTTCCCTGTGCCACTGTCTGCAACACTACCCCAAAGCATGATTGATCCAACCCCATGCTTAACAGTTGGACAGAGGTTCTTTTCATTAAATTCTGTGTCCCTTCTTCTCCAAACGTACCTTTGCTCATTCCGGCCAAAAAGTTCAATTTTAACCTCATCAGTCCACAGAACTTGTTTCCAAAATGCATCAGGCTTGTCTATATGTTCATTTGCAAAGTTCAAATGATGATTTTTGTGGTGAGGACGTAGAAGAGGTTTTCTTCTGATGACTCTTCCATGAAGACCATATTTGTACAAGTATCTCTTTATAGTGGAATAGTGTACCACAACTCCAGTGTCTGCCAGATCTTTCTGGAGGGATCGAGCAGTCAAACGTGGGTTTTGAATTGTTTTTCTCACAATCCTGCGAGCTGTTCTGTCCGATATTTTTCTTGGTCTTCCAGATCTTGCTTTAACTTCCACTGTTCCTGATGACTGCCATTTCTTAATTACATTCCGAACAGAGGATATTGACATATGAAAACGCTTTGCTATCTTCTTATAGCCTTCTCCAGCTTTGTGAGTGTCAACTATTTTCAGTTTCAGTTTTCTAGACAACTGCTTAGAAGAACCCATGGTGCTGATTGTTGGGGCAAGGTCAGATGAGTCTGGGCATTTAAAACCTTTGAGATTGACATCACCTGGTCTTCCCAGACGATGATTGAGAACAATCCATGACACTGGCAGGTCTCAGCTTGGCAAAGGGGGCAGTGCATGCTATAAATTCTGCAGGGTGCCCAAACTTTTGTAGATGCCATTTTTTTGTTTTCTGTTATTTTGAAAGTGTAAATGATGGAAATAAAATCTAACTTTTGTTGACATATTATAAGAATGTCTAATCTGTAATTAGATGCCTTTTGGAGATTTTTCCATCTTTCCTTGGCTTCTTTATGCACATTAATACAAATTTTTAGCTGGGGTGCCCAAACTTTCGATCCCCACTGTATGTGATACCAAAAATTATTCCCTACAAGACAGGGCTGCCAGCTCTGTAACCTGTTTGGCAGAGGTAATAGACCCTAGAAAAGCCCCCTTATGATTAAGATCTACAAAAAGAATTTCCTGGATTGGGTAAAAGGGCACCTTTTGGAAGACCGAGAGAAACAAGTGTAGGTCCCAAGTCTGGAGAGGCAGGGCAAGTCTCGATTATAGGAAGGCAAGCAACCAATCCATAGAATAATGGCGAGGGTAATCATTCTGCTCACACCAAATGGAAACATGCCTTCCAAATACAATGATAGACAGTGGATATAAAAAGTCTACACATCCCTGTTAAAATGTCAGGTTTCTGTGATGTAAAAAAATAAGATAAATAAATTTAAGAACTTTTTCCACATTTAAATGTAACCTATAAACTGTTCAACTTAGTTGAACTACATACTGAAATCTTTTAGGTGGAGGGAAGTAAAAATAAAAAAAACTAAAATACTGTATACAGTGGGGCAAAAAAGTATTTAGTCAGCCACCAATTGTGCAAGTTCTCCCACTTAAAAAGATGAGAGAGGCCTGTAATTGGCATCATAGGTAGACCTCAACTATGAGAGACAAAATGAGAAAAAAAATCCAGACAATCACATTGGCTGATCTGGAAAGAATTTATTTGCAAATTATGGTGGAAAATAAGTATTTGGTCAATATCAAAAGTTCATCTCAATACTTTGTTATATATCCTTTGTTGGCAATGACAGAGGTCAAACGTTTCCTGTAAGTCTTCACAAGGTTGGCACACACTGTTGCTGATATGTTGGCCCATTCCTCCATGCAGATCCCCTCTAGTGTAGTGATGTTTTGGGGCTGTTCCTGGGCAACACAGACTTTCATCTCCCTCCAAAGGTTTTCTATGGGGTTGAGATCTGGAGACTGGCTAGGCCACTCCAGGACCTTGAAATGCTTCTTACGAAGCCACTCCTTCGTTGCCCGGGCGGTATGTTTGGGATCATTGTCATGTTGGAAGAGACACGTTTCATCTTCAATGTCCTTGCTGATGGAAGGAGGTTTGCACTCAAAATCTCACGATACATGGCCCCATTCATTCTGTCCTGTACATGGATCAGTCATCCTGGTCCATTTGCGGAGAAATAGCCCCAAAGCATGATGTTGCCACCTCCATGCTTCACAGTAGGTATGGTGTTTGGACGCAACTCAGCATTCTCTCTCCTCCAAACACGACGAGTTGTGTTTCTACCAAACAGTTCTATTTTGGTTTCATCTGACCATATGACATTCTCCCAATTCTCTTCTGGATCATCCAAATGCTCTCTAGCAAACTTCAGATGGGCCCGGACATGTACTGGCTTAAGCAGGGGGACACGTCTAGCACTGCAGGATCTGAGTCCCTGGCGGTGTAGTGTGTTACTGATGGTAGCCTTTGTTACGTTGGTCTCAGCTCTCTGCAGGTCATTCACTAGGTCCCCCCGTGTGGTCCTGGGATTTTTGCTCACCGTTCTTGTGATCATTTTGACCCCACGGGGTGAGGTCTTGCGTGGAGCCCCAGATCGAGGGAGATTATTTGTGGTCTTGTATGTCTTCCATTTTCTAATTATTGCTCCCACAGTTGATTTGTTCACACCAAGCTGCTTGCCTATTGCAGATTCAGTCTTCCCAGGCTGGTGCAGGTCTACAATTTTGTTTCTGGTGTCCTTCGACAGTTCTTTGGTCTTCACCATAGTGGAGTTTGGAGTGTGACTGTTTGAGGTTGTGGACAGGTGTCTTTTATACTGATAAGTTCAAACAGATGCCATTGATACAGGTAATGAGTGCAGGACAGAGAAGCCTCTTAAAGAAGAAGGTACAGGTCTGTGAGAGCCAGAAATCTTGCTTGTTTGTAGATGACCAAATACTTATTTTCCACCATAATTTGCAAATAAATTCTTTCCAAATCAGCTAATGTGATTGTCTGGATTTGTTTTCTCATTTTGTCTCTCATAGTTGAGGTCTACCTATGATGCCAATTACAGGCCTCTCTCATCTTTTTAAGTGGGAGAACTTGCACAATTGGTGGCTGACTAAATACTTTTTTGCCCCACTGTATATGGTTGCATAAGTGTGCACAACTTTAAACTAATACTTTGTTGAAGCACCTTTTGATTTTATTCCAGCACTCAGTCTTTTTGGGTATGAGTCTGAGTCTATCAGCATGGCACATCTTGACTTGGCAATATTTGCCCACTCTTCCTTGCAAAAACACTCCAAATCTGTCAGATTGAGAGGGCATCTCCTGTACACAGCCCTCTTCAGATCACCTCACAGATTTTCGACTGGATTCAGGTCTGGGCTCTGGCTGGGCCATTCCAAAACTTTATTCTTCTTCTGGTGAAGCCATTCCTTTGTTGATTTGGATGTATGCTTTGGGTCGTTGTCAGACTGAAAGATGAAGTTGCTCTTCATGTTCAGCTTTCTAGCAGAATCCTGAAGGTTTTGTGCCAATATTGACTGGTATTTGCAACTGTTCCCTCTACCTTGACTAAGGCCCCAGTTCCAGCTGAAGAAAAAAGCCCCAAAGCATGATGCTGCCACCACCATGCTTCACTGTGGATATGGTGTTCTTTTGGTGATGTGCAGTGTTTTTACTCCAAACATATCTTTTGGAATTATGGCCAAAAAGTTCAACCTTGGTTTCTTCAGGCCAGAACACATTTTCCCACATGCTTTTGGGAGACTTCAAATGTGTTTTCGCAAGATTTAGCCGGGCTTGGATGTTTTTCTTCATAAGAAAAGGCTTCCATCTTGCCACTCTACCCCATAGCCCAGACATATGAAGAATATGGGAGATTGTTGTCACATGTACCACACAGCCAGTACTTGCCAGATATTCCTGCAGCTCCTTTAATGTTGCTGTAGGCGTCTTGGCAGCCTTCCAGACCAGTTTTATTCTTGTCTTCATCAATTTTGGAGGGATGTCCAGTTCTTGGTAATGTCACTGTTGTGCCATATTTTCTCACCTAGATGACATCTTCACTGTGTTCCATGGTATATCTAATACCTTGGAAATTCTTTTGTACCCTTCTCCTAACTGATACCTTTTATCAATGAGATCCCTCTGATGCTTTGAAAGCTTTCTGTGGATCATGGCATTTGCTGTAAGATGTGACTAAGAAAGTGTCAGGAAAGACCTACTAGAACAGCTGAACTGTATTTGGGGTTAATCAGAGGCACTTTAAATGATGGCAGGTGTGTGCTCCTATTTAACATGACTTTGAATGTGAATGCATAATTCTGAACACAGTTACATCCCCAGTTATAAGAAGGCATGCACACTTATGCAACTACATTATTTTAGTTTTTTTATGTTTACTCTCCCCCCCTAAATGATTTAAGTTTGTTTTTCAATTGAGTTGTACAGTTTAAAGGTCACATTAAAAAGGTGGAAAAAGTTCTGAAATTATTTATCTTTGTCGAATTTGTTTACATCACAGAAACCTGACATTTCAACGGGTGTGTAGACTTTTTATATCCACTGTACCTTACAGGATGTAGCCTTTCTTGCTTTAAGAAGTAAGAAGCAGGAATCACTGAGTCTCAGACAAACCTCTCCCTTAGGACCTGGGCTTCAACAGCCATGCAGGTGAAGCTAGTGACCATGAATTGGGGGGTAAATGAGACCTTGCAACAGAAGGGTCTGGACTATCCAAAAGAAGCCATTATGGTAATGCTAACATGCAAAGAATGCCCAATAAACAAGCCCTTCTTGGCCAATTTGGAGTCATTAGAATCACCAGAGTGCTTTCCGATTCAATTCTGTGAAGCAGATGTGTTAACAACTGAAGCAAGGGAATGGAATTGATCCCCTGGGGTCACCAGAATATCCAGTGTCAAAAGGCAGAGGATCCCTCATTCTGAACACAAAGCTGTTCAGTTTCTTGTTTAACCTGAATGCCAAGAGGTCCACAACTGGAGTCCTGTAATGCCGACAGACCTCCTTTAACATCTCCACCTTTCCCCTGACATAATTTCCTGTTGACTTAAAGTCCAACTGTCAAAGCTCTACTCCCTAAATGTGCATGGCTGATGTGGCTGGAACATTTATCTTTGCCCACTGTAGGATGAGATCTGTGACTTCTAGTGCCTCCCTGGTGCTTGACGCAAGCCACAGCCATGGCCTTGTTGGACAGGATTCTAATGAGAAGACCCCTGAGAAAGTCTGGCCACCACAGAAGGAAAAGATGGATTGCTTTGAGCTCAAAGTCCCTTACACCGTGGCTATCCCTAGCACTCTTTCCCAGCCCAAAAGACTTTGTTGCCCTTCTCTGGACTCTCTCCAGTTCCAGCACATCCTGAGGACTGGTGACCAGAACTGGATAGCACACTCAAGATGTGGCCGAACCAGATTTTAAAAATACTTTTTTTTTAATGCATGCCAATAGCCTCCTGGTCTTGCTTGCTGCAGCTTAGCATTGCATGCTATTGATGAGTCTGTCTCTACCAGGACTCTCAGATCCTTTTCCATCCTCAATTCCCCTAGGAGGTGCTCTCTCTAGCAGATAACTTGAATTCAAAATTTTTCCCCACAAGTCCATACTTTACATTTTCCTACATTGAGCCTTATTTGCCATGTACCGGCCCACCTTCTATTTTATGAAGGTCTTCGTGTAAAATTCCTATATCCTGTTGTGAGGTTATTACACAATCAGAAGGGGTGGCATTCTTCTCCATTATGGTTCAACCCTGTGTTTCTTCATTTTTGTGAAGTGCTGGACCCCATGCTCTGGGCTGCAGAAGGGGTCAAACAAATCAAAGATGTAGTTGTGGCAAGGAAACTCCTTACCGTTGATGGATTAAAATCTAAATTTCAACTCCCAAACTGGTACTTTTTTTTGCCATTTACAGTTTACCTGCATGTGTGTCACAGTTTGGTAATGCCATGCTAAACACTTGGTACTCCTACTTGTAACAGCTGCTTTGTTCTGACTAAATGGTAAAAACATTGTCTGAAGTGTTTAAGGAGCTGTTCACTGCGAGGCCGAGAGCTCTTGAAAAATCTGAAGCACAGTGGATGTCTCGAATTCCAAATTTCCAGGGGGATGACTGGGAAAACATGTGGGACTACCCTTTTAAAAAACTGGTGTCGACTACAGACCTCCTCATCCAGATCAAACTCTTACACAAAATCTAGTATACACCAGCTAAATTGTCTAACACATATAATTTCCTGCTCAGAGGAATGTTGGCATTGTACATTCTCCAAAGATCTAGACTACATTTTCTGGCATTGTCAGGAAGTTCAGAAATCTTGGCTGAGGAAAGGGGTGACACTTACTCTTAATGAAAAAGATGGCTCTCCAAATTCCTATTACTATCTCAGTCTGCCTACAAGGGTTGGTGGAGGAGGTAGCAGTTTTAGGGCACAAAGAACGCTCCTCACTATTCCTTGTTTTATGCATGTAAGGCAGTACCATTGTCTTGGAAAAAAAAAAAAAAAAAAAAAAACCTGAGGCCCCCGCTTTAACGCTTCTCCTCCACCAGCTCTCTGAGCTCCTTATGCAGCTGAGAACATAAGGGGTATGTGATCACTTCTAAACAAAAAAAAAAAAAAAAAAAAAAAAAGAAGGGTACTTATGATTTTTTTTATATCTATACGCAAATGTTTCTCCTTTCTTTAAGGTGCTGATGTTATCCTATGTTTCCATGCACAGTAGGACCTTTAGAGGCAGAAAAAAGAAACCCCCCTGTTGTGCATTTTTGAGAGCAGTTTTCTGGCAAAAAAAAACACAAACAAAATGCTACACACATCTAAAGAAGCTTAATGCTAATGCAAAAAATGGTCAAAATTAGATTTTTTTTCCCCAAGAGCACTGGCAATTTTTTTAAAGCCAGTGTTCAGAAATTCTAAAGTTTCTGAGCTACCTGTGAGGATATAAATGCTGCGGTTCCTGACATTCCTGGATGAGCTTTTAAACAACTTCAACATTACAGAACAAGTCCAGTTGAATATGTCCCACTAGCTATAGCTACCTACTGGCTTTATCATGACCTGTATAAATGATAACCTTTAGAGATACAAGACAATTGTTCACTAAGTACGAACGATGTTATATGTATTGTTTTCCTCATTTTTTTCTTAACATTACAGAGTACTGTTCATACAGTTTGTCAAGTCCAAATAAATATAGCAGGTACAGCAAGACTGTAAACCACATACTGAAATACATGGCAAAGAAATAAAAAAAAAAAAAAAAAAGGACACCAAATGTTCAACATAAACATGATGTTCAACATACATACCACTAGCTGTGATGCTTTGCACAAAGTGATTGTTTGCAGACATGTGCTTCAGACATTCATCTCTTTGGTTAAAAAGAAGAAAACATCTAGGACAAGCAAAACACTGGATAACTGATGGAGGAAGAGTTTGCTGATGGCCATCATCCAAATTTATCTAAAATAAAGCAAAAAAATTAATGTAAATACAGATAAATGAGAAGTAATAATATATAAGCACTTGCATAGGTCTGACCAAAGTAATAACAGTGCAAATAAATTTATATATGCACATACAGATATTAAGTGACAACTAACCTGGGTAACAACAAAAAAAAGTGTACATAGAAAACGCTGTACACCAATTTGTGCCTAAATGCACATATTCGCTAGCACACCATGGATCATCAAATAGCATCCAAAATCTTTAATGAAGAATGATCACATCACAGAGGACATGGTGCAAAGTTTCTGAGCCACGCAGGACCCCTTCATCAAGCATGTGATGTGTACAATAGTGCAAAAGTATTTAAAGAGCTCTCCACCAATCAGAGTGCAAGAAGAAAAAAAAAGTGACATACCTGATGTCATATGATGTCGGGGGGGAGGCCCCCACACACACACACACACGGCAAATTGATCGGGCATATCTAACAGATGTGCCTGATCAGTTAGCAAGAGCCAGTATGGTCTAGCATCTCAATTGCCAGGCAACCTGCCTTAAATCCAATCAGGAAGGGATTACGGCAGCTGCCTGTATCCAGGCAACAGTAAACATTGGTCGACTGGGCTGCCGAGATCAGATGCCAGATGTAAACAAACTCATACTGTCAGAAGTGAGGGGCGGAGTGTCCACAGAACATGGGGAAAGGATGTAAAGAAACAGTACACTAACAATAATCAAGAACAGGGAATAGAAAGACAAACAAAAAATAAAATGGACAGAAAGAAATATGAAAAAGGAAAAATAAACAATTGAAAAAAAACAAAAACAGAAAAAACAAAAAACAGAAAAAGAATGAAAATAAGTGAAGAAATGAAGAAACCCCAAAACACAAAAAAAAGTCAAGAAAACTGAAAATAAAAAAAACACCCCACCCAAAAAAAAAAAAAAATTGAGAATGGAGGCAAAAGAGAAAAAAAAAAAAAAAAAAAAAAGGGTGGGGGAAATGACTAAATTAATGAATAAAAATATAAGCACTCTTGACCCCTCCTAATCCTTCACACATTGTTAGGGTCATGGTAGTGGTTGGGTGAGAAATCCCTGCTCCTACATATATTTTTTTCTTTGGTCCCCCCCTTTTTTTCCCTCTTCTCTTGTTTTTTCCTTTTACTTGTATTCTCATTTTATTTTTTTTGCTTTCCTTTCATTTTCACATATCTTAAAATTTTTATTTTTTCATTTGTTCACTTTTTTCTGTTTTTATTTATTAATTTTTCTTTTAATTTTTGTATTTGTTTTTAGATTTCCTTATTTCACCCTTCATTTTCCCTCTCCCCCCCGCCCCCTTTTTTGTTTCCTTCTTTTCTCCTCTCTCTTTCTTCTTTTCCTTTTTAGCCCTTGTTTTTCATCCTGTTCTCATCCATTGTTTGTTTTCTTTTTTCCTTCTCTATATTTCTTTTTTCTGTCTGTCTTTGATCCACTGGTCTTGATTATTGTTTGTGTCTCTTGGCAAGTGGGTCTTGACGCCAAGTGACCTCATACAGTGGATATAAAAAGTCTACACATCTGTTAAAATGTCAGGTTTCTGTGATGTAAAAAATGAGACAAAGATAAAAATCATTTCAGAACTTTCTCCTCCTTTTAATGTAACCTATACACGGTTTAACAACAAACTGAAATATTTTAGGAAGGGAAGTAAAAATAAACTAAAATATGGTTGCATAAGTGTGCACACCTTTAAACTACTTTGTTGCAGCACCTTTTGATTTTATTACAGCACTCAGTCTTTTTGGGTATGAGTTTACATCTGGACTTGGCAATATATGCCCACTCTTCCTTCCAAATGCACTCCAAATCTGTAAGATTTAGAGGGCATTTCCTGTGCACAGCCTTTTTCAGATCACCCACACATTTTCACATCAGATTCAGGTCCGGGCTCTGGCTGGGCCATTCCAAAACTTTAATCTTCTTCTGATGAAGCCATTCCTTTGTTGATTTGGATGTATCAAACTCTCCAATGACCTGCTAACCGCCAAAGCTAATGGACACTATTCAGTGCTCCTACTCCTTGACCTCTCTGCGGCCTTCGACACAGTCGACCACCCCCTCCTCCTCAAAAAACTACACTCCCTCGGCCTCAGAGATTCTGCTCTCTCCTGGATCTCATCCTACCTGTCACAACGCTCTTTCAGCGTTACCTATAATGCTACCACCTCCCCCTCACTCCCCCTCTCTGTTGGGGTCCCTCAAGGCTCTGTCCTCGGGCCCCTTCTCTTCTCCATCTATACCTCCTCCCTTGGTCAACTCATACACTCTCACGGCTTCAACTACCACCTCTATGCCGACGACACACAAATCTATCTCTCAACCCCCCACCTCACCCCCTTGGTCTCAGCCCGAATCACACACCTACTGAGCGACATATCAGACTGGATGTCGCTCCACTTCCTTAAATTGAACCTCTCCAAAACCGAGTTTCTTGTCTTCCCCCCAGCCCGGACACCACCCCCCATTGATTTCTCCGTCACATCCAACAACGCTACCATCAAACCCGCCCTGCAGGCCAGAGTACTGGGTGTCATTCTGGACTCCAACCTATCCTTCCAGCCCCAAGTCCAATCTTTAACAAACTCGTGCAGACTCCACCTCCGCAACATCGCCAAAATCCGCACGTTCCTAACCCCAGAAACCACTAAACAGCTCATCCACTCCCTCATCATATCACGACTCGACTACTGCAACTCCCTCCTCACTGGCCTGCCTCGCCGCTGGCTATCCCCTCTTCAGTCCATCCTGAACACGGCTGCCAGACTCATTCACCTTTCCAACCGCTCTGTCTCCGCCACCCCCCTCTGCCAATCCCTCCACTGGCTTCCGATTGCGCAACGGATCAAATTCAAAATCCTAACGCTGACGTACAAAGCTGTCCACCATACTGCCCCGAACTACATCACTGACCTAATATCCAAGTACCGCCCAGCACGCACACTCCGGTCCTCACAAGACCTCCTTCTCTCTAGTTCCCTGGTCTCCTCCTCCCATGCCCGCCTCCAGGACTTCTCCAGGGTGTCACCCATCCTCTGGAACTCCCTGCCCCAACCCATCAGATTATCACCTACTCTCCTCTCCTTTAGGCGCACCCTGAAAACCCATCTCTTCAGGGAAGCCTATCCCACCCCCTGCTAACTTGCCTCCCTCCTCCACTCTTCCTACCACTCCATCCCCCACAGCTATCTCCTCCTGTGCCACCACCCCCTCCCTCCTAGATTGTAAGCTCGAAAGAGCAGGGCCCTTGATCCCCTCATGTTTTGCATTGTATTGGTATTGTTCTGTCACATGTTCTGTCTCCCTTTGTAATGTACAGCGCTGAGCGAACTATTGGCGCTTTATAAATACTGTATAATAATAATAATAATAATAATGTATAGTGAAGGAAATAAGTATTTGATCCTCTGCTGATTTTGAATGTTTTCCTCACAAAGAAATGATCAGTCTAAAAATCGAATGGTAGGTGTATTGTAACACTGAGACACGATAGCAACAAAAAATTCAAAAGAAATGCATGTCTAACAAATTATGCACTGATTTGCATGTTCATGAGGGAAATGAGTATTTGATCCCCTTCACAAAACATGACTTAGTACTTGGTGGTAAATCCCTTATTGGCAATCACAGAGGTCAGACGTTTCCTGTACTTGGCCACCAGGTTTGCACACATCTCAGGAGGGATTTTGGCCCGCTCCTCTTGGCAGATCCTCTCCAAGTCATTAAGGTTTGGTGGCTGACATTTGGCAACTCGAACTTTCAGCTCCTTCCACAGGTTTTAAATCGGATTAAGGTCTGGAGACTGGCTAGGCCACTCCAGGACCTTAATGTGCTTCTTCTTGAGCCACTCCTTTGTTGCCTTGGCTGTGTATTTTGGGTCATTGTTATGTGGAACACCTACTCACGACCCATTTTCAATGCCCTGGCTAAGGGAAGAAGGTTCTTACTCACGATTTGACAGTACATTGCCCCGTCCATTGTCCCTTTGATGTGATGCAGTTGTCCTGTCCCCTTAGCAGAAAAACACCCCCAAAGCAGAATGTTTCCACCACCATATTTGACAGTTGGGATGGTGTTCTTGGGATCATAGGCAGCATTCCTCCTCCTCTAAACACAGCGAGTTGATGCCACAGAGCTCGATTTTGGTCTCATCTGACAACAACATTTTCAACCAGTCGTCCTCTGAAGTTTGCCATTGAACATCTGAATGATGCAGATGGGCCTGGACATGTGCTCTCTTGAGCAGAGGGACCTTTCGGCACTGCAGGATTTCAATCCTTGTCGGCGTAGTGTGTTACCAATTGTTTTCTTGGTGACTGTGGTCCCAGCTGCCTGGAGATCATGGACAAGATCCTCACGTATAGTTCTGGGATGATTCCTCACTGTTCTCATCATTGACACTCCACGAGGTGAAATCTTGCATGGTGCACAAGACCTAGGGAGACTGACAGTTTTGTGTTTCTTCCATTTGGGAATGATTGCACCAACTGTTGTCACCTTCTCACCAAGCTGCTTGGCGATAGTTTGGTAGCCCAGTCCAGCCTTGTAAAAGTCTACAATCTTGTCCCTGACATCCTTGGACAACTCTTTGGTCTTTGCCATGGAGAGTTTCGAATCTGATTGTTTGATAGCTCCTGTGGACAGGTGTCTTATACAGGTAACAAAAAGAGATTAGCAGCACTCCCTTTAAGAGACTGCTTCTAATCTCAGCTTGTTACCTGTATGAAAGACACCTGGTAGCCAGAAATCCTGCAGAATGATAGGGGATCAAATACTTATTTCCCTTATGGACATGCAAATCAGTGCATAATTTGTTAATCCTGCATTTCTTTTGAATTTTTTGCTGCTATTCTGTCTCTGTGTTACAATACACCTACCATTCGATTTTTAGACTGATCTCTTTGTGAGTGGACAAACATTCAAAATCAGCAGGGGATCAAATACTTCTTTCCTTCACTGTATGCTTTGGGTCATTGTCATGCTGAAAGATGAAGTTCCTCTTCATTTTGAGCTTTCTGGCAGAAGCCTGAAGGTTTTGTGCCAATATTGACTGGTATTTGGACCTGTTCACAATTCCCTCTACCTTGATGAAGGCCCCAGTTGTAGCTGAAGAAAAACAGCCCCAAAGCATGATGCTGCCACCACCATACTTTACTGTGGGTATGGTATTCTTTTGGTGATGTGCAGTGTTGTTTTTACACCAAACATATCTTTTGGAATTATGGCCAAAAAGTTCAACCTTGGTTTCATCAGACCATAAACATTTTTTCACACATGCTTTTGGGAGACTTCAGATGTTTTTTCGCAAAATTTAGCCGGGCTTGGCTGTTTTTCTTCGTAAGAAAAGGCTTCTGTCTTGCCACTCTACCCCATAGCCCAGACATATGAAGAATATGAGAGATTGTTGTCACATGTATCACACAGCCAGTACTTGCAGATATTCCTGCAGCTCCTTTAATGTTGCCTCTTGGCAGCCTACCAGACCAGTTTTCTTCTGGTCTTTTCATCAATTTTGGAGGGAAGTCCAGTTCTTGGTAATGTCGCTGTTGCGCCATATTTTCTCCACTTGATGACAACTGTACTCGCTGTGTTCCATGATATACCTAATGTCTTGGAAATTCTTTTGTACCCTTCTCCTGACTGATACCGTTTAACAATGAGATCCCTCTGATGCTTTGGAAGCTCTCTATGGACCATGGCTTTTGTTGTAGGATGCGACTAAGAAAATCTCAGGAAAGACCTACTAGAACAGCTGAACTTTATTTGGGGTTAATTAGAAGCACTTTAAATGATGGCAGGTGTGTACTGACTCCTATTTAACATGATTTTTAATGTGATTGCTTAATTCCGAACACAGCTACATCCCCAGTTATAAAAGGGTGTGCACACTTATGCAACCGCATTATTTAAGTTTTTTATGTTTACTTACCCCCTCCAAAAGATTTCAGTTTGTTTTTCAATTGAGTTGTACAGTTTATAGGCCACATTAAAATGTGGAAAAAGTTCTGAAATTATTTAACGGTCTCATTTTTGTACATCACAGAAACCTGGACATATTAACAGAGGTGTGTAGACTTTTTATATCCACTATATATGCAGCCCTATGTAAACAGTTTTCTGTGCTTAGAGCACACGCCCTGTGTACTCCCAGCACAGTTACTGGTGGGGACTGGAAAGCTATCGATGCATACTAGTGATTGGGCGCTTTCCAATCATGTGATCAGTGTGACTGCCAATCACAGCAGTCACATGATTGGAATGTCCGCCTCCCAGCATTTAGAACCTCTAAAAAGGCTGGGAGGCGTTGGCGGGAAGGGGTTAAATAGTTTGCACCAAGCTAGTCCAAACGAACTACATGCTTCACTGATAAATTCACCGGCTGGGAGTGCTGTATAAACTGTGTGTAGCATAAGCTAGATTTAGTATACAACACTGTGATCTATAATAGGGATTATCCAGAGATAAATGCATAATTCTGCCAACTTGCTAACTTGTAATGTGGTCTTAGTGGTTCCTAAATAGCTCATCAAAATACAAAAGACTGGCATAGATACCACCACCACCCTAAAGAAACAACCAGGGGCAGACTCACCATTTGGAAACTCGGGCACTGCCCGAGGGCCCGGGGTCAGTAAGGGGCCCCATGAGATGCCCCTGGTACCTTTTTCATAGGCTTTTTTTTAGTTTGGGCAAGGACACAGAGGCCCCCATGATCACCTATTGCCCGGGGGCCCCATGAGTTGTCAGTCCGCCCCTGGTAACAACTCATATAAAACACCATGTAGCATGTACTTCAAAGTTCTGTAAACAAAAAATATATTTATTAAATACAAACGAATTATCAAAATTCATAACAAAAAAAAAAAAAAAAATCAATAATGGCGATGAATTTTGCTACATCTTTGGCATTTAATAAACGTATTTTTGCTTACTGAACTCTGAAGTTCCTGGCATGAGGGTGGTGGTGCCTAGGTCATAACCCAGTTTTTGTTTTTTGAGAACACTGATCTAGCAATGGGACAGGGGCTTGCCATCTTATTCTCGGAACAAAATAGAGTTGGTCTGAGTGCTGCTCAGCCATTCACAGGAAGCCTTATGATTTATGAATACATCATTGACTTAGGTGAAGAGGTGAGCAGATGACATCACAATTTCCTACTCAGTCAATCTACGGAAGCCTTGCATTCATTTATGAAACATAAGGCTTCCTGTGAATGGCTGAGCAGCTGGGTCCAAAAAACTATTTCAAGTCACAAGAAACCTGCAGTTCAGCTTTAAGTCAGTCATAGTTTCTGCTAAACAATAACCAGTTTAAAGACATATCAGGCATACAAAACCTTAATCTTCCTTGAACGCATTGCCAGTACATGCATATCAGCATACATAAAGCGGCTCCATGCACACCTCCCTTAAACCCCTCTCCCCACTTCCGACATACTGGCTATAAACCACAGGGTCAGTGGCTCCACTGGCTCAGAGCTCACCATCAAATCACAACAAAGCCAGACTAAAAAGAATATAAGTACTTTATTTGGTAGAACTAAAGACTGTTACCTCAACATTTTATATTCCTCATATGTGTCTGTTGTACCATGAATGTGTACTAAAAAAAGCATCCCGTTTTCTTCACATTGCTTCCTTTGTTTGAAATCCCTGGTGTTTCAGCTAGTCCCTTGGCTTTCCTATTTCATACTTCCCACTCTAGGCGTGAGAGCACATTCATCCCAGTGTAGTCAGTTTTCTGGCTGTGCTGAAAGAACAGTCTGCATGTCTTCCAATGATCAGAACTGTGCTGACACACCCCTTGCACAGCCATTTACTGTGAAAATCAGCATTCTTCTGTTTCTACATCCCCAGTTCTCTAAGCCTCTTATGCAGCGGAGAAGAGCTTATGTGATCAGTTATAAAAATTGTGTGTATACAGTATATGTATGTATACAGTTAGGTCCATATATATTTGGACTCAGGCACAATTTTAGGTTTTTTTTCAAGTAATTTACCAAAACCTATTCAAACTATAGTTATATAATGGATATGGGCTGCAAGTGCAAGTTTAATTTGAGGTTATGTACATCCAAATTGGAGGAAGGGTTCAGGAATTAAAGCTTTTAAGAGTAGCCATCTCCCTTTTTCAAGGGACCAAAAGTAATTGGACAATTGAATCAAAAGCTGTTTCATGGCCAGGTGTGGGCTACTCCATTATTTCTAAATCAATTAAGCAGATAAAAAGGTCTGGAGTTGATTCTAAGTGTGGTATTTGCATTTGGAATCTATTGCTGTGAACCTACATCACATCTTCGATCGAGCTGTCCATGCAAGTGAAACAGACCATTGTAAGGCTTCAAAAAAGAAAAATCCATCAGTGACATACAGTAGCAGCAACATTAGGAGTGGCCAAATCAACAGTTTGGTGCATTCTGAGGAAAGAAGAATGCGCTTGTGAGCTCAGCAACATAAAAAGGCATGGACGTCCACGGAAGACAACAGTGGTGAATGACCCATTCACAGCATCCAGACCAGTGAAGAACACTCTTCAGGAGGTGGGAGTATCATTGTCAAAGTTTACAATCAAGAGAAGAGTTCATGACAGCAAATACAGAGGGTTCACCACAAGGTGCAAACCATTTATAAGCCTGAAGAATAGAAAAGCCAGATTAGACTTTGCCAAAAAAAAAACATCTAAAAAAGCCAGACCAGTTCTGGAAAAGCATTCTTAAGACAGATGAAACAGAATGATGGGAAGAAAAAAGTGTGGAAAAGGCTTGGAGCAGCTCATGACACAAAGCACACAACGTCATCTGTAAAACATGGTGGAGGCAGTGTGATGGCAAGGGCATGCAATGCTTCCAGTGGCACTGGGTTATTGGCGTTTATTGATTATGTGACAGAAGACAAGCAGCCGGATGAATTCTGCAGTGTTTAGAGATGTACTTGCAGCCCAGATATAGCCAAATGCAGCAAAGTTGATTGGACAGCTCTTCACAATACAGATAGACAATGATGCAAAAGCAACCCAGGAGCTTTTGAAGGAAAAGAAGTGGAATATTTTGCATTGGCTGAGTCATCCACTTGAACTCAACCCAATTCAGCATGCATTTCACTTGCTGAAGGCAAAACTAAAAAGGCAGAAAGATTCACCAAGAACAACTGAAGACAGCTGCAGTTAGAGCCTAGCAAAGCATCAGAAAGGAGGAAACCTAGTCTTTATGCCCATGGGTTCCAGACTTCAGGCAGTCATTGCCAGTAAAGGATTCTCAACAAAATATTAAAAAATGAACATTTTATTTAGGATTATATTCATTTATCCAAATTACATTTGAGCTCCTGAAAATGGAGGGACTGTGTATAAAAATGGTTTCAGATTCTAAAATTTGTACTTGATATTTATGTTCAACTACTTGAATTAAAGTTGAAAATCTGCACTTCAAATTCATTTGGATTGTTTCATTTTAATTTATTCTGGTGGCATAAAGACCCAAAAGTATGAAAATTGTGCCTGTGTCCAAATATATATGGACCTAACTGTATATACACACATACATTATACTGCCAAAAGTATTGGGACGCCTGCCTTTAAACACACATGAACTTTAATGGCATCCCAATCTTAGTCCATAGGGTTCAATATAGAGTCGACCCACCCTTTGCAACTAACAGCTTCAACTGGTCTGGGAAGGCTGTCCACAAGGTTTAGGAGTGTGTCTATAGGAACGTTTGACCATCCTCCCAGAAGCGCATTTGTGAGGTCAGGCACTTATGTCGGATGAGAAGGCCTGGGTTACAGTCTCAGCTCTAATTCATCCCAAAAGGTGTTCTATCAGGTTGAGGTTGGGACTCTGTTCAGGGCAGTCAAGTTCCTCCACCCCAAACTCGGTCATCCATGTCTTTATGGACCTTGCTTTGTGCACTGGTGTGCAGTCATGTTGGAACAGGAAGGGGCCATCCTCAAACTGTTCCCACAAAGTTGTGAGCAAAAAATTGTCCAAAATGTCTTGGTATGCTGAATCTCTAAAAGCTCCCTTCACTGGAGGGGCCAAGCACAACCCCTGAAAAACAACCCCACACCATAATCTCCCCTCCTCCAAACTTTACAATTAGCACAATGCAGTCAGGCAACTACAGTTCCCCTGAAAACCACCAAACCCAGACATGTCCATTGAATTGCCAGACAGTGAAGCATGATTTGTTACTCCAGAGAACATATCTATACTGCTCTACAGTCCAGTGGCGGTGTGCTTTACACCACTGCACCAACGCATTTCATTGCACTTCGTGATGTAAGGCTTAGAAGCAGCTGCTCGGCCATGGAAACCCATTCCATGAAGCTCTCTACGCACGGATGTTGTGCTAATCTGAAGACCACATGAAGTTTGGAGGTCTTTAGCTATTGATTCTGCAGACAGTTGGCAACTTCTGAACACTGTGTGCCTTAAAATACGCTGAACCTGCTCTGTCATTTTATGTGGCCTACCACTTCATAGCAGAGTTGCTGTTCCCAGTTGCTTCCACTTTATTATATTATCACTAATAGCTGATCGTGGAATATTTAGTAGCAAAGAAATATCACGTATGGACTTACTGCACAGGTGGCAACCTATCATGGTACCACGCTTGAAATCACTGAGCTCATGAGAGTGATCCATTCTTTCACAGATGTTTGTAGAATCAGTCTGCATGCCTAGATGCTTGATTTTATACACCTGTGGCCATGGAGGTGATTGGAACACGTGAATCCAATGATTTGGAGGGGTGTCCCAATACTTTTGGCAATATAGTATGTGTGTGTATACACATATGTATAGAATATATATACATACACACACACACAAACACACATTTTGCCTCTCATTTCTGTTTTAATCTGAATGGGTTGTCTTGTAAGATAAGGGTTACCACTTACTGTGGAATCGTTTTGGTTTTTTTTCTTACCTTTGCAGCCAAATGAGAAGTGTATTCTTTGGTGGTTACAAATCGATCCTGACACACAAGACAAACGTATGAGCTATCACTCACTCCATGAAGAGATATAGTTGGATCACAAGGGGAGTGATCAAACCTAAAAAAGGTAAAAAAAAAGCAAAAAAACAAAAAACACAACAGTAGCTGGTAAGAGCAATTGGTGCAAATAAAGAGAGTAAATTCATCTACCTAGGTCAAAGAAATGTGGCTTCTGCAGTTATTTTTATTTTAAACCACATGACTGGGCAGTTAATATATACTGTAGGCTCTATGACCTATCAGCAATTGGAAAACATCCCCATTTTACAGTCATCATCCTCTTTTTTTGACCATCAACTACTCTCCCATGTCCAGCTGTTCCCCACAGTTCCCATTCAACCACCAGCCCCCTTTCTTCTGAAGTCATCACTTCCCTAAACCCCCCCACCCCCCTCGTGAGCTTTCCCCTCGAATGCGCTTGTTTAGCCCAGTTGTAAATGGACCTCCTTCCTTTCCCAGTATAATCAGCCATCAGTCCCATTTATTGATTTTTCACTACTTGTATTGTGCAGGTAGGTCTTCCGCCAGACAAGAAATTTAAATAATGTGCACCAACCAAAAATCATAAGCGCAAAGGAAGTGATGCCTCCAGCTCCCTACTGGCTTGCAGAACAGAGGAGACTACTAGCCCATCTGCAGTGAGCTCACAGAATGTTTAGACCTGCTCTTAAAAAACATTCCTGTGGGTGGTAGATCTAGTACAATATATACTTATACACTATCAAACCCCGGCATTTACCTGACAGTCTGCAAGAATATTTTGTTATATAAATGTAAGTTATCAGTCATCTTGTAAAAATTCTGAGGGTTCATTACTATTTTACATAAGAAGACTGCAGATGGAGTAACTGAAAGAAAGATAGCACTGCAAAAGATAATGCTCAATGATCTACTTGATGTACTGGGCTACAGTAATAACACAGACCAAAACGATAAATAAAAGCTGACCTATATTTAGACATAAAAAGAGACAGAAGTTTGTCTATGGTATCCCCTGGATGCGACTCAGATTTAAAAACAAAAAAACAAAACAATCACATACAATACTTTGATATTTTGGCCAAAGAAAAAGAATTATACCTTTTTAGGTGACCAAGCAGCAGTTGTCGGTTGTCAAATTTTCTGTTACAGTACATCACAGGACAAGTGATTGGTTCTGTGTTTATAGGGCCTATTTCCCTTGGCTGTGAGAAAGTTCTGCGGCTGGAGCTCACATTACCTGGCTTAAGACCTGGAAAAAGAACATGCTTATTTGTCACACACTACAAACAGAAGCGGAAAGTTGAAGCAAAGTTCATGTTGCATACTGAAGTCTCAGGGAGTAAAGGAATAACTGAAAATTGTGGATGGACACAGCATGGCTCCTCCAATGAACAATGATTCTGAAGTAGGAATCCAGCCAAAGGCTTTTTAGAGGTCTGTGGATAGAGTGGTGAAAGGCTAAGACCTACATTAGTTTAAAAAAAAAAGTCTTCTGTCCCCACTGGGAAAGATTCACCCTCCTATTTTGTCATTGGGACAGAACGTGAAGGTAAATCCAACATTTGGAAGTGGCAACCAGAACAGGGAGGAGGAAGAAAAGACCTATTCTGATAATACCCGTCAAGATGAAATTTTTGTTCGACAACGGCCATAATACTACTCTATCATCAGGACGAGGCAATGGGAAATCTACCCACAGGGTACACAGTCTGCATTTGAGGACACGCACCCACACAAATATCAAATTGGGAGCAGCGGCTGTTTTCTGTGCAGCTGCTGCCATTCAATAGATATTAATGGGACTGCCTGCCTAGGAAATCAATGCATATTTACTAGTTTTTGTAATGAAGCCTACAGAGCACTGCGCCAGCAATCGTGGGTGCCATGCACAAGCTCTTGCAATGTTTTCTCCCAGCCTTAAGTTCATATGAAGGTATAGACTTGCTAAAGGAAGTGCAGCTTAAAACTACAGAGCCGGAAAAAGGATAGCCAATGCGTCCCTTGGTTGCAGTGGCTGATGGAACAAGAAGGAATTCTCCCAAACCTGGCTGATGCGAAATTAAAAAAAATATCCCTAAAATCTGCATAAAGATGCACCCTGCAATATAGGTAAGGGGGAGGGCAGTTTGGGAATGGTGTATGGGATCATTCTTTGTGTTACGCCTTCAATATTGGTTTACCATGAAACACGGTCTAGAACAGACTTTTGTTTTGGTGATGCCTCCTTTCCACATATTCTCTCGTTTATGTTTTGTAGTACATCCTAACAGATTTTAAATAGTTTATTCAAGGCAAGGAAGGCTTTCATTTGGTAGCAAAATTTGGATACATATATTTTTATTTCTTTGGTTTTAATTGAGAATAAATAGTAATTTTTTTTTTTAAATTGTATTTTTCCCAATACAGCATTACCTATGTAGCTGGGCAGCCAATCTTGCCCCCTTCTTCCTGGCTCATCTGCCTGTCCTCCCTGCCAGTTTAGGCTCCATTCACACTTGTGAAACTTTAGCTTTGACAAAAGATCACATACATGGTGTGACACAATCCTTTTGTCTGCTGCATTTATTTCCCTTTCCTCTTTACTTCCTTGTTTTTTCTGAGGTTGTATGGTGTAAGCAATCATGCTGTCAATGCATTGTTGCTGCAGCAGCTGACCTGCCCACTGTGGCAGTGTTGCTGGAAGAAGAGAAGCGGAGAAGAAGGTGTAGGTACTGGATCCATCCCATCACTGCGAATCAAGAAGATAGAGGACAGTTCTGTGTGCTGTATAATGACCTGTGTGCACATGAGGACAAGTTCTTCAATTACACACACGTCAATAACAAGGTGAGAACATGTGAGTCCAGCCACCTTCACTGCTAAATAGCAGCCAGTGTGACAACCTACAACTGCTGAGCAAACAAAAAACACCACAAATATAAAAAAAGCTATGCTTTACTCTCTGCATTACAACCACAGTTCATATTGACAAGCAGTCACTGTGTTCTCTACTAGATTTTAACATGGGGAATTTAGATAATGGCCAT
Organism: Staurois parvus; assembly: GCF_062004578.1. Lineage (NCBI taxonomy): Eukaryota > Metazoa > Chordata > Amphibia > Anura > Ranidae > Staurois > Staurois parvus. The sequence goes on along the minus strand of NW_028318448.1, from coordinate 597,724 downwards.
ATTTTCTTCTTTACAGTTTTGACAGATTACTGGGTTTGTTCTCTAGGCAGCTTGAGCGACAGAACACAAAGTTCTGAAAGGAGTATTCCACCTGTAGAAAGACTAATATTCACATTGAGGGAATTTTTATTACTGCATCCAAAAGGGAAAGTTGCACTTTTGATCATTATGCTCCCCCCCTCCCCCTTCTCTGCCATCTTTTTTTTTTTTTTTTTTTGTATCTGATTTTTGATAGTCTCCTCTCCCCACTGCTCCACTGGAGACGTCACAGGTCAAAAAGACTGAAGTATCATTCAATGGGCATAGCGGCCAGCTGGCTGTGAACCTGCTAGGAGTCACAGTCAGCTGCCCACAGTCATGCTGTTGCCAGGAATCGGAAAACTGGGGAAGAGCTGGGTCAAGTGGCGATAATGCTGGGATCCTGGGACAAGTAAGTGTATTTTTTAAAACTCAGTATGTGTTGCTGCTCACTTTTTTTTTTTTCTTTGTTTAAAAAGGGAGAACAACCTCTTTACATTAGATGTAAACCCTACATAGACCCTGTGAAGTGACTGTTCTCAAGTGATACTTGAATGAAACCAATCCTCCTGCATAAGTTGTACCTGTATCTGCACTCTTTTCCACATCCAAATTGCTGAATTTATAAAGTTTGTTTGAAATGTCCAAAAAATGTCCTGTCTCTCCGAAAGAGAACATAGCCAGGAATATTAATTGCTCAGTCATGTGAAGAATGACACAGCTTATCACATGATGAGGTAAAAAGCCAATCACAGCAGCCTTTTACCATGTGATCAGCTGTGTCCAATGACACAGCAGATCATGGAGTAAATACAGTTGACTGTTATTGCAGTACTTTTCTCATGCTGTCACAGCGTGAGGAAAGTACTGCCGATAAAAGGCAGCCGTCACAGAGGAGATCGGCACTGATGATCAGTGCCCTGCAGTGCCATCAGTCAGTGCTGCCTATCAGGGACCATCATTGCAGCATATCAGTGCAGCATCATCAGTGGCTCATCAATGCCCACCAGTGCCACCTCATTACTGCAGCCTATCCGTACCACCTCATCAGTGCTGTCTACCAGTGCAGCCTCATCAACACACATCAATGAAGGAGAAAAATTACCTGTTTACAAAATTTTATAATAGAAACAAAGAAAAAAACGTTTTATTTTTTTGCTCTTTTTTGTTTATAGTGCAAAAAATAAAAAAACACTCAGTGGCGATTAAATACCACCAAAAGAAAGCTCTATTTGTGTGAAAAAGAAAAAAAAAAAAAAAAATTTACATGGGTACAATGTTGCATGACCGTGCAATTGTCATTCAGAGTGCGACAATGCTGAAAGCTGAAAATTGGCCTGGGCCCGAAGGGGTATAAGTGGTTAACAAATATTGGCATCTCCTTAAAGCTGATCCTGTTGTAGCCACATGTGTAAGGGACAAGGCTGAAATTCCGTATCGTAGGAATACATACATTCTAGGGATGCTTTGGTACAAAGCCATTTTTTAGGTCAGGAAGGATAGACCCATGTCACCATAAGGGAACGTTTATCTGTGGTGGATGTGTATACTGTCAATACATTTCCCAGGGCAGAAAACATTTTGCCGAATGGGGAGTTACACGAAGCACAACACTACGTTAACTGCCAAACTGCAAGTGTCATTTATATGAGGACATGTAGCTGTGGAAGCTTTTACATTAGCAAAACCAAATGGAAGTTTTAGAAAAGAATCTATGACCACGTCAGCCATTCAATTGGGAGATATATCATCCCCTATAGGAAGACATAGTACTGTACATGGTATCATTCTAAGAATCCACAATGTGTCAGATTCTTTGCCCTTGAAAAAGTTCATTTAGACTCTAGAGGTGGTGACTGGATTGTTGCATCCTTCAGAAAGGGACTAGATGGATACATAATTTGGCTGCCACACAGCCCCCTGGTTTTGAATGATTTGTTGAGTTTTAAACCATTTTTGCCTTAGTTTACTAATGTGTATTCATGACACATACCACTGTTGTGGTTATTAATAGTTTCTTTTCTTCTCTTTTTCAATGCTAGATGGCAAGCAATCAATATAGGAGGATGGCTATTTAAGAACCATGGCTTTTTTTTCTGCAACTTCGTTGTATGTGGTATATATACACATACACTTTTGCATTGGATCCGAGTGGTCGGTGTTCCTTGGCCGATTTTTTTTGGCCCCAGAGGTGGAGGGTGTTGTCGGACGCTCGGTGTGTCCTCTCTGATGGACCTCTTTAACATGGTCGTGATAGTGTGATGTCAGACGTCACGTATGTCGATGCTGCGGCTGCGCCTTACGGCCGGGACGCAGGCATTTTGGCGCTCTTTGGTCTGCTATTTAAAGGTTGATAGTAGAGACAGCAAATCAATGATTACGCCTCTGGAGAGGACTACCTGACCAGCTGAAAAAAAAAAAAAAACACCCACGTCGCCGGCCAGCAAATAGCTAGACTGCTCGCTGGGTCCTCGACCGCGAGGACCCAGCTAGCAGCAGCCTGAAAACCCCGGATTTCACCTGCTGCAGCCAGACAGAGGACCAACACGAGAGTAGAAGAGCACACCATGCACCAGGTACAGTGCATTGTGGTGACCAGTGCATTTTAAATATTGTATTTTTTTTGCACTACGGATAATGTATGTGCAGTGTGCATAGGAATTTGTTTATGTTTCAAAAACAGTGTGAAGGTCCGTGAACTGGCCACCTGTTTAAATAGTTTGAGGACCCCTGCTCTAATTGATACCCTAGACATTTGCTCACATTGGAACTTTTTGTCATGGTATGCATAACATTTGTGTGTATGTATATATGACCATTTGAGATATACCCAGTCCATAGTTTTGTTATATAAACTTAAATTGTTGTCCTGAATTATAGCTGGGATTATATAACCTGCTTGGGGAGTAGGGGTGTGGTTTGTATGTCTTTGGGACACAACAAACATTTGGATGTTTTGACTTTTTCAGCTTTAAATATGGATATGGGGTTTTGTCCACTTGGTGCAACTTTTCACCTCTGATCAAGGGACCCTTCCCTCGTGGATCCAATGTTCATGGCTCTTACTGGCTTTCTATAAACTCGTTGATGCCATCATTGGGTAAATGTAAATATTTGTTTATAAACGTTATTTTCTTTCAATATGCTGTAAGCTTATTTTTGGCTTTGTTTACATAATAATTTTAGATTTATAGGTTATACCTCCCCGAGAAAGCAGGCTATTGTCTCGCAAAACGCATTGGTGAAAGAATAGAAGCACTAATTTGGAGCAAATATGTCAACTATGGTTCTTATGTTATTAAAAGTTATGCCTTGTAATAATATGTACTAAGCCTGTTTGTTTTAAGCATTACATGCGTTTTATAAGCTTTGTGACTGTGCAATATCACTACAACTGTGGTTTTCATTTTGTTATTAAAGTTGTACTTTTTGCACTTTTGTATATTTTCATTTTAGGTAACATGCCTCACAGCGCCATTCGTTTTTCCAGTTACTGTGGCACCATTAAAACCTACTAGCAAGGGGTGAGACCTTATCATAGGCCTCTCTCCCCCCCCTCCCACTGTTACACATCTTTTCTCAGCTAATCTCTATGCCTAGCCTCTGCAATTGCTGGATCGTGGAAGTAAACAGCAGTGGCTGAGGAAATTTTTAAAACCGGGGTTATGGCAACCAGCTGCAGCCATAACCCCGAAATTGCACGTCAAAACCTCAACATCATATATACGTCTTAAACCAAACAAAAAAACAAAACAAAAAAAAACAAAAAAAAAAAAAAAAAAAGCTCATTTTGCAGCTAAATAGGCCTTCGATGTGCTGAGAACCTTAGGTTTAAAAAAAACCCCAAAAAAACCCCCAAAAAACTAAATATATTTTATTCCAGTACAGAATGCAGTGGACTTGTTACTTGCTGTGAATCAAATCCTCAAAGTTATTGATCTGAACAATTATCCCCCTCAAAACAGAACCTTTATTTCTGCTGCCCTCAATTGTCAACTCAAACCTCAATGCCAGCCAGAAGTTAAGAAGATCTTTTGAAAAAAATCCATGTGTCAATCTTTGTTGACTTTTACTTGCATAACTTCTTAAAAAAAAAAAAAAAAAAGCCCCCATTCATATCTAGGCTTTTGCAAACACATTTTTTTTTTATTTCAATGGGCTGCTCTACACACAGCAAAAGTGGTTTGAGTAGCTTTCTGCCATGTTGAGCTATGAGCATTTTTTAACCACGTGCTTTGCCACATTTTTGCACATGGAAAAATACAAGTCGGCTTGCTGCATTTGGGGTGCTATTAACAATGAATGGCACCGCAAATGCAACACACGGTCTTAGCAGGTTCACAAAACACACAAGCGTGAATGGAGCCTAACATGTACAGTAAAATCATGATAGCACAATTCAAATAACACATTCATTAGACTTCTTTGAATTAAACACTATTATCAGAAACATAGCTAGATATATAATTAGATATAAGTTAATCAAATGTAAACTGCTCAAAAAAATTAAAGGAACACTTTTTAATCAGGAATATAGCATCAAGACAAACTCCTGGGGTATTGATCTGGTCAGTTAAGTAGCAGAGGGGGTTGTTAATCAGTTTCAGCTGCTTTGGTGTTAATGAAATTAACAGGTGCACTAGATGGGCAACAATGAGACGACCCCCAAAACAGGAATGGTTTTACAGGTGGAGGCCACGGACATTTTTTTCCCTACTCAGCTTTTCAGACTGTTTTTCACTAGTTTTACATTTGGCTAGAGTCAGTGTCACTACTGGTAGCATGAGGCGATACCTGGACCCTACAGAGGTTGCACAGGCAGACCAAGTCCTCCAGGATGGCAAATCAATACGTACCATTGCCAGAAGGTTTGCTGTATCTCCCAACACAGTTTCAAGAGCATGGAGGAGTTTCCAGGAGACAGGCAGTTACTCTAGGAGAGTTGGACTGGGCCGTAGAAGGTTCTTAACCCATCAGCAGGACCGGTATCTGCTCCTTTGTGCAAAGAGAAACAGGATGATCACTGCCAGAACCCGTCAAAATGACCTCTAGCAGGCCACTGGTGTAACTGTCTCTGACCAAAACAATCAAAAAGCAGGACTTCATGAGGGTGGCCTGAGGGCCCGACATCCTCTAGTGGGCCCAGTGCTCACTGCCCGGCACCATAGAGCTCGATTGGCATTTGCCATTGAAAACCAGAATTGGCAGGTATGCCAATGGCACCCTGTGCTTTTCACAGATGAGAGCAGGTTCACCCTGAGCACATGCGACAAACGTCAAAGGGTCTGGAAAGACAGTGGAGAACATTATGCTGCCTATAACATTGTTCAGCATGACAGTTTTGGTGGTGGGTCAGTGATGGTCTGGGGAGGCACATCCATAGAGGGATGCACAGAACTCTGCAGGCTAGAAAATGGCACCCTGACTGCCATTAAGTATAGGGATGAAATCCTTGAACCCATTGTCAGTGTAGTGGGTCCTGGGTTCCTCCTAGTGCACGACAATGTCCGGCTTAATGTGGCGAGAGTATGCAGGCAGTTCCTGGAGGATGAAAGAATTGATAGCATTTAATGGCCCCCACGCTCACCTGACCTAAATCCAATAGAACACCTCTGGGATATCATGTTTCAGTCCATCCGACACCGCCAGGTTGCACCTCAGACTGTCCAGGAGCTCAGTGATGCCCTGGTCCAGCTCTGGGCAGAAAAACCCCAGGACACCATCCGTTGTCTCATTAGGAGCATGCCCCGACGTTGTCCGGCATGCATACAAGTACGTGGGGGACATACAAACTACTGAGTAAGATTTTGAGTTTCTGCAATTAAATTTCAGCAAAATGGACTAGCCTGCTGAATAAAAATTTTTCACTTTGATTTTCAAGGTGTCTTTGAATTCAGTCCTCTGTAGGTTAATCATTTCCATCAAACGATGGGGCATATCTACATTCCTAACACATTACCCAGTCCATATCAGTATAGATATCCAGCATATGTTTCCCCATTGATATCTGATGTGTTTATAAAGTGTTCCTTTAATTTTTTTAGAGCAGTGTATTAATTACTCACCTGGCATTTTGAGCCACTGGTTTACACACATTTTTGCATCACTTGCACCAGGACGATCCTTGTTAAGCGCCAACTCTTGCAACCCATGTGCACGCTGGGAGTTTAACTTGTCCTGCATAATCATGAAAGAAAACCTCTATAAAATAAGTAGATAAAAGTTTGAGTCATTGCAGTTTGTACATACATCCATCGTGACACATGGTTAAAGTCCTGGTCATATATCTTAGGCAGAAATTGTCTAACAGCACTCGTTCCCAGAGATACATAAATATGCAGGTGTAAAAGTGATGACATGTTTCGCATTGACAGCGATGTGATGTAATAGTCTTTTTGCTTACGCTGTGTAATGAGACACCTAGCTAACAAGTGGGAAGCCTCACTTTTGTCATTCACTGTGTGCACTGCTAGTAGTATGGAGTCATGTCAGAGCTTACGGAGCTTCAAAGAGGGCAAATTGTTGGTGCCCACTTAGCTGGTGCCTCTGTGATTGGAGTTGCCAATTTCTTGCCGTGTTGCGAGGTATTCTATCAAAGGTTATGATGGGATATACATTTTCCATAAAAACGTCGTCTGATAAGCATAAGTGTGGTTGACATGGTCAACTGACCAAAAGAGACAAACCTTTTGCCTTCACAACTGCCTCAATCCTTCGTGGCATAGATTCAACAAAGTGTTGGAAACATTCCTCAGAGATTTTGGTCCATATTGACATGATAGCATCACGCAGTTGCTGCAGATGTGTTGGCTGCACATCCATGATGCTAATCTCCCGTTCCACCACATCTCAAAATGTGCTCTATTGGATTGAGATCTGGTGACTGTGGAGGCCACTGGAGTACAGTGAACTCATTGTCACGTTCAAGAAACCAGTTTGAGATGATTTGAGCTTTGTGACATTATTAGTGCATTATCTTGGTGGAAGTAGCCATCAGAAAATGGGTACACTGGAACACAGTGTACCCTTCTGCTGCTGTAGCCCATCTGCTTCAAGTTTTGACGTGTTGTGTGTTCAGAGATGGTATTCTGTAAACCTTGGTTGTAAAGAGTGATTATGAGTTACTGTTGTCTTTCTAACCTCTCGAACCAATCTGCCCATTCTCTGACATCAACAAGGCATTTTCGTCCACACAATTCCCGCTCATTGGATATTTTCTCTTTCAGATCATTTTCTCTAAACCCGAGAGATGGTTGTGCGTGAAAAATCGCAGTAGATCAGCGTTTTTTTAAATACGCAGACCAACCAGTCTGGCACAAACAACCATGCCATGTTCAAAGTCATATCTCCTTTCTTCCTCATTCTGATGCTCAGTTTGAACCTCAGCAAGTAGTCTTCACCATGCTTAGATGCACTGAGTTGCTGCCATGTGATTGGCTGATTAGCAATTTGTGTACTTAATAAAGTGGCCAGCGAGTGTATATGTATGTGCAATGTAGAAGGCGCCAAGGATACGTTGTGGAGGGGCGTTATTTTTGTTCATTTTGAGAGGTTCTCAGCCCTAGCTGAGAGATTTGAGGGAAATGCCAACAAGAGGGGAAATTGGTTAGCTGTTTCCCCTGTGTTTCTTTAGTTTGTTATAGGTCTCTGGAGTCTGGCGACTTTAAGAGTTAAAGGGAGGGACGAGTCTCCAATCTCTCACCCCCAGGAGCCGAAGGGTCAATGGCCTGATCTGGGAGGAGGGGTGTATTAAGGGCATAGCCCTCACCTAGCAGGGGGCTGTGTGAGCTGTGTGTGGGAAGACACATTGCTAAAAAACAGTGTCTGCTCCTAAACTGCCACTCCATTTTGCAGGAGTTGCTATGCGCTGTGTTTGACCCTCGGAGAAAGGCGAGGACACAGCCCCGGAGTGACAGCTCCGTGGAGCGACCTATTCTCTGGATGGCGGTAGAGGTAGAAGGACTATTACACTGCTGATGGGACAGATATATATATATTTGAAAAAAAAAAAAAATTACCCATAACCCACAATGGTGGTACATTCAAAGATAACACACAGATATTGACCCAGCTTCCTGCGTCTATCACCTACAGGCCTCTGCCTTTTAAGCCTCATTAGCCAATACTGACGCATAGGGGACAAGGTTAACTCAATAAGTGAAGTTGATGTGCATACCAGAGTACCCAAGGACTTGGGCACCCAGGGCACTGCTTTGGATGACATTGGCCATAATATGCACTGCTAGCTGAGATTACATCTAGCATGTGCAATAAAATTAAAGCCTAACTCCCAAAGGATTTCTTTTTTCTTCTCGGTTTAAGTTTTGACGGGGTGGAAAAAAAAGTTTAGAATCTCTAACAAGGAACAATATCAAACAAAGCTGCAAGCAGAGTATGATCAAAACCTCTCTGTCAGGTTTGTACATCTGTCGTGTCTCCCTTACCAAGTGATATTTGACATTTCTTGTAAGTTAGAGGAGATGTACCTAGTTGGGTCACATACAACAAAAAGCTGAAAGCTCAAATCAAAACCATAGAGATGAATGAATCTGATAGGCCCTGATCTCGGACTCTGGGTTTCAACAAACATGCAGACAGTTCAAGCCAGCAACTGAGAAGCAGTGTTGTAAGCCAACCCTTTGAGATTGGTTCTCCATATCTTCTATCAAGAACCTAACAAGGTCCGAGTAAGTGTGATGAAAATCACAGGAATGCCTCGTTTCTTGATCCTACAGCACATGCAAGGAAGGATTTTCATAGGAGGAAAGTCATAAGTCAGGTTGAACCAATCCTAGACAGTTGCCAGAGTGTCTATGCAAAGTTTAGAGGATCCCTGGACCTGGACTCTTGATCCCTAAACTGAAACCTGCTCAGTTTACTGTTGAACCTGGAAGCCAGCAGGTCCTTGTCCAAAAGTTCCCCATCTGAGACAGAGGTCCTGAAATGTCTCAGGGTTAGGAGATGATTCTTCGAAGTCCAAATATTGCCAACTGAGGACGTCTACAAGTTTTCCACACCTGGATGTGCAGAATGATAAGCTGGCATCCATCGGGAGAATTTTCCAAACCTTAGGTAGTAAAGATTTCCCCAATTAGAGTGATGAACTAGTGATTCACCATACTAGGACAAGCCTGGTTTGCTCATTATGCATATGGCACAGATTGCTCCCTCCAATCCCATGCTGCCAGAATACCAAGTTGCGGTGTTCTGGAGTGAAAGCTGCACCTGCAGAAGACTAAAAACGCCTACCTGGTAGAACTGTGGGAAGTTGAACAGAGGACTAGGTAGCAATCTTACAAAGTTGAGATCCCAAGGAAGCATAGGGCACTACAGGGAAATCAGAGCGAGATAAAGCTTGAATAAAAGTTGACAAAGAAGAGCAAAGCCAGAAGTTTTGAAAAAAAAAACAGGCAAGGCTGAAACTTGTTCTTGCAGAGGTACTAAATGCCAAGTTCTGGTGCACACCAGATTGTAGGAAGACCAAAATGCAAGAGACAAAAGTAATCTATGAAACTGAAGTGCCTGTGTACACATCAGGCAAAGAAGGATTTCCGGTTACGATCGTCAATCTTTCTGAAAGAGGCTTCTCTTGCTTTTAACAAACGTGGAGAAAACACCCTCCTATTTCTCTTAAAACCTGTGCTTCAAAAGCCAGGCCAATAAAGCTAGAGACTAAGAAGAAGAATGGAAAAGAGGTCCCCGAGACAGTATGTCTGGCCTGTTGGGAGGAGACCATGGGTTTTCTTCTAGTAGGTTTGTGTACAAGGTTCTTCTGGCCAGTTTGGGGCAAACTTCTTCTCTGGCGCTATCTTGGGGAGTAGAGGAGGTAGAATTTGCACTTTGTGGCAGACACAGAATAGCAAAAACTTAGACCTGGGGATTTCCAAGGCATTCAATGCCAAGTGATCCTTGGTTCTAGTCAGAAACAGGGATATCAGTTTATTAAATCTGGAGGCCAGGATTTCCCATTTTTTTGGCAAATCAGTTTGAAGATGTCTAGGTGAAGAGAGCATTCTTCTTGATCCAGGAGGCGGTGGCTAATGTAAGGCTAAGGTAATCCGCTTTCCAGTTGTCCACTCACTATATGTGGACTGCAAACAATGCTGATTCTGTGTGCCCCCTTTATGGTCTTTGTAAGGACATTGCCATGACATTTGCTGACTGCACCCTGATCGGGTGTCCTTGCAGAGCTTGCCTTACTGCTCTGAGCTCCAGGATGCCGATGGACAGCTTGGCTTCCAAGGATGACCATGTTCCCCGGACTGTGAAGGACTGAACACTCCACCCCAGTCTTAAAGGCTGGCATCTGCTGTTATCACTTTCCAGTGATAAGGAAGAAAAGACCTCCTTGCTGTTGAGGCTGGGCTGGAGATCCACCAAATTAGGAAATTCCTTACTTGGCTGGATGGAAACCATGGGCAGATCAAGAGAAGGAACATGCTTGTTCCAGGTCAACAAGATGTGCGGGAAAGATCTCAAATGAAATTGGGTGAATGGTACAGCCTCAAAGGAAGCTACCAAAAGGCCTAGAACTCTCATCTGACCTTAATTCTTGACTGTGAGCTCTAAAAAGTGAGAATTGTCTTCTCTGGGAGGATACTTTGCTTGGGCTGTATCTAGGACCAACTCAAAGTATTCCAGGGAAAGGGAAGACTGGAGAACAGGTTTATGGAAATGGATTACCCAATCGAAAGCCTGGAGCTGCTTAATTGTCCTGTGGACATTTGAAGACAGCTGGAAGAAAGAGGAGTCCATCATAAGTTCACCCAGATAATCCATGACCAGGATGCCCCGAGTTCTGAGAAGGACAAGAAGAGGTGCTAGGACCTTTGTGAATACTCTAGAATCAGAGGATAGTCCAAAAGACAATGTGACAAACTATCTTGTGGGAGCAATGGCACAACCACTCCCTTTGACAAGATATGGTTCAGACTTTTCAAAAAATCTGAGTATTTGGTAGATTTGAGATTAGAAGGTGGTAAGAGGCTAGAGTTTTGAACTCCATTTTGTATTCTTTGAAAACACAGATTGAACCCATAGGTCTGAGACATCTGTGACCCAAAAGGGAAGCAAACGAACGGATGTCTCCTAACTCTTAGGAGTGGTGATGCTCCAGCTAGTGAGAAGGGGGCTTTGTAGGCCACGTCTTATGCCAAAAGGAAGGGCCGAAATTCATAATAAAATCATCATGTACAACGATAAATCATAATCACATTAGATTCACATGATAAATACATAAACAAGGAAATCAATGAGAGAACTGATCTCTGCAAAAAGCCACTCAGTATTTGGATGATAGTATGGACCTAGCATTAATGAATACAACATAATCATACGAATTGCGATAAGAAAAAAAAACACTTGTATACAGTACATATATTCCATATGATTTACATCCAGTTTCTCAATTTTTGTAAAATAAATAAATAATATATATCTATCTATCCAGAGAAACGTCAGAGTAGAATGGTTGCCCCCTACCCCCACCCATTTTTACAACAGTTTTTCCAAGTTCACTGGCAAGACTCAGAACAAGTAGGGTTCAAACTGTGGTGTCTGCCCAGTCTACTGATGGGGAAGTTCTCCTCTCCTGGAGGACATCGGATGATGAACCGCGTAGGGCAGGGCTTAGGATGTGACGTCACCACGTATTGGTGAGCTGCTGCTGCTATCTGCCTAGACCGGAGCAGCACCTGTCAAAGTGATTTTGTTATGGCTGTGATGCTAGTGCAGTGATATGCGAGTGGTTTTAATACGGTTTGCATTGAATAAAGCCTTTTACGGTTTTACACTACGTGGATTCCTTTTCTTCTTTCTCCATCTACAGTTCTGGTTATACGAGGAGCAAGTACGATGTGAAGAAGTTTCTGATCATACAGGAGGAGCAGGTGGTATCAGAAAAGTTCTTTAAGTCTATGAGGAGCCAATTACTCGTTAAAGGATTACTCATCAGCTGCTATGTGCTGCTACAGATTATTGCTCCCAGAGTACAAGCGTATTTAGCTGGTTTATAATCTTACCAGCATGGAGCTCTGGTGAGTGAATTCACTTAATTTGGTGGTGGAGTTTTTCACGTTTTTCCACATTATATGAGAAAGTTTAACCACAAGCCTACAGGGCACTTATACCCCCTTCCTGCCCAGGACAATTTCCAGCTTTCAGCGCTGTCGCACTTTGAGTGACAATTGCATGGTCATGCAACACTGTACCCATATGAAATTTTTATCCTTTTTTTGTGACAGATAGAGCTTTATTTTGGTGGTATTTAATCACCTCTGTGTTTTTTTATTTTTTCTTAAACCAAATTTTTGAAATTTTGAAAAAAAAAAACCAAAACGTTTTTTCTTAGTTTTTGTTATAAAATTTTGTAAATAAGTTATTTTTCTCCTTCACTGATGTGCACTAATGAGGCTGCGGTGATGGGCATTGACAGGCATCACTGATAGGCACTGACAGGTGGCACTGAAAAGCAGCTCAGATGGGCACTGGCATGAGGCATTGATGTGCACTGGTAGGCACTGATATGTGGCACTGATGAGCACTGGCATGAGGCACTGATGAGCACTGGCACGAGGCACTGATGAGCACTGGCACGAGGCACTGATGAGCACTGGCACGAGGCACTGATGAGCACTGGCACGAGGCACTGCTGGGGCCACACTGATCATCAGGGCACACGGATCATCAGTGCCTTGATGATCAGTGTACATGTCCCCTTTGCGGAAAGCCGATTACCGGCACTCCTCACGAGCTGTCAGCATGACAGCTCGAGAGGAGAGAAATGCCGATCACCGGCATTTCCCTGTTTACATGTGATTGGACACAGCTGATCACATGACCGAGCCGACATCTTCGGCTCTTTCTGTGATCCGCTGTGTCCACTGAGCCGCGCATGCGCGGTGAGAATGGGAGGACATCATATGACGTCTTCCCAGAACGAGAGAACCACCTTGCGTCTGTTATATTACTATATGGCAGGTGGGAGGTGGTCAAGAAGATTTATTGGATCACGTTTTAATAATTTATTTATACTTTTCAATTTATATATACTTTTCACACTATATTTTTTGCAGTAAGGACTTTCAGTTGGACACTGGTTTATATATACACACACACACCTTTTTTTGCACTAATTGTTTTAATTTGGCCCAGATTTATATTTATTGATTGTACTGTTACATGTATTTGTTATATTAATTTTATTAGTTGTGTTCACTCAGTAAGATTACTATCCAGAGATATATTACTATGAAGAGAGCTACTTTATTTCCATTTCAGATTGTTAGCCTGTGTTACAGGGGCTAGTTAGCAACTCTTCCAAATATATCTGTTTGATATATGCACAGATTTTTTTTTTGGTTCCATAGGCGCTTTCACCAAATTGTTATTTCATATTTGGAATAATAGCCCAAGTAGAGCAAACCTGGTTCTCTACACCCGATACACAGACGATATCCCGATTATCTGAGATGGTCTGAACCACACATTAGAAGAATTCAGTACCCCTTCAGGCCACCATCTTCTGACCCTTTAAGAAGTTCTAAATGCTGGGAGGTGGGCAATCCGATCCCTGTGTTTGGCAGTAACATGACGGGAATGCACCCGATCGCAAGTATGCATCAGGAGCTTTCAGTACTCAATGGTTACTGTGCTGGGAGTGCTCTCTCTGCACAGTAATGTGTTTACATATGGATGAATATATGCAGCTGCTTGGAATTAAAGCCCACCCAGAGAGGCTGCATATATGCGTACTGCTGGCAGCAACTGGTTAATCACCACCAAAGCAAACCCCTTTGGGATAGAATTCACATATGACACAGACTCCAACCGGTTGGTATTTTTTTAGATCTAAAACTCAGTTTTGCATTTTACCAGATTTACCTAGACACACCTTAATGTGTTTTTTTTTTTTGTTATCTTGCTTCTATTTCTCTACCTCACCTGAAATGCTTTGCTTTTCTCTGCTTGCTTCTGTTTCTCTGCCTCAACACGGCGTGCAAGACGATCGAGGGTTGCAGCCACTTTTTCCATTGGATGGACAACATGATTTTTAGCTTTTCTCTAACAATACAAAAAATCTCCCAACAGTAAGCAAACAAAAATAATTTAAATATAAATGGTTGTTTTTATTAAAATACACACAACAAAAAGGAGAAAATATAGCTCACAGTAACACTGGTTACTAATTACCCACACAACAATGTTTCAGCGTAGCAAGTCAAAATGATTTTATTACAATGAAATGAGCTTAGAACAAAAAAATTACTACAGAATTGAAAACTAACAAACATACACAAACATTTAAGACACCTAGGTATAAAAGGCCATATAGCAGCTTTATGTTTGGGGTCATTGTTTAAAAAATGCACTTGACAAATGTACATTGCACTTTGCTTGCATCAGGATTTGGAAGCAAGCAGAGCACTACTGATAAAAATAATAAAGAAAAAATGTTTTCAAAGGAGAAGAGTTTTATCTTGAGTAGTATCTGCCCCTGGGATCAGTTTGCTTTATAGCAAGCTACCAAGTAAACACATTGATAGAGACTTCATTAAAACAAACTTACATTCTGGTACAAAGTCTGTGAATCATCATCACTAACCAGGTCAATACATTCCAGGACAGGTCTTGAAGGTCCCTCCTGCATAGCACAATAAGGATCACTGTAAGATAGGCTTAGACAAAGAATCCCATTAAAAAACAAAACAAAAAACTAAACTTTGATATTTTTGCATATTATATACACTTTTTTTTTTTCTTAAAAGACTAGCAAAAGAGCACTTGTTCCAAAATGGGTAAGTTTGGCAGCATTGCTCATCATCAGGACAGAATATATTGTGCAAGTTGCTGGAATCAAAAGGGGAGACTTGTGGGGTAAAGTGAGCTACCTGGGTAGGGAACGGTTGTGATTGGGCAGAAATACACTGGAACTAGGTATATAATTGCCCAGTACACATGAGCAGATAATCGGAAGACTTCAGCTCATTTTTTGTTGCATGCTAGTCTCAAATCGAAAATGAAGAGGTTACTAAAGTTACGAAAACTTTCGTACGACAGAATACAACTTAGGAGGTGACATGTATTGCACGGTATTGTAATGTATTCTTTCGTTTCTGAGCATGCACGATCTTAGTCTGTCAATTTTGTTTGGACAAATGCTGTACTGATTAAAAGGAAAAAAAATTTGCGCCGTTCTCATATGTAAAAAAAATTTGTGCTTGTTCCTTTGGATATTGTCGCATGAACTGTCATGAACAACTGTTGAAAGCTGCGTACTAAATCAGATTAGCATACGATCCCTCTGAAAGCGACTTTAGTCATCTGATTTTCTGATCATGTATACGGGGCATTAGATTACTACAGCCCAAACGCCAAAAAGTTGAAACACTGTAAAATCTACCGGTACATTAAAAAAAAACAAAAAAACACCCATTCGAAAGTAGTTAGCACTTCTTGAAACCAAAATTACGACAAAGACGACCCAGGACTGTTGAGCAGTTAGAATCCAGTATCAGGCAAGAATGGGACAACATTCATCTCCTAAAACTCTTGCAACTGGTCTCCTCAGTCTAGAGATGATTACAGGTGTTGTTAAAGGAAGAGGATATGCTACACTGTGGTAAACAGGGCCCTGTTCCAAAAAAAGTTTTTTTTCTTAAAAATGGTACAATTTGTTATGTTTTCCCTTATCTATTGTGAATAAAATATAGGTTTATGAGATTTTCAAATCATTGAATTCAGTTTTTATGTAGATTTTACACAGCATCCCAACTTTTTTGGAAACGGGGTTGTAATGTGTTGTTAATCCGGCCATACGCAAATTAAATTCGGCCAGTTCAGCAGGAACTAGATGACTTTTGATCCATTTATGGGCAGGCTGGTTGTACTAAAGACGATCGAACAACTTTAGCCCAACCAGTCTGTCAGGTTTTTTTCCCTCATACAATCACTGCTGGTGGCTGCCAGCAATGATCGTTGTACTGTCATGTCAGGGAAACATACAATAGCACAGTGGGAGGAATTCCCCCCCATCAACACAGAGCGATCTTCCCTTCTTTCAACTCATGGTTGAAAGAAAGAAAATTGCATACTCTATGGCCTCCTTTAGTGGGTGTGAGATGGTTGGGGAAAGGGGGATGAAAACTGCGCTGAGAGGAAGTGGATGTTGGCAGTGAGGAGGTTGGGGAGGGGAAGTTGAGTGGCCCAGAGAGGGAAGTGCTGTGAGTGTACAAAAGAGGGGAAGGATTCACAGTGTTCAGGGTGACCATGATTGGCGGAGATGCAGATAAGCTGGTAGTATTGTGCTGGGTATAGGAGCCATGTTAACCATTCATAGCAGTGGTGCTCTCGGCAGCTGGAATAAAAGCTGCTGACACATTGGTATCTGCTGGTAAATTCACTCCTACTACCACTGTTGCGCAGAATACTGCTGCCATAATGCAACAACATTTCCGCACTGCGTTATTCCTTCAATACATGCACAGTCTGGTGAGATCACACACACTAGGGACCTTAGAGATGAGTCACTACCGAATATGGATGGATCTCACTACACCCCTCAGCATAACTACTACTGCACAAGCATGGGGTACATGGCCAGTATATAGTGGTGCAGTACACAGTGGGGGAGCCCCTTCCTCCTTTGAAACCACATATAACATTAACCACTTGCGGGAAGTGGTTGTTATATACATGTTTTCAAAGTCTTGGCCTTAAATTCCATGTGGTCCAGCAAGCCACATGGGCATTCAAAGAGATAATCAGTGCGATTATATATAAAAGAAAGACTTAACTGCAGAGCATCTATTTCCAATAACTGTACAGATGACACATTTACTATGGGGGGGAAACCTTTTGCACCTCCAAAAGGACCATCTAAATAAAACTTACGGTGCATCCAGTAAAACTTACGCTAATATAGCATCTTATTCAGTTCCTCATTATTAAAAGGGTTGAGAGTAGCATGTATCCGTCCATACAAGCCACCTTCTTAATCAGCCCCCCATTTACTCCTGACTGTATCCTTTCTATACCAATCTATTTTGCAAATCCAAAGCCTGTGAAAAATAATCCTCATAACGATTTCAATACCTTCTTGTCCTAACAATCTGTCTTTGAGATGTTTTTCAACTTGGGGGTGGTGGCAATCATTGGTAGGAATAAAATTGTTCATATCCATGATTTTGAAATAGATTTGTGTGCCAATTACACCCTCTTTCTGAAAACCGAGTGAGGTCAAGAAATGAATCCAGATGACCGGAAACTTATCCCAGAGACTGATATTACAGTGTGCAAAATTGAAATACATTATAAAACTGACATATTCTAAAGCCAGATGTAATTTACGCTACAATATGATATAGAATTAAATGAAAGCTATGTCACATATCTGGTCGGGGATTTGTGAAACTGCTTTCACTTGCTTTTCTTTCATTTTATTATATCAATCTTTAAAAGTATTTAGCAATTACTTCTGGCTTCAGAATATCTTAGTTTTATAATATATTGTAATTGGTTTTGCACACTGTAATAATCAGTCCCTAGAAGGTCTGAAGTATGGGATTTGGATGCTCTGATCTAAAGAGGATGAGTATAGGTTAGCATATTCCTTATTTTCAAGTGTATAGTCAGTGTAATCAGCCCCTGATTATATCGGATTGGACGAAACGCCTTGGGCGGAACTGAGTGCATCTGGCATCATACACTGCTGTCTCTTGGTAAGCAGCAATGTACATACAAGTGTTGCTAGCTGGCTTATCTTGTTTTCATGATCCTGTATTTAAGACATTTTAAAAATTGCTACACTACAAGGAGTTCTCTTCCTGCCCCTTCTGTTATATGTGAAATCAAGGGTTGCCTTGCTTTGATGTAGGGAGCAGAGTCATCACAGTTAGGATACAAAGATCTGGATGTACGAGAGCTGCTTGTAAGCAGTCCATTCTGGTACAGCAGCTGCTGCTGCTTCACTTGACATTGCACCCATAATCCACTGATTGAGGTTGCTGCAATGCTTTGCAAGCTCCAGTGTAAAAATAAATAAATCAATCCACGTTTTTTAGCTTCAAAATCAAGTGCATATATTATCTTGTTACTAAAGGTAAGCTTAGCCTTTAATAAAGTAGAAGCTGAATGGAATTGGAAAATATATATGCCAAACATGGCCACAATCCACATGAAAGCAGTAAACCAACCATGGGCTTCAGATCTGGTTTAGAAAAAGGTGTGGTACTTTTCCTGTCACCTGTTAACAGCAACTGGGATGACAGGGGTTAAATAAGCACTTGCTATATGACAAAGCTGCATGTGGAGATCAGTCAGCACATAACCATATGAAATACTTACACTTACAAATTCCACCTCTTCTTCACTCACATGGTCATCCTGTATCAGCTTTTCTTTTGCTACCCTGTCATTTTCATTAGCGTCCATAATAAAGAATGTACTAATTAACCTGTTCTAGTAGGCAAAATAATACCCTAGGGATAAAAAGACACAAATGAAAATCATTACGATTGTTGGCAAGCCTTCACAAAATGTATGCAATTTGGTGCTGAAAACGGTCATCCCACTATTTTAACCTTTTTGCTGCCAGTCATTTTTGCACACGTTTAAAAAAAATAAAAAAAAAAAAAATCATTTTAGGCCTGAAGATTGCATTAACCTCCAACAAAATATTTTCTGAAAGCAGACACCCTAGAGATTAAAAAATAGTTGTTGTAGCAGTTTTTTTAAGTCACACAATATTACCGCAGGTCTAAGAAACACAAAAAAGTCCAGTAAAAATACACTAAAGTTCATTTTAGAGCACAAAAAACACAATGAATTACCAAATTTTTGGATAAAATATAAAAGATGAGGATGTACCAAGCAGGGTGGATTTGATTTAAATAAAACTGATTTAAATCACTAGTCAGTAAGGCTTGATTTAAATCCTAGTTTTCTACATAAAGACTAATTCTTGCTGGTATAACTTTAATATGCAAGTAGATGAAGATTTTTAGAACAACAACTTTTCATCTTAGTTTTTTTATCCCCAGTTTAATATATTTGGACAACTTTTCTGTTGTATTTAGGAAGGAGAAAAATAATCATTACCTTAATAATAACAATTTAAATAGATTTATTCAACTGAAACAATAACATTACAGCATATGTTATTTGCTTAAACAAACATCCATGTTTGTTAACTAATTTGGCTAAACAAAATATATATATTTTAAGAAACTTAGACTGTCAGCCCCTTCCTCCTCACACTTAGCTTCACTTTCTTCTTGTGCAGATCTATTCCACTCCAAACAATCAGAAAAATATTTTTTCTATTCTATTCACTGAACTTCTTGAAACTTAGCACTGAAGGGGTTGATTCTGTATTCATAGGTTTGTAGAAGTTAGGATTAAAGTCTTTTTCTTAGCTTTGTTCATGTTATAACATTTTTGCTGTGAAGAAGAGGCATGTGATCTCCGCTGAGTCAAACTCAGTTTTGAGAACTGCAAAAGTAAACCAAACATCTGTGAATATATCATGTAGGCAGAGAAACTGCCCAATAATCTTACAAAAACCTCTGGAAGAGCATGACATTGTGAATGGATTAATGGAATTTATTTACCAAAAAAAATTAAACATATACAGCCTTATTCTACATAATTAAAAAACTAATCTTTATTTCATGATGGAATAACCTTTGGATGGGAATATATTTTCCTCAAAAAGCATTTTATTTAAAAAAATCTGATTTAAATAAAAAAAAATCCGATTTAAATTTTTTAAAAAATCCGATTTTTTTGATTTTTTCAAAAAAATCATTTATTTTTATCCACCCTGGTACCAAGTAAACAGATAACCAACACGTCAAACCTTAAAACCGTAACTTCACTTTCGTTGGAAAAAAAAAACAAATAAAAAAAAAAATAATATATCATATACAATTGCAACACAAGTCATTGTAATTGCATATTAAAAATTGCCTTTCCTGTTCAATCTGCAGCCCTGTAATTTACTGTAAAATGCAATATGGCTACCTTGAAGTGTTCTGTAGGCAGAATGTGTACAGAACACCCCCAAAAACATTTCCTGCTTGTGTTTTTGGCTCACTGATTTTCAAAGAAGTCTGCACTAAGATACAAGTCAAGATTCAGGCATCCCCTGCAACAAAAATTTTAATTTTGGCAAGATACTCTCAATAGGGAGTCACGTCTAAAGGGATACAGACCCTGCAATTTTCAATTTCAAATTAGAGCTCTGCAAGTGCAGCAGCTGATTGATAATTATGAAGCCACTCCCATTAGATTCACTTTCCACATGAACACAAACAGCAATTTCTTCAGAATAAAGTAAGGAATCTGCAACAGTTTGTTAAAATTCTTGCAATGTGCATAGATCACCCAGAGGAATGTTTTTTTTTTTTTTCAACAAAAGTGGAGCTACTCTTTAGGTTTGCAAGCGTCCGTTAAATGACAACAAACATCAATACTCTATATTTGAAAACTTCTTATAGGTCATCAGTTTGGCATTATAGAGGTCTGGTGCTAGAAATATTGCTCTCACTCTGGCGTGCACAGCTAATGTAACAGGTGATTGATGTTTTCATGCAAAGGCGCCCCAGACACGCAAGTTTATGTTCATACGTGCGTATATGCGTGTGTGTGTGTGGGGGGGGGGGGATTGGGAATTTTATTAGCTTGGGTGTAACTTTAATCTTTCTTTTTTTTTTTTTTTAAATCACACAGGGAATAATAAGTCCTCTATGTGATGATTTTTTGGTGACAGGTTCTCATTAATGAGATATTCAGTCCTCCACTGAATCTATTGCAGTGCAGATTGCACTGCATTAGACTCTTTCGCTGCCATACTTGCTGGGGACACTGATGTAGGGACCAGAAGTGATGTCTTACACATTTCTTCCAGGTCACAACAAGAAGTGGAGGAGAGCGGACGCTATGCTGGTCCGGCAGCTGCTTGCATCTAACAGGCAGGATAAACTCATGGACATAGCAGCAAAAGGGTTAAAGAATTCCAGGTATGGCAATTTTTTTTTATATAGTTACATTGGTCCAGCTTGGAAAAGGCCCTTGTACTGAGAAATCTGTAGGATGGTACTGTGTTTTTGGACATCTCTGACCTACAATATCTACTGAAACTGTTAAAGTATCTCTTGCCCCATTGATCATCTTTAAATAAAATAGAGCTGTCAACAGTGGAGTAGTCTTCTAATGACAAGACCATTAGGGTTTGTTAACCTCTTGCCGACCGCGCATAGCCGAATGACGGCTTCACCGCGGCCGGCCAGTTCTGAGTGGACGTCATATGACGTCCTCCCAGAACGCGCCGATCCCACCGGCCTTTTACCACGTGATCAGCGGTGTCCATTGACACGCTGATCACAGGGAAATGCAAGTGCCGGTTCTCGGCTGCACTTTCCTCACGCTGTCAGATCGTGAGGAAAGTACTGCCGAGAACCGGCAGTTGTCAGAGCGGGGATCGGCACCGATCATCAGGGCACTGATGATCAGTGCCCTGATGATCGGTGCCCAGCAGTGACACCCGCAAGTTCCGCCCAGCAGTGCACCCACTAGCCCCGCCCACCCGTTCCCAGCAGTGCCCCCACCTGTGCCCAGCAGTGCCGCCCAGCAGTGCCGCCCAGCAGTGCCGCCCAGCAGTGCCGCCCAGCAGTGCCGCCCAGCAGTGCCCAGGGGTTGTGCCAGTCAGTGCCGCCAGTCAGTGCCCAGAAGTGATGCCAGTCAGTGCCGTCTATCAGTACCCATCATCAGTGTCACCTATCAGTGCCGCCTATCAGTGCTGCATATCAGTGCCGCCTATCCGTGACCCCTAATTAGTGCTGTCTATCAGTGCCGCCTATCCGTGCCACCTCATTAGTACTGCCTATCAGTGCCCTTTAGTGCTGCCTATCAGTGCCCATCAGTGCCGCCTATCAGTGCCGCCTCATCAACGCAAATCAGTGAAGGAGAAAAAATACCTGTTTGAAAAATTTTATAAAAGAAACAAATAAACTTTTTTTTTTTTTCTAATTTTTTGCACTTTTTTTAATTTATAGCGCAAAAAGTAAAGCGCCCAGTGGCGATTAAATACCACCAAAAGAAAGCTCTATTTGTGAGAAAAAAATGATCAAAATTTCATATGGGTACAATGTTGCATGACCGCGCAATTGTCAAAGTGCGGCAGCGCTGAAAGCTGAAAATTGGCCTGGTAAGGAAGGGGGTATAAGTGCCTGGTAGGCAAGTGGTTAATCAAGGCAAGAGTTTAAAGAACATAACTAATTCCAGGTATGGCATTTTTTACAGCTCATGACTGTTCAGCAAGTACAGTGGACAAGAATGGCTGAGGAGGTTAAAAATTGAAAGTATAACTAAACCCAAGAACAAAAAAAAGATGATATATTGCAGCTTATAAGTTTTTAAATGTGGTGCTGCAATGGTTCTCTTTTTTCAAGGACAAAAACATATTCAGCAAGTGCAAAAAAAAAAAAAAAAAGTTGATCTTGCCAGAAATGCAGTATCCACCTCAGTTCCAGTGCTTTGCCTGCTACTAATAGCATTGTTGACATGTTCCTGGTAGACAGTGACCCCTGCATTCTGTGTGCTATACACTCTGGCTCAGAAGCAGGCTCCGGTTTTATCTAACCATATACCTTTGAGTAATTCTTACTTATGATGCAATTAAGCCACACCCACTCATCAATTTCTCTCCATTAATGTGGAACTTTACCCAAAGCAACATGAAAAAATTAAAAATAAATTAATAATAGGAACATACATTCCCCATTAATACATTAATAATTATGCCACCAAAATTAGTGTCTGCTCTAAATTTCTTCCAGCATTGTTCCTGTTTCTTCTTGCCGTAGGCTGCCACTCTGCTGCAGCCCAGTGCCCCTGAGAAGCAGAAAATTTTTAGGCTGTCAGCAGATCGGCCTCTACATTTTTGGCACAGTACATGTGCAGAGCAAGGCAATGCAATTTAAAAAGCCACAGATATGGGAAATTACCCTTTAAATAGCCATATTAACGTGTGTGTGCGTGTGTGTGTGTGTGAAGGCCAAACATACTAGCATATGAAAACTTTTGATCATGGCCATTTGGGTGATTTCTGTTATTAGGATTTAAAAAGGAGCCAACTATGCGATAATAAATAGCTTCATATGATCATTATCCTTAAAGGGATACGTTCACCTTTGGGAACATGTTATGTGTTCCAACCATTTTTAGGGTGGAACATGTTCCCATAGCTGCAACCGTGCCCGCCGCCCTCCCTCCCTCTGACAGATAGTATGGGGAGAAGTTTCCCCGTACTGTCAGATTTGAAAACAGCGCGGTTGTGCAGGCCTCTGCCAACACAGCTGCAGTACTCAATCACAGAGTTCTGTTAATGAGTGCCTACCAGTCCCCGCAGCCTTAGCAGCTGTTGCCTTGTAGTTTTCAATGAACTACCACAGTGCTGTGGAGCACCGTGGTAGTTCATTGAAGCTTCCTATCAGAATATCTGCTTGCTTGCACATCCCATACGGCAAGCAGATATTCTGACAGGTCTGCAGGAGACCTGCATGGCATCAGCGATCTACTGATAGCTGCTGCAATGCTTTCTAGGCTCCTGTAGACAAAAATAAATGCATATTTTTTTGCCTGCAAAAAAATGTGCATTTATTATTTTTATCAAAAAGGTGAACTTTTTTTGTCATTATCAGTCATGCTTTCAATATCAATGCAAATATTTCACGATATCTGCCATACTATGCAAACCTGAGCACAACTGTATATTGAGGGCACTGATGCATGGGGAACCATTCATAAAAGGTGAAGTTACCCTTTAAATGAAGCTTGCTATCTAGCTTATGTTTGATTTTTGTTTTTTTATTGGTAAACTATCGTGATCATTCATGCAAATAGTTCACGACACTAATATCCCCTAGGATAAAGGTTAATGAACTGAGCCCAGCATCCTTTAGGACAGGTTTGATAAGAGAGGTCCAGTGTTGGTCAGAAAGGTACACACCTCACCAAGCAGGAATCTGTTAGGGCTTGTTTACACTTGCTTCAAAACGTGGCATTGGACAGACTTTTTTAAAGCGCTCTGGATGCCAGTCAAGGCACAGGTCACTAAATAATATGTTAAGCTGACAGTCCTGTTTACACAATGTGTTTGCGTCGCTTCAAAAATTATACCCCATGTCGCTTTCTTAGGTGCTCGTTTACAACACCTGCAGCTTTTGAGAGGCTTTTATTCAGCTTAGTTTTGGAGGTATTGCATACGTAAGATATCCCAGGATGCACTGGTAAACAAAGTGAAATGAAAACATGTAATCAGCAGTCACGTCCAGTTTATATGTAAACATTCTGGGAGTGTCTGGTGCAGACATCACCTCTGGTGTGCAATGTGCAGCAGCAGAAAGGCGAGAGGGGTCTGGACTGTAGCAACTATGAGAAGGTACACTTGGTGTGCAACATGGGAACGTTATGGTGAAGGTGGGAGGGTACCGGAGAGAGGTCACATGTGGTGCACAGCGTGGGAGCAATGTAGTGGGAGGTGTATGGGGAACAGAGCGAGGGTGCCAGTCAGCAGGGGCCCTCTGCCGAGCGACGGTGCCAGTCAGCTGGGGCCCTCTGCCGAGCGACGGTGCCAGTCAGCTGGGGCCCTCTGCCGAGCGACGGTGCCAGTCAGCTGGGGCCCTCTGCCGAGCGACGGTGCCAGTCAGCTGGGGCCCTCTGCCGAGCGACGGTGCCAGTCAGCTGGGGCCCTCTGCCGAGCGACGGTGCCAGTCAGCTGGGGCCCTCTGCCGAGCGACGGTGCCAGTCAGCTGGGGCCCTCTGCCGAGCGACGGTGCCAGTCAGCAGGGGCCCTCTGCCGAGCGAGGGTGCCAGTCAGCCGGGGCCCTCTGCCGAGCGAGTTTTTCTGCACACGTTGTGCCCTGTTCACACCACTTGTAGCACCTACAGATTTTTTTCTGCACAGGAATCTGCAACGTGTATAAAACAAGTGAAATCTGCACATCAGTTTCCATTAGTCTTTCTGCACATATGCTGTGAATGAGGCATTACAAGGAGGAGACAGGGGTAAGCCAGTTGAAGCAAACATGGCCAGCCTGGTTCTTCCTGTGATTTGTTCAGGTGTATATAAGACCTGACAGGGCCAGATTGAGCACTCCTCCCTTCCCAATGAAACAGCAGATGTTTTTCTGCCAACAAACCGAAGTGCTGACAAGCAGGGACTTACCAGCCACGTACCTACCTCAGCTCTAATGCTGCCTCTGTATTCATTTACCGGACACCTCTCCCTCACAGGGGCTACAAACATTGCCGTTATCACTTAAAACCGTTAGCAACTATATAACGTTATACTTGCTTTTCCGGGTACACCAGAGGGTTCCCGCGCCAGCCAACCAATCCCGTCTAACGCCTGGTGACACGGCACACTGACCTCTGGGAAGTGTAGTCCTCCCGACGGCGCTCGGTGATGATGCTAGATCGCCTATGTATGGGGACTCTGCTATGTCTTCTCCTATAGTTACTATTTATGTGAGACGCCGCCTACCAGCATTGTTTAGTAAAAATAGTAAGCACAGACACATTGTTACCAGCAGCTTTTTCTCGTTCAATAAACGTAGTATAACATTAAAGCGAGTGTAAGTCGCCGCTCTTCCACCAAAATCATGGCGGTGTGTTTTTATTTTCGCGGACGGCCTATCAGGTACTAGCACTGGTCCTCTCAAGAGCGGCGTCCACCTATTGGATATGCACGGGCCGCATGTCATACTACCGTGACGTGCCTATCGATGTGATCTGTAATCAGCCTTTTCAGCTTGTGTTTGCAGGTTTC
This sequence comes from Staurois parvus, assembly GCF_062004578.1. Classification (NCBI taxonomy): domain Eukaryota; kingdom Metazoa; phylum Chordata; class Amphibia; order Anura; family Ranidae; genus Staurois; species Staurois parvus. Next base: position 571,878 of record NW_028318448.1, on the reverse strand, counting down.
TGCCGGTGTATTAGGAGCTATATCGATTTGTTGGTTGTTGCTATTGCTTTGGACTAGCTGCCGGCTCCATTTTCCCGCGTTCAATCTGACGGCGCGAGAGTGCAGAAGAGAGGGGAATAAGGTGTGTTGTGATCATTAGGGAGCTTCTGAAATGCTGACTGCTCTCGGTACAGCTCCTCATTCCTGAGCGCACGGCTGCCTTGTACCTCCAATGTACACTACATGCATTACATTCTACCAAGAAGTATACAGCACCACCTCTTCCCTGATTGGATAGAAAGGTGACTGTATAGGTAGGTTGTAATGTGATGGTGACCACACATGCTTTCATTTTATTATTGGTGTGTGCTCTGGTCACACCAGAACGTGCTTCAGGAAAGGCATGCTCCTTTTGTGTTCCCTGCAGCAAAATCAACACGCACCACCTTTGCGATTTGCTGCGTGTGCCAATTAATTCTTTAAGCAGAGTTCCACCTAAAAAAACAAAAGAAGTCAGCAGCTATAAAAACTGTAGCTGCTGACTTATAAAATACAGCCACTTACCCGTCCCTCGGTCCAGCAGTGTCCTCACCACCGCTGGTTTCACAGCCCGTCTTCTCTCCCTGGTGCTGGCATTTTCAGTGTGGGCACCCGGTTGTGACACTCGGGTGCCCACTGTGCATGTGCGAGAAGTGATGCGCTTTGTGAATGGCCCCGTAGTCTTCTGGGACCTGTCACGTGTCCAAGAAGTCTACAGGGAGGGGACACCTTCTGCTTCTAGGCGATTTCAGCAGGCATAAGTACTTGTCAAATTCGGTACCCGCTCCCAAAGGTGCCAATCCCTAATGGGGAGCGGGGGACAAAGGCGTAAAGCTTCACTTTCATGACACCAGCAAATGCAGTGCGTCTCCAGCCACCAAATCCCATGATTCAGCAGCACCATGCAGTTTGGTGCGGTATGTTTTTTAAAAGTGGTGCATGTGCTAATTTGTGTGTGGTACAATGTGATTTGCAGCCCATTCAAATGAATGAGGTGCAAAATCAGTTTGCACAAGAACATGGACCAGAGATGAGCAATTTGTAACTCCTGGGACATGTAATTCCGAGCAGGTAATTTTCATTTACATTTAGCTCAGTTGTGGGCAAGCAGCAGGGCTTGTCAGATAAAAGCATTCGAGGGACGTACTAAACTGCATATTGGGATGATTAGATTATTTGCTGCAATACTCAACACTATAATTTAACCTGTTTCTGATCAGAATATGAGAATAGCTATTTTTTTTTACATGGGGATTATGGATGGATTATTGAGTACACAGCCCAGGACCATATTTGATCTATTTCTGAAATAGTTATAGGTATAGTTATTTTTTACATGGGTAATATGGGTGGAATATCATGGGTAGCCTCCCTAGCGGTCTGATTATGTCCATATTTCTGTGCTCAAAGTGGTACATTTTCTTGCATGGAAATATGTATTTTTTTTTATTGTAGGCCTGTAATTTTTAGGAATAACTCATAGAAATCTGTCCGAACAAGAGTTTAAGAGTTTTGTAAACATTGTAAACATTCCGTTTTGTAAACATTCCGGGTATGTTAAAATTTGAAACAGGAAATCATAAATTATAATTTAATAAATAATCATAAAAAAATAATATAATAATTGAATTCAATAATATAATCAAACCAAAAATACTGAAATTTGAAATATAACGCCAAGTTCGCACATCACTGAGCAAAGTCGCAAAATCATTTTCAGTGTCTGATGACGAATTTCCCCACGAATCATTATCACTCAATTCTGTAGTTCAAGTAGTTCTAATTTACTATCGCTGTTCTCTAGCTGGTCTAAAACCGATTTTGACCTAAAGACGCTTTTTGGACGCCATGGACATTTCTCAGTTTCCAGGCAGAAAGAACAGTATAAATGCAGGCTGGGACAAAGCACTCGGGACAAAATGTATGTGAAATGGTTTGATACAGTAATGTTTTACTATGTGATTTTAGTGTATTTAGTGAATGTCACTGTTTCACATTTTTAAATTTCCCTCCGTTCCATCCCCCATACGTCCTGACGTCGCAGGGAACGGAACCCAGAAGACAGATGCCGGCATCGGCCGGAGGACATTGCCGGGGACACTGCAGGAGGGACATCGTGGGAACGCAGGATAAGGTAAGTGAAGAAGAGATCCCGGAGCAGCGCTGCAAGGTATTCCCAAGTGTAGCTCAGGGTCACCGCTTGTGGTGTTGAAACTTTACTCCAAGCTACACTCGGGAATACCTCCAGGGAGGTTAAACATGTCTAGGAACACATTTGACTTTTTTCTGTTAGGAATATGAGAATAGCTATTATTCTACATGGGGATTATGGGTGGAGGATTGCAGATACACATGCCAAAAGCCATATTTGATATGTTTTTCGTAGGAAAATGGGTATAGTTATTTTCTATATAGGGATTATGGGTGGATTATCATGATTAAACATGCCTATGAACACATTTGACTTGTTTGACTTGTTTCTGATTTTCACGTGAATGTGAAAAAGCTGCTGGTAACAATGTGTCTGTGCTTACTATTTTTACTAAACAATGCTGGTAGGCGGCGTCTCACATAAATAGTAACTATAGGAGAAGACTTAGCAGAGCTTCAGCCTGCCCATACATAGGCGATCTAACGTCATCACCGAGCGCCGTCAGGAGGACTACACTTCCCAGAAACATTTGTCATTGCAACACATTTCTGGGCAAAGTGGTGCATTATTTGATGAAAGGCAGGGTGCTAATATTTTTTCCATGTCTGTATATTATGTGAGATGTGTAACCATGATACTCTACTCATAATCCCCACATAAAAAAAAAATATTTCTATTCCACTTTTAGGTGATTCTTGAAAAACCTTTCTTAGAGAAGCCTATTCTTCCTCCTATCTAACAACTGTACATTTATTCTGTGCATCAGCTCACCCCCCCCCCAATTATTACCTTTTGTATCCCCTTTCTGTCCCTTTTTAGATTGTAAGCTCTATTGAGCAGGACCCTCTTATTCTTCCTGTATTGAATTGTATTTCTAATTTTACTTTCTGTCCTCATGTTGTAAAATACTGTACAAACTGTTGCCACAATATAAAACCTGTATAATAATAATAATAATAATTCCCATATTCCTATAAGAGACATGTTACATATTTTGTGCTGGATGTGTACCTATGATATTGCCCCCATAATCCCCATAAATGAAACTAATTTTATCCATATTCTTATCTAAAAAGGTAAAATTTATTGCGTGTGATGTGTAAACATGATTTTCCCCATGTGAAAAAATAATTATATGCATGTTCTTATCAGAAATAAGTCAAATATAGTCCTTGGCATATGTATCCACAATAATGCACCCATAATCCCCATGTAGAAAAATAACTATACCCATAATCATTTCAGAAATAGGTCAAATATGGTCATTGGCATGTGTATTCACAAAAATACACCCATAATCCCCATGTAGAAAAATAACTATTCTCATATTCTTTTCAGAAATAGGTCAAATATGGTTCTTACCATGTTTATCCACAATTTTATCAGAAAGGGGTCAAATGGGTTCCTAGGCATGTTGGAAAACTATATTCTACCCATAATCCCCATGTAGAAAATGAGCTATTCTCATATTTTTATCAGAAAGAGGTCAAATTTGTTCTTAGGCATGTTAAAAATCCTTATTCCCTCCCACATATAATCCCCATGTAGAAAAATAACTATTCTCATATTATTATCAGAAACAGGTCAAATGTATTCCTAGACATGTTTAACTATGATATTCCACCCATAATCCCCATGTGGAAAAAACTATGCCCACAATCTTTTCAGAAATAGGTCAAATATGGTTGTTGCCATGTGCATTCACAATACACCCATAATCCCCATGTAGAAAAATAACTATTCTCATATTTTTTATCAGATAGGGTTCAAATGTGTACCTAGGCATGTTTGAAAACTATATTCCACCCATAATCCCCATGTAGAAAAATAGCTATTCTCATATTCTTATCAGAAAAGGGTCAAATGTGTTCCTAGGCATGTTAAAAAGAACAATATTCCACCCATAATCCTCTATGTAGAAAAATAACTTCTTATATTATCAGAAAGGGTCAAATGTTTTCCTAGGCAAGTTTAACCATGATATTCCACCTATAATTCCCATGTAAAAAAATAACTATTCTCATTTTTTTTCAGAGAGAGATCATATGTGTTCCTAGGCATGTTAAAAAAAAAACAATATTCCACCCATAATCCCCATGTAGAAATATAAATGTTCTCATATTCTTATCAGAAAGGGATCAAATGGGCTCCTAGGCATGTTTAACCATGATAATGAACCCATAATCCCCATATAGAAAAATAACTATACCCATAATCTTAGGAGAAGCATGTCAAATTTGGTCCTTGGCATGTGTATCTGCAATCATTCACCCATAATCCCTATTTAGAAAAATAACTATTATATTTGTATCAGAAAGGGGTCAAATATGTTCCTAGTCATGTGAAAAAACAATATTCCACTCATCGTCTCCATGTAGAAAAATAGCTATTCTCATATTATTATCAGAAACAGGTCAAATGTGTTCCTAGGCATGTTTACCATGATATTCCACCCATATTACCCATGTAGAATAAAAACTATGCCCATAATCTTTTCAGAAATAGGTCAAATATGGTTCTTGCCATGTGTATCTCCAATTATCCACCCATAATCCCCATGTAGAAAAATAACTATTCTCATATTGTTATCAGAAACAGGTCAAATGTATTCCTAGACATATTTAACTATGATATTCCACCCATAATCCCCATATAGAAAAATAACTATACCTTTTAATTCTTTCAGAAATAGGTCAAATATGGTCACTGGCATGTGTATTCACAATAATCCATCCATAATCCCCATGTAGAAAAATAATTATATGCATTTGCTTATCCAAAATAGGTTAAGAGTTACCATGATATTTCCACCATAATTCCCATATATATAAAATTAATTTTACCCACATATTTTTCTAAAAAGGTGAAATTTAATTTATATGGGATGTGTAACCATTATATTCCAGCCATAATCATCATGCAGATCAATATTAACCACATTGTTATCACAAATGCATTAATGTTTTCCTTGGCATTTGTAATTTTTAATCTTCATTTTTCAAACATCATTTTCCAGGTTCCTAATAAAACAGTTGAAAATGTAGTGCTTTAAACATATATGTACTGTATGACATCAGTAAATCTATTCCCATTAATATATTGAGTAATGTTTCCATTATTTCTGTATAATTTACTATGATGCCATTTTACAGCTGCACATATAGCAGGTAAGTGAAGAGTTAAACATTAGCCAATACTACTTGCAACATAGTATCAAGCATTGCAGAATAGAAAAACATTTTGAGTAACAACAAAATCATTACCATATGTGTGTGTAAAAATATACTGACACCTAATGAGAGTGTTGAGCATTGCAGCCAATAATCCCATCATCCCAATATGCAGTTTAGTTCGTCCTAGCATTCGGGCAGCTCTGTTGCCGCCCTATTGCTTGAACACATTCCGAGAAAGTGCCAGCCCCCACACACATGCGACATGTATGATGTTACTTCCGGAACCCCATTGACAGTGTCCCCAGCCATTGAGGACAGGAAAGAATGTAATGCAGTGTGATCTGTACTGCATTTTATTCAGAGGAGACATGCAGGGCCTTTTAGACCCTATACAGTGGGGCAAAAAAGTATTTAGTCAGCCACCAATTGTGCAAGTTCTCCCACTTAAAAAGATGAGAGAGGTCTGTAATTGGCATCATAGGTAGACCTCAACTATGAGAGACAAAATGAGAAAAAAAAATCCAGACAATCACATTGGCTGATTTGGAAAGAATCTATTTGCAAATTATGGTGGAAAATAAGTATTTGGTTACCTACAAACAAGCAAGATTTCTGGCTCTCACAGACCTGTACCTTCTTCTTTAAGAGGCTCCTCTGTCCTGCACTCATTACCTGTATCAATGGCACCTGTTTGAACTTGTTATCAGTATAAAAGACACTTGTCCACAACCTCAAACAGTCACACTCCAAACTCCACTATGGTGAAGGCCAAAGAGCTGTCGAAGGACACCAGAAACAAAATTGTAGACCTGCACCAGGCTGGGAAGACTGAATCTGCAATAGGCAAGCAGCTTGGTGTGAACAAATCAACTGTGGGAGCAATAATTAGAAAATGGAAGACATACAAGACCACTGATAATCTCCCTCGATCTGGGGCTCCACGCAAGATCTCACCCCGTGGGGTCAAAATGATCACAAGAACAGTGAGCAAAAATCCCAGGACCACCCAGGGGGACCTAGTGAATGACCTGCAGAGAGCTGGGACCAACGTAACAAAGGCTACCATCAGTAACACACTACACCGCCAGGGACTCAGATCCTGCAGTGCCAGACGTGTCCCAGTGCTTAAGCCAGTACATGTCCGGGCCCGTCTGAAGTTTGCTAGAGAGCATTTGGATGATCCAGAAGAGGATTGGGAGAATGTCATATGGTCAGATGAAACCAAAATAGAACTGTTTGGTAGAAATACAACTTTGTCGTGTTTGGACGAGAGAGAATGCTGAGTTGCATCCAAAGAACACCATACCTACTGTGAAGCATGGGGGTGGCAATATCATGCTTTGGGGCTGTTTCTCCGCAAAGGGACCAGGACGACTGATCCATGTACAGGACAGAATGAATGGGGCCATGTATCGTGAGATTTTGAGTGCAAACCTCCTTCCATCAGCAAGGGCATTGAAGATGAAACGTGGCTGGGTCTTCCAGCATGACAATGATCCCAAACATACCGCCCAGGCAACAAAGGAGTGGCTTCGTAAGAAGCATTTCAAGGTCCTGGAGTGGCCTAGCCAGTCTCCAGATCTCAACCCCATAGAAAACCTTTGGATTGAGTTGAAAGTCCGTATTGCCCAGCGACAGCCCCAAAGCGTCACTGCTCTAGAGGAGATCTGCGTGGAGGAATGGGCCAACATACCAGCAACAGTGTGTGCCAACCTTGTGAAGACTTACAGGAAACGTTTGTTATATATCCTTTGTTGGCAAAGACAGAGGTCAAAGTATTGAGATGAACTTTTGATATTGACCAAATACTTATTTTCCACCATAATTTGCAAATAAATTCTTTCCAAATCAGCCAATGTGATTGTCTGGATTTGTTTTCTCATTTTGTCTCTCATAGTTGAGGTCTACCTATGATGCCAATTACAGGCCTCTCTCATCTTTTTAAGTGGGAGAACTTGCACAATTGGTGGCTGACTAAATACTTTTTTGCCCCACTGTATGTCTCATTAAAGAGAACCTGTCACCAAAAAATCATCACATAGGGGACTTTCTGTCCACTATGTGATAGGGGGGAAAAAAAGTTAAGTAAAAATACTGTATTTTCTGGCGTATAAGACGACCCCCTACTTTTCCTGCTAAAATGTAGTGTTTGGGCTATACTCGCCGTATAAGACTACCCCTCTTCCAATGCACACCAGTGGGAGGAATAGTGCCCCATCATCGGTGTCAGTGGGAGGAATAGTGCCCCATCATTGTATTAGTGGGAGGAATGGTGCCCCATCATTGTATTAGTGGGAGGAATAGTGCCCCATCATTGGTGTCAGTGGGAGGAATAGTGCCACATCATTGTATTAGTGGGAGGAATAGTGCCTCATCATTGGTATTAGTGGGAGGAATAGTGCCCCATCATTGGTATTAGTGGGAGGAATAGTGCCCCATCATTGGTATTAGTGGGAGGAATAGTGCCCCATCATTGGTATTAGTGGGAGGAATAGTGCCTCATCATTGGTATTAGTGGGAGGAATAGTGCCCCATCATTGGTGTCAGAGCGACGAATAGCACCCCATCATTGGTGTCAGTGGGAGGAATAGCACTCCATCATTGGTGTCAGTGGGAGGAATAGCACCCCATCATTGGTGTCAGTGGGAGGAATAGCGCCCCATCTTTGGTGTCAGTGGGGGGAATCGTGCCCCATCATTAGTATCAGTGGGAGGAATAGTGCCCCAACATTGGTGTCAGTGGGAGGAATAGTGTCCCATCATTGGTGTCAGTGGGGGGTGGAATAGTGCCCCATCATTGGTGTCAGTGGGGGGTGGAATAGTGCCCCATCATTGGTGTCAGTGGGGCGTGGAAGAGTGTCCCATCATTGGTGACAGTGGGGGGGGAATAGTGCCCCATCGTTGGTGTCAGTGGGAGGAATAATGCCCCATCATTAGTATCAGTGACACCAATGATGGGGCACTATTCCTCCCACTGACACCAATTACACTTGCTGACCTCTGTTCTAGTATGGTGCTGCTGCAGCCAGCATATGTGGTTGCAGCAGCACCTCTACACTGCACACTTACCGGCCGCTCCTTCACTCGATTTTCGCGGGGCCGCTGGACTCCGCCCCCTCGCCGGTGATTGGCCGCCTGTGTTCCTTTCCTGAGCTACAGTTCTGGCGGCCAATCACCGGTGAGGAGGTGGAGCCGAGCAGCCACGCTAACATCCAGTGGCCAAACTGAAGGAGCAGCCGCGCTTCCTGGACCGGATCATTGTGGGACCGGATCCAGGTAAGAAACAGCAGCCCCTGCCCACCCCTGTACTTAGTGTCCCTTCCGTTTAAAAGTGTCACCACGCCGTAAACCGGCGTATAAGACGACCCATGACTTTTGAGAGGATTTTCAAGGGGTAAAAAGTCGTCTTATACGCCAGAAAATACGGTATATACTTTTTTTATTGTATAAAAAAAAAAAAAAAAGTTACACCCAAGCACATAAAAATTTAAACATTTTGAGCCCGCCCCACTTCCACATATATGCATGTACAAACACACGCCTTGGGGGTGCCTACACATGAAAATGCGATTGTGATGCACGTTGCATCTTTCCACGCACATGAGAATGAGAGGAATATTTCTAGCACCAGATATCCTCCGTGATTCTAAACTGATGACCTATAGGGGGCTATCCAAAGCGTTGCCTATAGAAAATATAGGGTATTGAAGTTTGTCGCCATGCAAATTTAAGGTTTGACATGTTTGGTATCTGTTTACATCGGCGCAACCTCCTCTTTTATATCGTACCAAAACAATTGGGTAATTTATTGGGTTTTTATTGAAACTACCATTATTTTATTTTCTAGGGTGTCTGCTTTTAGAAAATATATAATGTTTTGGGGGTTTTATGTAATGTGATTTTTTTAAAATGTGTGCAAAAAACCCCCCTAAAACTGCTCTGGCAGTGAAAGGGTTAAAAGATAAGTTCATCTTTGGGAACATGTTACATGTTCCACCTATTTTTAGGGTGGAACATGTAAAATGTTCCCACTTCTGCTCAGTGATCCGAGCCCTCTGTTTGACAGCAGTACGGGGAGAAGTTCCCCATACCAGCTGTCCCTTTTGGAAGAGCGTGGCCTTGTGGGGCTCCACCACCAGAGTTCTGTGAATGAATCAACTACTAGTACCGACAATCCTTTGTGGATCTCGGCTTCTAGTAGTTCATTGATTCTTCCTGTCAGTGTGAAACTGCCTGCCCATGCAATGTGTGATGCAGACAGATTACACGAACAGTCTGCAGGAGACCTGCAGTACACCCATGTTCTGCTGATCATCCGTGCAATGCTTTCCAGGGTCCTAGAAAAAAAAACAAAAAAAAATAGTAAATGCATATCTTTTAAACTGCAAAAAAAAGTGCATTATTTTTTTTTTGTTAAAGGTGAACTTATCCTTTAATAGAGGGGTCTCCAAACTCTCTAAATAAAGGGCCATAATTGCTGTCCTTCAGACTTTAGGGGGGCTGGACTGTAGCCAGTAGGAGAAGCAAGCGTCCTGGTGTCAGTGGAGTAAACAATGCCCTAACATTAGTATTGGGGGAGTAATAGTGCCCCTTCATTGGTGTCAGTTGAAGCAATAGTGCCCCATCATTAATGTCAGTGGGCGGAATAGTGTCCCATCATTGGTGTCAGTGGGCGGAATAGTGTCCCATCATTGGTGTCAGTGGGCGGAATAGTGTCCCATCATTGGTGTCAGTGGGCGGAATAGTGTCCCATCGTTGATATCAGTGGGAGGAATCGTGCCCCATCATTGGTATCAGTGGGAGGAATCGTGCCCCATCATTGGTATCAGTGGGAGGAATCGTGCCCCATCATTGGTATCAGTGGGAGGAATGGTGCCTCATCATTGGTATCAATGGGAGGAATGGTGCCCCATCATTGGTATCAATGGGAGGAATGGTGCCCCATCATTGGTATCAGTGGGAGGAATGGTGTCCCATCATTGGTGTCAGTGGGCGAAATAGTGTCCCATCATTGGTGTCAGAGGAATAGTGTCCCATCATTGGTATAAGTGGGAGGAATGGTGCCTCATCATTGGTATCAATGGGAGGAATGGTGCGCCATCATTGGTATCAGTGGGAGGAATGGTGTCCCATCATTGGTGTCAGTGGGAGGAATGGTGTCCCATCATTGGTGTCAGTGGGAGGAATGGTGTCCCATCATTGGTATCAGTGGGAGGAATGGTGTCCCATCATTGGTATCAGTGGGAGGAATGGTGTCCCATCATTGGTATCAGTGGGAGGAATGGTGTCCCATCATTGGTATCAGTGGGAGGAATGGTGTCCCATCATTGGTATCAGTGGGAGGAATGGTGTCCCATCATTGGTGTATTATTTTCTAGATGTATATAGTTCATCTTCAAGCTTTAGGTACTACTCTTCTGTACTCCTCAAAAAAGTACTGTGGTGCAGGAGGCAGAATAGTGGCACTGTTTTCCTTGCAGAAGTTAAGATTTGCATAATAGGGCTCCCAGACTTTAGGAATCCAAGGGTGCTCAGGAAGTATGTACAGGCCCATAAGGGTACCAGAATTTTATCATTGCTGCCAGTTTTCAAGAACAGGTTCACAATGTCCGCCGCAGTCCCGCTATAAGTCTCTGATCGCCACCATTACTAGTATAATAAAAATTCCAATATATATACCGCCATTTGTAGATGCTATAACCTCCACATAAACCAATTAATATACAAGTATTAGGAATTTTTTTTTTTAAGCAAAGACATGTAGCAGAATACATTTTGGCCTAAATTAATCACTTGCCTACCGGGCACTTATATCCCCTCCTTTACCAATCAATTTTCAGCGCTGTCACACTTTGATTGACAATTGCGCGGTCATGCAAGATTGTACCCATATGAAATTTTTATCATTTTTTTCTCACAAATAGAGCTTTCTTTTGGTGGTATTTAATTGCCGCTGGGTGCTTTTTTTTTGCGCTATGAACAAAAAAAGTGCAAAACATTTGAAAAAAAAAAATTTTCTTTGTTTTTATTATAAAATTTTTCAAACAGGTAATTTTTCTCCTTCACTGATGTGTGTTGATGAGGCGGCACTGATAGGGAGCACTAATGAGGTGGCACTGATAGGCAGCACTAATGAGGTGGCACTGATAGGCAGCACTGATAGGTGGCACTGACTGGCATCACCGCTGGGCACTGACTGGCGGCACTGCTAGGCATTGACTGGCGCAACTGCTGGTCACTGACTGGCACAACCGCTGGGCACTGACTGGCAGCACTGCATTGATGGGCACAGGTGGGTGGGCACTGGTGGGTGGCACTGCTGGGCAAAGGTAGGTGGCACTTCTGGGCACAGGTAGGTGGCACTGCTGGGGGGCACTGCTGGGCACAGGTGGGTGGCACTGCCGGACACCGATCATCAGGGCACTGATGATTGGTGCCGATTCCTGCTCTGACAACTGCCGGTTCTTGGCAGTACTTTCCTCGCGCTCTGACAGCGTGAGGAAAGTGCAGCCGAGAACCGGCAATTGCATTTCCCTGTGATCAGCGTGTCATTGGACACGGCTGATCACGTGGTAAAAGGCCGCTGTGATTGGCCTTTTACCACATCAGGTGATCAGCTGTGTCCGTAGGACACAGCGATCACGGAGATCGCCGGGTGCGCGCCCCCGGGGCGTGCAGGAGAGCGCGTTCTGGGTGGACGTCATATGACGCCCTCCCAGAACTGGCCGGCCACAGTGTAACCGTCATTTGGCTATCTGCGGTTGGCAAGTAGTTAATGAAGACATATTTTTTATTGGATAAGTTTTATAGCAAAAAGTCAAAAATATTGCTTGTTTTTTTTCAAAATTGTCAGATTTAATTGTTTATAGCTCAAAAAATAAAAACCACAGAGGTGATCATATACCAAAGATAGAAAGGTCTATTTGTGGGGAAAAAAAATTACATAAATTTCATTTATGTACAGCGTTGCATAACCGTGCAATTGTCAGATAAAATATCGCAGCACCGTATTGCCAAACGGCCTGGTGAGGAAGGGGGGGTAAATCCTCTGGAGGGTAAGTGATTAAGCTCCAAAAACGCTGGATACGAAACGTTGGTAATAGCGTTTTTTAGAAGCATTAGTGCTTAATTAGCGTTTTTATGGTACATAGTAGAAGAAGAAAAAAGCTGTTAGGAGCGTTTAGCGGTTTTTTTTCTTCCGGAAAAAGACTCCCAAAAACTCTACAAAAACAATTTTTTTTCTGCTCCTAAATGCTGAAGCTTGAAAAAATGCTACTAGCTTAAAATAGTATGCATAGACACATAGGATAACACCATTTGGCTTCTAGGAGCAGAAAAAAATGCTGATAAGAGCTTCTAGGAGCTTAAAAATGCTAGTGTACGTGGAACCTAAGGACTCATGTACACTGCAGCTGATAAACTCACATTCAGGAGCTGTTCAGCGTTTTTTTCAGCAGCCCCTGAACTCACCCTAATGTTTTCCTATGTGTCCATGTACACATCTTTGTTTACAGGCATTTGAGTTTACAGTCGTTTTTTTGAACACATAAAACTTGCGTTCAGCAGTCGATTTTATCAGCGTTTCAAAAGCTAAACGTGGCAAATCGTGCTTATAAGCGTTTGCGTTTTGAAATTTTTTTTTTCTGCTCTTCCAGTTCCCAATGCTGTCCAGAGCCTTTTTTCATCATTAAAAATGCATGCAAAGCATTTTCATGGGGCTCAGATGGACAAAACAGTGAACACAGGATGTTCCTCCTAAGCTTGTCACACATTGTAATGACCAATTCACACCTTCGACCTCTCCCACCCTTGGAAACGAAAGATAATGACCGTTCACAGCTCAAATTCCTCATGAAGACCCCCTGCCAGGTGACCTTAGTGACTCACTCCACCAGACACCTGTCCACCTTTCCCACCCTTGGAAACAAAAGAAATGTTAATGAACACTTCACACCTAAGCTAATTTCAACACATACTGCTGTCTCTGCTTCTACTCTCTGTATTTCTCTGAAACAGTCTGAAATAGTTAATAATTTACCACTTTTCAGTGCATTCTGGGCATTTGGGAGGTTCGCCTGTGCTTATCTTTTAAAAATGCACATAAACGCAGTATGCAAACGCAGCTAAACAGACGTTTTTAACCTACGTTTTCCAGCAGTTGGTTTCCATCGTTCAGAAGTGTCCCGTGTACATGGGGTCTAAAGCTGCGTTAAGATTAAATATTGTACAAATTAAATGCCTTTTAGGAGATCTTAATGAAGGAAATGTTAAAGTGGAACTCCACAAAAAAGGGGACGTGTCGCTTTAAGGCCTCCACCCAACGTCCCCCCCCCCCCTGCTTTTTCACATTTTGGTGCTTTTTTTTGGGGGGGTGACCTGATTTTGACATGTTTCTGCTTGGATCGCCTAGGCGAAGTGCTCCTCCCCCCCTCCTCCCTTCTGGTCCACAGCATGGGTCCTTGAGGACTGTGGAACCAATCAGTGAGCAGCGTGGCTCGCACATGTGCAGTGGGCACCCAGCTTTGAAGCTGCAAGCTGTCACAATCGGTTGCCCACAGCTAAGATGCTGGCACCAGGGACCAAAGAAGGTACACGATGCCCCCTCAGGTGAGCACACCACTGGATCTGGGGACACTTGGGTGTCTGTTTTAATAAAGGTCAGCAGCTAAAATTTTTGTAGCTGCTGACTTTTAATTTCTACAAAAACGACTGGAGCTCCGCTTTAATGTTTACAATTATTTAAGATCATTTAAGAAAACTGCAGTAGATGCTGGTTGAACTACTTAACTGAGTTTGCCTTCCTTTTAAATTGCAGGTTGTGTATTCTAGTTTCCCTCACTTTTGGCAATGCAGTTCTCTAGGAATCGGCTTCTGAAGTTAAATCCCAGACTAACGGGAGATAGGAAGAGTGAAAATTACCCATTCAGCCTACAGTTTTACCAGGTTCCACCTACGGAAAATATTTCCCTTTCAGAGTTTGAAACCTTTGCTATTGAAAGACTTAAAAGTGAGTTTTTTTTTTTCTTTTTACAGAACAAGATTTAATTAATGTTTTAATGCAGTATATTTATCACCACAGCAGAACTATTTAATATTAACACTATTTAAGGTTCATTGTTAGATTATATGTATCCCATCATGTATTGTATTATCACAGAGGGCTTGTATTAATCAATTAACAGATTTTTGATTCTGACCTAGTTCTCTGAGTTACAGTATATGTATATTAGCTATTGAATGGGTTGAAAAATATATAAATAGCCTCTGCTTATGGAGTGAGGCCAAATGAAAGTTGAAAGCTTCCACAACTTTAAAGCGTTACTAAACCCAGGACCCTGCATTCACTATATTTGGACTCCCACAGTACACAGAACATGGAAGTGCAATTATTTTAGTAAATATAAACTGCTAAATACCTTTTCTCACCAGCAGTTAGAGCAGTCTTGTGTCTTTTATCAGTGTTCAGCAGAACACTGGTTAAAGCTTGTAGGAGGAGTTTTCTTTCTGCTCTAGGAGGATACAGAACCCCTGACCTCTGTCTGTACAGTGCTTATTGGCATTGTGCTGATCACATGCACTTTCCTAGTTAAAAAAAACCCTCTCTAGCAACATACATTAAACTGAGCATTTGCATGTGGCTACAGGTTCAGTCTGTCTTATCAGGAGATAAGTGGACATTTGAACAAGGGGAGGAGCAGAGAAGAAAGGCTCAAACTGCCATTTTACACAATGCAGAGGATTATCACTTAGTGAGTATAACAGGCATGCTTTACTGCATATACAGACTGATTTTACTGTTGTGGGTTTCGTAATAAGCTATTAATAGAAACATCTAACAAAGGTGATATAGTAGTATAAAAAAGAGAGAGGATCTTAAAGCAGAACTCTGGGAAAAAACTCTGTTCCATGTCCTTGCTGCTGATCTCCATCCTTCACCAAATATGTTCTCCCATCTTCTGGTTCACTCAGTAGTTGTTCTGAAATAAGCTGATTATTTTCAAATAAAACCGTTAATCCCCTGTGGTTTCTATGCCTTCTATTTCCCCAGCCAATGGTCTTGGCACATCCCCTCTATAGTCCTTCCTCCAGGGAGCTGTGATGTATTTCCTACCTGCTCACTGTAGTACATAGTGGTCGGCCACTAAGGTGTCAGTTAGTGGTATGAGCGGTGCCTAAGTGACAGTTATTTGTGTGAGCGTTGCCTAGGTGTCAGTGGTATGAGCGGTGCTTAGTTGTCAGTGGTCAGTCACCTGGCAGTCTCTGGTAAGTCTCTGTCAGCTCTTCGCCCCCCCCAATAGTGTACATGGTATACACAGTAGTAGGATGGAGATCACTCACCAGGCCTTGGCAAAACAGACAAAACACAAACTGCAGTGGTGTGAACAAGGCCTGAAATACACTAAAAACGCTTCAAAATATGTTACTTTTTGATGCATTTGAAAAAATTCCATAAACACACAACGCATAAAAAATGCGTCACTGGTGGGGTTAAGTTGACTGTGGCAACCCTCTATGCCCCTAACATCCAACAAGATCTCTTTCTGTGATCTACTTTAGCAAAACTCATGGACTTTACCGAGGGCCACTTGATTCTTTGTGGCAACTTTGACGTCCCACTTGTCCCCTTGGTGGATACCTTCTGGTTCCTCTTCACTGACGCTGAGCTCTAGCAAAATCCTCCATAACAACCAACTGGTAGATGTCTGGAGGTTGCTCCACTCGGGAGAAAGGGACTACACCTATTACTCGGCTCCTCATATGATCTACTCTCATATTGACTTTTTCCTGGTCCCCCACCGCAGTGGTTGAGAGCTCCATAGGGAATATTACGTGGTCAGGTCATGCGCCAATTGGCTTGATATATTCTGTCACAGACATCCCCTCTTCCAGGACAGCGTTTTGGAAGCTTAATGAGATCTTACTACAGGACCTGCCGATTTTAGCAAATGTGGTAAAGGAGCTGGGTGACTACTTTCAGACTGTGTGCTCTGTGAAACCGGGTGTGACTTGCCATGTTATTTGCCATGCCATGAGAGTTGCAAATTGCATGGCAAGTCGCACTCTATTGTCTGCAATTAAAGTGGTCATATTGGTGTGATTCTGACTTGGTCACAGCAGCACCGATTTCTAAAGTAGTGCATGCATTACTTCAGGTGCGACTTGCATGGTATTCTGTCTTGCAAGCTGCAGATGTCTTGCAAGTTGTACCTCAAGTCAGAATGACATCCAACTTTGAAATCATGCAACTTTACTGGAAGACACCATCTCCCCTCCTTTTTGCAGCTTGAGCCCTTTCTATGTAAAGTCCGCTTGAATCTGGACATCACTGGTCTTTGTATCAAGGGCTATCAATACAAGTATATATAAGTATTGGCCTATGCCAACGATATTCATTTTTCCGTGACAAAGCCAGCGATACCTCTCCCTAATCTCTTCCAAGAATTTGATTGATATGGAGCCTTATCTAACTTAAAAATCAACTTTACCAAATCTGAAGCGATGGGTGTGGCGATCTCATCTCTTCTACTCCACCAGCTCTAACTTTCCTTCAAAGTCAAATGGATAGACACCGCTTTAAAATATCTAGATAACTTTATTCCAGCTAGCATTCCCCATACCTTCAAGCTTAACTTCCCTCCTCTCCTTTAACATGGTTTGTACTCTACTAGATAACTGGCGGCACGGGCTTCACTCCTGGTTTGGGAGATACAATATATTCAATATGTCCATTTTACCAAAATTTCTATATTTGTTCCAAGCATTATCCATCTCCTTACCATCCAGTTACCTTTAAAAGGTTTACTTCCTTCTCACTAAATTCATCTGGGCTGAAAGGAAGCCTTGCCTTCGTCGCCGCCTTTTGACGTTCCCCAAACAAGTTGAAGGATTGGCAGTTGCCGACCTTCATAAATATTACCAGGCAGTGCATCTTGGCCGCCTTATAGATTGATGTCACCATGGGGAGATTTAAACTTTGGCCACAATTAGAACAGGCCCAAAGTGAATTGATGCTCTGTCGCTTGTCGTGTTGCTACAAGGAGATGTCCCCATCTTTCAGGTCACACCCCCATGGTGGGCATCACTGCCCGCATTTGCCTCCAATTGTTCTCTACCATAAACTTGTCCTTGTTGCACTCCCTGTTGTTCCCAATTTTGGGCAATCATTGCTTTGCATCGGGTGTATGGGATGGCATTTTTCGCCTGCTGACTTGATACAGGCGCTTTCAGGCCTCTTGCTTTTTAATTGCTGGAGACTGGCCCTCTATTTCATGCCTAACTGATTCCAGGGGGGGCCTTTCTGCTGCACTTCTGAAGAGCATTATTTTTGCTCCCTGCCTCCTCCCCCTCTTTAGTTTTCAGCCGTGACTTGACCTCATTTGAGAATATCTGTTTGGAACAAGGCACCGTACCCCATATGATTTCTGTAATGTATGCTGTTTTGATTACCATACTCCCTTTTTGGACAAATGGGAAGTGGACTTGGGTTGTTGCTTAAACGACTCTCACAGGACAAACATAATCTGTTTTGCATTAAAATCTTCTGTCTGTACAATGTTTCAAGAAACTAACTTTCCCAAACACAACTGATCAGTGTTGGAGCTGCCAACAGGAGCGAGGTACATTTTTACTTGTTTTTTGGTCCTGTCCTAAGCTGACTGGTTTTTGGACAGAGGTTCGCCGCTTGACCCAAAAATTCAGTATGTGGTTCCTTTTTCCTTCTACATGCCTGCAGTACCCCCTCCAGAATATACAAAAAGTCAATCCTTCGCCACCTTCCTAACTCTGCCAAATCTTGTATTCTCTTCAAATGGAAAAGTACGCAACCTCTGTCTATCTGACTGGCTTATAAAAGTGGAAGAATTAAATCAGATGGAGAATCTGTTCCTGGATTCACAACACAGAAGATACATACTACAATTAACCTAAAAAAAAGCGCCAGAAGATCCTGTCATCTTGAGGTGCTTTTCAGAGGCTTGTAGAACGGTCCTCATGCATCAAAAAAGCTCAGTGGCTAGATGGATAAGCAATGCCATTGGCTTTGTTTGCTTAAGAAGAGGGAAGTCATTGCCCATATCCAATTAAAGCAGGAGACACAAACAGCTCGGCTGAAGAGCGAACTTGCCTGAATGCCCCCATAGGAAGCGATTCCCTATAGGGGCACTCGGCAGGGGACTCGAAAAGAGGGGGATCAAGGCTGTTCTGTGCAAAACAAAATATAACGTTTGGTATTTTAATATAAAACAAGGGAAGCTTTACAACCACTTTTAGATATTTCTGTTTTTATATCCCAAATGTTTTCTAATATAAAATAAGGTCACATTTAAAAATAGAATTTAGGAGCTTTTAAATAAAAAAAGGTACTGCCCAGATTAAATGCGAGATTAATTGTTTAATTTTTTTTTACTTCTAGTTCTGAAATCCATAGAGAACCTTGGTGTTAGTTATTTGAAAGGCTCACTCGATTACAATAGCAAGCTGGAAAATGAACTTAAAAGACTTAAGTTTCCATACAGAGTGAGTATACGAGTGTGAAACATTTTGAATTAACTATGTTAGAAATGTTGATCAGAAGTTTACAACAATTCTATTTTATTATTTTCATGCAGGTGATTATGTGATTTGAACTTCCTGCTTGTTTATACCTTTCCATGTGTACAGTATATCATGCTTGGTTTGATTGCACTTTTATTTTTTATTAAGGTTTTAGCCCTTTGAATATTGTGCTTGCTCCTTTTAACAAACTTGCTTGTTTAAATGCAGTATACCTAGGAGTTATCGGCTTTGATGTGACCGGGGTGTAAAGGATCTGCTCTTCTTTGTTTTTTTTTTTTTTTTCTGTATACGACACATTTATAGTTTTCTGTATTCGCTGTGTTTTTATGGTTCCTTTATGAAAAGCCTAGAAGATTGTGAAAAACATCAGATAAGTCTTCAAAACTGCTTAGAAACCCACAAGGAAATTAGCTATTTGCAGTCCTTATCCTAGCCAAAACCTGCAAAGGGAGTGGTCTGCATTATTTTCAGTCACTTAGCCAGAAAAGTGCAGATGAAGAAAATCAGATGTCCAAATCTGTATACATAATAAACAGATGGCAAGGGGATCTGTGACATTATGACAATCAGGCAACTATCATTTTTACAAGAAGAGGTCAGAAATAGCAGCTAACATATTTTCCACATGACAGGTTTCTTTGTAAAGCTTTTGAAGGATTGAATCCTCTAACTATTTTTAAAGCTCTTGTTTAATATGAATGAGCTGTGTATTTGAGAATGAGCTTTTATTCTCTAAGATGTCCCTGTCTGTTTAGAGGAAGGGTTCTTCTTTCTTGGAAGAGCTACCATTACTAGACTTGTTTCCATTGTTTTTATTTTCTTTCATTCAGTTAAAGCCTAAGTGCAGCCAAGTTTAAAAAAACAAAAAATCTACACAAGGGACATAACTTACAGTCAGTAGGATGTGTCCCTTGTGCTGATTCCTTTGCTTTTAGTAGTAGTCTTCCTCTATCCTACCCTCCCACCTCCTCTGCCACTATCTTCCAGTGTGGCTGGCGTTAATACAACTAAAGGGCTGTCACAGGCTCTTGCCAAGACTGTGCCTGACCTTTCTGCCATTCATAGAAGCCATACTATATCCATTCATTGATACTGTAGATGCAGCACAGAGGAATTACTACGAACAGCAAAATAATTAGCACAAGGGACACATCCTACTGAACAAGTTATACCTCTTGAACTGATTTTTTCTGTTTTTGATTTTGACTGCACTTAGGCTTTAACAATAAACAAGAATGACAAAGTGAGTATGAGCATTATAAATGAAGGTAAAAAATGTAATTATTAGTAGGTAATATTATAATTTTAGTTGACAAGTTATGTATGCAGCAAGTGAGTGATCAGTTCATCATCATTGATGAAGGGAATGGAGCTACAGCATTATTTAGATACTATTTTGTGTTTCTTAAGAAATCTCAGTGAAAGAAAGAGACAATATGTAACGGAACCGCCCCAGCCTGCGCTGAGTACTTCCGTTAGAATACCGCTTCCCGGTCCGAACACCGACCACAGACCCCACAGCCAACCAAACAAGACTAGACGACACCAGTCTGTCTGAACATGGAACTCTTTTATTTGAAACTCGAACTGGCTTTTTATACACTCGGGAAAATCCCCCTTCCCTGCATAATGACACAGAGTGGGGCAATCTACACTGAGCAAGAAGAGACACACAGGTATTCAAACTTCACACCAACAGACAGTCCCTTCAGGAGAGAGGGCTTCTGGAGACCCTCCTCCCCCCCCCCACACACACACACACTAAGCTAATACACAAACACATACATCCCATAATAGTTTGCTCCCAAGCAAGACACACAATAGCATTAAACAATCAACAACTCCCCACCCCAATCTTACTATATTAGGACAGATCACCCTGTACCTTTAACAGGCACAGGGTGACTTAAACATAAGTGAGCTGGATTCCATGGGCCCCCCCACCCAAAGTGACTCCCATCACACAATAGAAACAAATAGAATAGGATTTGTTTCAGCATGAGAGAAGAGGGTGCCATAGAGTATCATCAGATTATACTTGTGAAAAATCTTTTATCCAAGGTCCTCATGTGACATTCTTATTATTATTTGGAATTTATTTAGTACCAACTGTTTGTGCAGCACTTTACAACATGTGGGCAGACAGTACAGTTACAATACAATACAATTCAATACAATTTCAGAACTCATTTTATGCAATTCACAGTGGAGGATCACCATTCCTAGTTTGGGGCATTTCCTTTCAGCCTGTCTGTGGTGATAAAATTATTTACTCTATTTGCAAGTTGTTCGCTCCATTTCTGAGGTTGTTGAGGGCTTGGGGTATCCTTGTTCTGGGTTAACTGAATGACCTGCATCTCAGGCAGCAATCAGCTCAGAAGCTGACCACAAATGCCCAGTGGATGGTACAAGTTCTGGAAAGGTCCTCTTGGGTGCTGATCACCGAGACCTTGGCCTTGGTTCTTTAGCAACATATGGAGTGCTTAGGCTTAGACTTCGACATGACACAAACGAAGGTAATGTGTTCATGGGAAAAATGCATGTTTCTTGATCCCAGGTTGTCGCAGGATCTGAGGTTGTTAAAAATTCCTTCATGAAGGTGCTGGGGAAGATGGTAGCTGCCTTTGATATGGCAGCCTTTGCCTAGTTCTACTGCAGAGCTCTTCAACTCAATATCCTGTCTGTATAGGCCAAATGTCAGATACAGTGAATGCAGGGTCCTGGGTTTAGTAACACTATAATACTGGAAAATCTTTCCTTACAATGAATTAGAAGGTCATGATGGTGGATGCTGACTTGTTGGGCTGGACAGGTGCTCTGGAGAACCTCTCGGTTCATAAAATGTGGTGATCAAAGAAGTGAAAATTGATAATCAACATTCTGAAACTTCGGGCGATTTGCCGGGCTCTCCTACACAGGTCTGTTCAGTGCTGTCCATCCGCTTGGGGTGCATTTGAACAATGCCACAGCTATGGCATGCATCAGCCATCAAGGAAGGACAATAAGTCATGCTGCTTAGGAATAAGTGGACCTGATCTTGTCTTTGGTAGAAATTTACGTTCTCTGCCATGCACATTCCTGTTTTGGAAAATTGGCAGGTGGAATTTCCCAGCCATCAGCAGTGGAATCCAGGAGACTAGGCCCTTGATCCAGAGATGTTTGTAGAGATTTTTCAGCATTGGGGGACAATGGATGAGAATCTAATGTCATCCAGATTCATCGACAAACTGAACAGGTTTGTGTCCTGAACCAGGATTCAAAGGCATTTACAATGGATGCATTGGTGACTCCTTGGATTTAATTTTCCCTGATCCTGTTCCTTCCATCCACGGCTGCTCTTCCTCACTTTCAAGATCGCAAGCCTGCAGTGACTAGCTAACCGAGGTGAGGACCTTGTTTCATATAGTAGGGAACGTGGGGGAACTTAATTTGAACAAAACTGGCTGTGACTTTTCACAATCCGCACTACCTTTGGCCACCACGAGAGGAAGTCTCCACTGTAATCTGACTGGGTCACCACACACAGATATAAATTTTATATGCTCTTGTATGCACTCTAAGGGTTGGGGCGCAGTCTAGCAATTAGCACACATTTCTGGGATTCCTCAAATTATCTTACAGCTAAGATCCTTGTATTGTTCACTCTTCCCACTCAAACACCCCCACACCAGACACGCCACCTAGCGGTTTGTCTGCTGACTGTTCTGCTAGGTTACCATGCACATACGAATCAATGTCTGGCAGATCTGCTAGTTTGCAATCTTCCAATACACAGTAAAATATCATACAAACTGGCAAGGAGTTTAGACCGAGTACACAGAATATATACAAAGAAAAAAAAAATACAAAAACACAAAGTTTGGCTATTAGCTATAAAATAAAAATGGATAAAAAACAAAACATTTTTTACTGAGGATTATCCTGTCGATGGGAGCACATCAAGAAATATTTGCAGTCCACCAGTTTTTAGAATGGCTCAATGTCCATTACTCATGCTCTTCAATTTGAGATATGGATGTGGGCTGGACTCTAGCTTATGGCCAATCAACCCCGGGGGTGTTTCCTCCTTAGACCAAAGGATGGTTCTGTGTTCTGAAGGTTCTGATGGCTGGGTTGGAATGGGATTTCTGAAACCAGCGTATCAGTCTAAACACAACAAGGCCAATCACAACAAGGCTGTCACAAGCAAGCTCCATACAGGTGTTTTGGGGATTTGTTAGGGATTCTATACACTATGCATACAATTTTTTTTTTTAGTACATGTACCCCAAAATGTGTATGATTAGGAAAAAAAATTGTTTAATCTCCTCAGCAACTATTTTTTTTTTTTTTTAACAAATAAAATCCAGTATATTTTTCTTATCCATGATATAAATCCATTGTTGGTAGACAGTTTGGAACCTTCTGGGTGTATAGGACTCTTACCCTGCTGGGCTTGTCAACAGAACAGCTAGGGCTAGTGCTTCCCTTTGAGCCTTGGTGAGGTAACAGTTCACTTATACTTAACTATATCTATAAGGATGTGAAGATGTCATTGGCATCTAGGTTTTAGTTCTGGTCTACAGACCTGCTCGTTCCTTTCCAATTCCAGTTGAGGATCATCAGTCTATTGATTACTGAATCAAGAGAATACAGTATTTTTAATGCCACAATCATACTAGGTTTACAGGTTATATCACATCTCAGCTATTGGAGATAGTACCCTACTTTTACATATATGTTACACATTCCTGTTGTGCAGGGTTAAGGTGGAAGGCATTCTGGTGATTCTCATTGGACCTGCTTGGCCAAGAGGAATGTGGTATGTGGACGACATAAATCTCCTGGTAGAGGAGCAGTGGACTCTTGCAGATTGACGAGATTTGCTGTGGCAGGATCTGGTCTCCCATCCTACTTTACTGTCACTTGCTTTGAAGGCATTGCTCTGGAAGCTCAAGTCCTGACTCTGTAATCCCTACCCTCCTTAAGGCAAGAAAGTCAACCTCCAGGATGGTGCACCATTCTACATAGAAAGATTATTTTGCCTGGTTTGAGACTCACAAGTTTAATCTCTGACAGTATGTTGTGATGTTTATTTTGGCTATTTTTTTTCCAATCTGGTGTGGATATTTCTTTGGCTTTAAGTACTATCAAGGGGTAGATTTCAGCTATGACTGTTCTTTTTGCAGAGACCTACTAGTGTTGATTTACTAAGACTGGAGAGACTGCAAAATCTGGTGCTCTGCATAGAAATCAGTCAAGTTCCAGTTTCTTTTCTTTTTTTTTCAAAGCTTAATCGAACAAGCTGAAGTTGAAGCTGACTGGTTACCATACATAGCTGCACCAGATTTTGCACTCTTCAGCCCTATTAAGTCCTATTCCTTGGTTAAAGCCTTCGTTGAGAGTGTCACATGGATTTTTCTACATATGTGGCCACCTTGCCTCTCTAGGGCCTCAAAGTATAACTTAACCGCTTGCCGCCCTGCCACTGTGTATATACGTGTGCAGGGCGGCAGTGGAGCGCAAAAGCACGTTTTAAAACGTGCTCCGCGCTCCCGACACATTCGCGGGTAGGGGGCGCGTGCTCCCGCCGACCCGCGGGTGATACGATTCGATCCAGGAGGGATCAATCATTAGATTTCAGCCAGTGATTTCTGGCTGAAATCACATGATCGGTCCCTGTCCTATCCTGTCCTGTGTTGATATTTACACAGGGCAGGGTATGATGTCATTCTTCTCTGCCTGGACACATTCCGTTCCAGACAGAGAAGAAGACATCCAAAAAGTGAGTACACAAGCACTACACTACAGTTAGAACACTCTAGGACACATTTAACCCCTTGATCGCCAACCCCCCCAGTTAACCCCTTCACTGCCCTGTCACCAGTGTCACTGATCAGTGAAGCGATTTTTACTGATCAGTGTCGCTGGCGACTTCCGATAGAGTTAGCGCCCCTCCCAGATAGCGCCAGTTTGCCCGCTAATACACCAGTAGTTCCGTCTAACCCCTTGATCGCCCCCCCCCCAGTTAACCCCTTCACTGCCCTGTCACCAGTGTCACAGATCAGTGAACCAATTTTTACTGATCACTGTATCAGTGTCGCTGGCGACTTCCGATAGTATTAGCGCCCCTCCCAGATAGCGCCAGATGGCCCGCCAGTACACCAGTAATCCCGTTTAACCCCTTGATCCCCCCCCCCCCCAGTTAACCCCTTCATTGCCCTGTCACCAGTGTCACTGATCAGTGAACCAATTTTTACTGATCACTGTATCAGTGTCGCTGGCGACTTCCGATAGTGTTAGCGCCCCTCCCAGATAGTGCCAGTTTGCCCGCCAGTACACCAGTAATCCCGTTTAACCCCTTGATCGCCCCCTCCCAGTTAACCCCTTCACTGCCCTGTCACCAGTGTCACTGATCAGTGAACCAATTTTTACTGATCACTGTATCAGTGTCGCTAGCGACTTCCGATAGTGTTAGCGCCCCTCCCAGATAGCGCCAGTTTGCCCGCCAGTACACCAGTAATCCCGTTTAACCCCTTGATCGCCCCCCCAGTTAACCCCTTCACTGCCCTGTCACCAGTGTCACAGATCAGTGAACCAATTTTTACTGATCACTGTATCAGTGTCGCTAGCGACTTCCGATAGTGTTAGCGCCCCTCCCAGGTAGCGCCAGATTGCCCGCTAGTACACCAGTAATCCCATTTAACCCCTTAATCTCTCTCCCCCCCAATTAACCCCTTCACTGCCCTGTCACCAGTGTCACTGATCAGTGAACCGATGTTTACTGATCACTGTATCAGTGTCGCTGGCGACTTCCGATAGTATTAGCGCCCCTCCCAGATAGCGCCAGATTGCCCGCTAGTACACCAGTAATCCCATTTAACCCCTTAATCTCCCCCCCCCCAGTTAACCCCTTCACTGCCCTGTCACCAGTGTCACTGATCAGTGAAGCAATTTTTACTGATCACTGTATCAGTGTCGCTGGCGACTTCCGATAGTGTTAGCGCCCCTCCCAGATAGCGCCAGATTGCCCGCCAGTACACCAGTAATCCCGTTTAACCCCTTGATCGCCCCCCCCAGTTAACCCCTTCACTGCCCTGTCACCAGTGTCACTGATCAGTGAACCAATTTTTACCGATCACTGTATCAGTGTCGCTGGCGACTTCCGATAGTGTTAGCGCCCCTCCCAGATAGCGCCAGATTGCCCGCTAATACACCAATAATCCCGTCTAACCCCTTGATGGCCCCCCCCCCCGAGTTGACCCCTTCACTGCCCTGTCACCAGTGTCATTGATCAGTGAACAGATTTTTACTGATCACTGTATCAGTGTCGCTGGCGACTTCCGATAGTGTTAGCGCCCCTCCCAGATAGCGCCAGTTTGCCCGCTAGTGCACCAGAAATCCCATTTAACCCCTTGATCGCCCCCCTCCCCCCCCCCCCCCAGTTAACCCCTTCACTGCCCTGTCACCAGTGTCATTGATTACAGTGAACAGATTTTTACATGTAGCAGAATACATTTTGGCTTAAATTTATGACTAACTTTGAGTTTAGGATATATTTTTTATAGCTTAAAGTAGAAAATATTGTTTTTTTTCAAAATTTTTGTATTTTTTTTGATTATAGCGCAAAAAATAAAAAGCGCACAGGTGATCAAATACCACCAAAAGAAAGCTCTATTCGTGTGAAAAAAAGGACGTAAATTTTGTTTAGGTACAGCATTGCATGACCGCGTAATTATCATTTGAATTACCGTAGTGCAGCACTGTATAGCAAAAAAAGGCATAAATTACAGTATCTAAACCATAGTTTGTAGACGCTATAACTTTCACACAAAGCAATCAATATACACTTATTGTGATTTTCTTTACCAAAAACATGTAGCAGAATACAATTTGGCTTAAATTTATGACTAGCTTTGAGTTTACGATATATTTTTTATAGCTGATAGTAGAAAAAAAATTTGTTTTTTTTTCAAAATTTTCGTGGTTTTTTTTGTTTATAGCGCAAAAAATAAAAAGCGCACAGGTGATAAAATACCACCAAAAGAAAGCTCTATGCCAACATTTTTTTTTTCAAAAATGGCGTGGGGGTCTCCCCAAAATACATATGACCCTATTATCCAAACATACAGCCTGGCATGTCAGGAAAGGGGGGGGGAACCAGTGAGCACCCCTCCATCTCCTGAACCATACCAAGCCACATGCCTTGAACATGGGGCAGGTGTTTTGAGATGGGGGGTTCCACCCCCCCCAAAGCACCTTGTCCTTATTTTTGTTGAAGATGAGGGCCTCTTCCCCACAACCCTGGCCGGTGGTTGTGGGGGTCTACAGTGACCCCGCCCCCTTATGATGTAACCAACATGGGGCATGCTGGGTTGGTGATGTCACAGGGGGGAAGGGGTCTCCAGGAGCCATCACCGATGGCCCCGCCCCTTGGTTATTTAAGAGCTGTCAGTGTTTGCGGGAACCACAGGAATATTGCATGGTCAAAAAGACAATGCAAGTTTTTTTTTTTGCATGCACTTTTATTTGTGGAAAATGCAGGCACGGCAGCCTGTTAAAATGAATAGGCTGCCATGCCCACGCAAATACAGGCCGCAGGGCCCACACAAGTGTGAACCAGAGCTTATTGTCAAAGTTTAATTGAACGAGCTGAAGTTAGAAGCTGATTAACCACCATGCACATCTGCACCAGATTTTGCGCTCCCCAGTTTTATTAAATCATTGCCCAGGAGTTGTATGTTGGCAGAGTCGTCCTGAAGAGGAACTGTGACAAGCCAACAAGTTTGATGATTGTTAATTGATTTGTTAATTTTAATGTTTTTATGCAGCCTCCACAGATTGACATCAGTGATGACGTTTATGACCAACGGAGAAAAGATCATATATCGCATTTTATTCTACGCCTTGCATATTGTCAGTCGTAAGTATTCGTATCTGTAGTTAATATGACAGAAATCTTCGTTTACCATCTATTGCCCTTTCAATGGTGGAGCACATGTATACCCTTCTTCTGCTGTTATTAGCTCCATACTTCCCTTACCCTTTGGCTCTACTCTCTCCCCTCCAAAATGTTTGCTCTACTCAACTCATTCCTGCATAGGTAACATACTGTCCTCTTCTTGCCTAACCCAGCTCCAGCAATTGCAGTTCAAGCTGCAATATAATACGGATCAAAAACAAACCATCGTTAACCATTATGAATAAACCTAATTGTGGTTACAGAAATGGCTGATATTTTACCAACTTGGGAAACATGATTTCAGCTTTTCTATGGTTATTGCACCACTAAAATAGGATATGCTTGCCTGTAATTCTTACTACTAAAGATCTTTTCTCTGTGACCAATCCAGCATAGGCCTTTTATACAAAGTGTCCTAAATAGAATAGCCAATGTTCAATCCAAACTCCATTAATATTAGTGCAACGTCATTAGTTCCTTTAACTAGAAGCTTAAGCCTGGGTTCACACATTCAGGTCCAGTTTGGAGTGCTATTTGTAAAAGAGTTTGGTGTGATTTTGTTCAGCAGTTCAGGTGCGATTCCAATGCAAATTGTTAAAGTGTATGACCTTGGAATTCGCACCTGAACAGGGCTGAAAATCATACCGGACTCTTTTTTTTTTTTTTAATTTACACTGCGGCCTGCCTGCACATATGTGGAACGGCTCCATAGAAAAGGATTTTTGTTCACATATCATGCGAATCGATGCGTTTCTAAACGCATCTAATTCGCATATCTCTGAAACTGGTCTCACAATATTTT
This sequence comes from Staurois parvus, assembly GCF_062004578.1. Classification (NCBI taxonomy): domain Eukaryota; kingdom Metazoa; phylum Chordata; class Amphibia; order Anura; family Ranidae; genus Staurois; species Staurois parvus. Next base: position 543,239 of record NW_028318448.1, on the reverse strand, counting down.
TTCATCTCTCTTCAAGAACACTTGTCATGAGAGGAATGTGAAGGTGCCGTTGCTGTCCTGTGCTTCTAAACATGCCAGTTGTCTAGAGGTCATGATGACACCCTTGCTTTAGCACAGAGTCAGTAAGGCTGACTTACTGAAGGAGGAAATAATGTTCACTCGAGAAATTTATAGGATACGTTCACATTTGGCAACATGTATCACCTGTTTTTAGGGTGCAACATGTAACATGTTCCCATTCTGCAGCCTCTTGCCGATTTCCCCCGCCCCCCAATGTGATAGTGGGCCGGGGATTCTCTCCCTGTCACAGTTTGAACAGAACGCAGCTGTGCGCGACTCTGCCCACCCGGCTGCGTCATTCATTCATAGAGGGAATGAACTACAAGTACCCACAGCCATTGTGGCTGATGGCTTGTAGTTCTCAGTGAACTACCAGGGCGCTAGTGAGCACTCTAGGTAGTTCATTGAGTCTTCCTGTCATTGTGTAACTGCCTGCCTGTATGAAGTACAAGCAGATACACTGACAATCTGCAGGAGCCTGAGATTGACCCATGATATGCTGATCACTGGTGCAATGCTTTACAGCCCCCCCCCCCAAAGATAAATAAAAAATAAATGTACATTTTCTTACCTGCAAAAAAAATGTGCATTTATTTTTTTTTTTTTAGGTGAAGTTATCCTTTAAACTCTGTTTACTGTTATTTATCCAATCATGTGAAAAAGCATATGATTGGCCATTCAAAGTGAATACGGCTATTATTTACCGTATTTACAACAGTAAATAACCCCATTAATGCAGAAAAGGATTTATGATTTCCCTCTGACTTTATCAATCAGCACACTTGCTTTGTTGCAGTTACTGAGGGAGAAGGTGTCACATACTTAGGATTAACTAATCTATCCTAAAATATGGTCATTTTACTTGTTGTTAACTCCAGTAGAAGTGACCTGAACCAATGTAGGGAATACGTTTGGCTGTTTAGATATGCAGGGTTGTCCACAGAGAAGTATGTTTGTCCACAGCATTTATGTAGCACTGACACTTTTCCCAGTGCTTTGCAGAACACTGAAATATTGACAAAATCATTAAAAAATTAAAACCATTCCAACACAGGGAGAACGGTACCACAAGCGTTAACCCCGAGCTACGCTTGGGAATACCATGCGGCGCTGCTCCGCGATCCCTCGGTCACTTAACTTGTCCTGCGCTCCCGCGATGTCCCTCCTGCAGTGTCCTCAGCAATTTAATCCGGCGGATGCCGGCATCTGTCATCTGGGTTCCATCCTCTGCGAGCGTCAGGACGTACAGGGGACAGAACGGTGGGAAATTTGAAAATGACAAAAAGTGACATTCACAAAAATCACTAAAATCACATAATAAAACATTACTGTACCAAACCATTTCACATACATTTTGTCCCTAGTGATTTGTCCTGTGCCCTGCCTGCATTTTTACTGTTCTTACTGCCTGGAAACTGAGAAATGTCCATGTCGTCCACAAAGCGTCCCTTTAGGTCAAAAGCGGTTTTATACCAGCTAGAGAACAGCGATAGTAAATTAGAACTACTTGCAGAATTGAGTGATAATGATTCGTGGGGAAATTCGTCATCAGACACTGAAATCTATTTTGCGACTTTGCTCGGTGATGTGCGAACTTGGCGCTATATTTCAAATTTCAGTGTTTTTGGTTTCATTATATTATTGAATTAAATTTATTATTATATTATTATTTTTTATGATTATTTATTAAATTATAATTTATGATTTCATGTTTCAAGTTTTATCCTACCCGGGATGTTTATTAGACTCTTGTTCGGACAGATTTCAGTGAATTATTCCTAAGAATTACAGGCCTACAATATAAAACGCCAAATTTCCATGCAAAATAATGGTACCGCTTTCAGCATCAAAAATATGAAGTAATCATACCGCCAGGGAGGTTAATGCACACGTGTATGTGTGTCATTGTGCACAATAAACCACATTAAAATGTAACTGTGAGCATTTTCTACTATTTTCCTACATAGAATGTACAAAAACAATGTATTTTTTTATGGAGGGGAAAAAGGAGAAAAGAAAAATATCAGTTTGTTAAACAGTTGTTCTGCCACCAGATGGCACATGTGTGGGTTATGACTTGCAGAAGTGCAGTATTCACAGTACATTGTATTTTTAGAAATATTTTGTTTTTTCTCCCTTCATTGATGGGTAAAAGAAAAAAAATAAGTAGAGAGCTTAGTTTGTGTTTTAGCAATAGTTTATATTTTTGTTTTTTAATGAGCTATAGTTAGGTTCACATATCTGCAGGTGGGGAACGTGCATGTGTTCTCGAACTGCAGAGCAGCGTGCTCACCTTAGTAGACTTGTGGGGGGCGCATTAATCCTTACTGGCATTCCCACGCAACAGCAAAAGCTTTGTGTTTTTGAGTAAGCTCGGTGCACCGTGATTTAAAAATGAGTCAGCGACTTTTCCCCATAATTCTGCAGGTAGGGCAGCCCACTGAAATGAATGCACTGCCCTACCCGCAGAATGGAAAAGCTCAAATCTGAACAGAACCTTGCATAAAGCATGGAAAATATTGTTTTAACCTATGGACATGAGAAAAATAAAAAAGGTGCTGGACTGACACATTGCACTTTGCTGAATGTATTTTGTGTTTACTGATTTCATTCCATGTCGATTAAATATGTCTAATTTCTACATTGTTTTTTAATTTATATTTTTTGTTTAAATTTTATCAAAGGTCGGAGGCCGTAAGTACTATAGCTAACATTTGCAGTTTGGGGGGGGTGGTAAAACCCCATAGTTTAGGTATGTTCTGTCCCAACCCCCCCCCCCCCCCAACCACCACTGGTGTAGCATCAGGGGTCGCAATGGAAACCCCACATCATGCTCCAGGAGGCCTCCCTGCCGCATTCTGTTTTACACTTGAACAGGAGGGGTGGCATATACAGGAACAAATCCTCTCCATTTTCCTCCTGCAACTGCTGCAAACTGGCTTCTCCTCCTTTCCCTCCCACTGGCATTCAGTGGCTGCAGGAGGAAAATGTTCATTATGCTATTCAAATTAAAATGTGATATACAAAAATAGTTGCGCTGTGTCTAAACAAAATCCAGTTGTAAATCGTGATCCTACACAAGTGCTGTGTGAACCTTCAATAGAGACAGGTGTCCTCATATCAAAAACAGATAGTGCAGCGCTAATAGTGGTATTAAAATCATGTAAAGTGATCTAGATAGACGATTATTATTAACATATAGGCAATAAAATATAAATATAAAACTGATGTATATAAAAAACTTATTATGTCAAGATGAGTAATCACATATGGAATGATAGGTATATGTAAATCACAGATATATTAGAATGATAAAAGTACATATAAAATAAGGGTAAATATGCAACTATCCGCAGGAGGTGACTAAGTTGTGCAAAAAGTCCACCAGAACTTCAAACCGGTGCTTGTGCCTTGTATTAATATGAGAAGTGCCCACTCACCGGACGTGCACTAATTAAGTGCATTATATTTAATATCCTGGAGTCGGCAGATAGTCGTCTGGGCCAGTAGATGGAATAAACTCCCTCTCAGGATGGTTAGGGTCCAGGGACTAAGTGCTGATGCTCCTGGGGTGTCCAGAGTTCCCCTATAAGGATGGATGGATGCAGCTCTCTGAGGACAAGGCAGGAGGCTCCCTCTTAAGAAACACTGGATACTGGGCTTCTAAGAAAAAGGATAATCCCCGCATGGGGTCACAACAGAAGAATGCCAATAGTGTAATAAGACTAAATTAATTTATTCATAGCAAAGTAAAGAGTTAAGGATGCATCCAAGTAAATCAAACGTGTATGAAAGGAACAGGAAGGACTAACCGTCCCTAAAAGGAAATGGCCGCCGGTGACGGTTAGTCCTTCCTGTTCCCTTAATACATGTTTGCTTTACTTGCATGCATCCTTAACTCTTTACTTTGCTTTGAATAAATGAATTTAATCTTACTACACTATGGGCATTCTTCTGTTGTGACCCCATGCGGGGAGTATCATTTTTCTTAGATGCCCAGTATCCAGTGTTTCTTAAGAGGGAGCCTCCTGCCTTATCCTCAGAGAGCTGCATCCATCCATCCCTATAGGGGAACTCTGGACACCCCAGGAGCATCAGCACTTAGTCCCTGGACCCTAACCATCCTGAGAGGGCGTTTATTCCATCTACTGGCCCAGACGACTATCTGCCGACACCAGGATATTAAATATAATGCACTTAATTAGTGCACGTCTGGTGAGTGGGCACTTCTCATATTAATACAAAGCACAAGCACCGGTTTGAGGTTCTGGTGGACTTTTTGCACAACTTAGTCACCTCTGTGGATAGTTGTATATTTACCCTTATTTTATACGTACTTTTATCATTCTAATATATCTGTGATTTACATATACCTATCATTCCATATGTGATTACTCACCTTGACATAATACGTTTTTTATATACATCAGTTTTATATTTATATTTTATTGCCTATATGTTAATAATTATCGTCTATCTAGATCACTTTACATGATTTTAATACCACTATTAGCGCTGCACTATTTGTTTTTGATTTGGATAAGGATCTCTGTTGGTTGCCTTGAGTGTACAGCTGCTTATTAGAAAAGCGCTCACTTTCTACCCAGGTGTCCTCATATGCTATCGGAGTGAATAGTGTTCTATGATCGTGTCCATCAATCCAATGGTGAATTCCAGCGATCTCAACATCTCAAACATACACAGCCTCTTACCAGATCATTAGACCCCAAATTATAGGAGGTGCAGCAAAATTCGGGACACTTGTCTTTATTGAAGGTTCACACAGCACTTACATTTACAATTGGACTGTTATTTGTTTGTTTACTTGTTTAGACACAGCTCAACTATTTTTGAATATCACATATTAAGCATTTGTATTTTAGGTTTCAGAGTCCAGCTGTAAATTTTTTTTTAGATTTTGATTTTTTGATAATCACATTGAGCACCGAGCGCAGTTTGCCATTCAAACTATAAAACTAGAAATTCTGAACCATTTCATTTCATTGTGGCCTGTGAACGGTTACCAAATCACTTAAGTGGCTCTTGCCCTTCAAAAGGTTGAGCACCTCTGCTTTAGGGTAAAAAGATTGGTGCACTGATAACTAGAAGTGTGAATTGATATTAAAAATGCATTGTTTTTTTCAATATCAGGATTGTTTATATGGTTATTCTAAAGATGCAACAGGCTACATGCAATTTGATCTGCACCATAGTGTAACAAAGAACACTTTGATTTGAAAGTGGTTGTAAAGGCTCAAGGTTGTAAATGCATTCTATGCATGAAGGTAAAAGAACTTTTCTGTGCAACATCCCCCCCACCCCCCAATACTCACCTAAGCCCCCTTTCTATCCAACGATGTACACTGGAATCTTGGCTATCCCGGGACTCCCTCCCCTCATTGGCTGAGACAGCAGCAGGTGCCATTGGCTCCCACTGCTGTCAATCAGGCAGTGAACCAATCAGAAAAGAGAGGGGGTGGGGCCGAGCCACGGCTCCACATGTGAATAGACACACAGTGCAGCAGGTGCCCCCACAGCAATCTACTTGCTCTGGGGGCACCCGACAGGAGGGAGGGGCCAGGAGAGCCTGTGCGGGACACAAGAAGAGGAGGATCCAGGCTGCTCTGTGCAAAACCACTGCACACAGTAGGTAAGTATAGACATGGTTTGTTATTTTTGAATCACTTTAACTTGGCAGCTTTAGAAATTAATGGATGAGCACTGAAAATAACAATACCTTCTGTGTACTTCATTCGTGAATACTATTACATTGGTTTGCTTTTTTTTTTCTCATCTGCAATCGAAGGCCTATTTTGACCCTTATTTGCCATGTTAATGTCTCTCTATTCTTGGCTATTTGTTTTAACTGTGTATACTGTACACAGTATATAATTTGTTTTGATTGTTTTGGTAGCATCATATAAAATATATAGAAAATAAAAAGCTTGTCATTTATTTATAAGCATATGTGTTACGTTTTGTACTAGAAACATAATTGAATTTCAGTCGTATATAGGTCAAACTACGGAATAAAATCAGTCCTAGTACAGGTGCAAGACCTCAAGTGCCCAAATTAAATTATTAGTTATTAAAATTTAATTATATAGTAAATAGAACTGACATTGCTTTGGATCATTTTATTTTTCAGTGAAGACCTAAGACGGTGGTTTATTCAGCAAGAAATGGACCTCTTTAAATTCCGCTTCAATCAGTTATCAAAGGATAAGGTCCAAGAATTTCTCCAGTACAGTGGTCTGGAATATCTTGCTGTAAGTAAATTCCTTGTGTCAAAGCATCATTTAGGAACTGTGCCTCTAGCCTATCACTACATCCAAACATGCATGTACGTCCTCTTCTTGTCTATTGCTGATGTTTATAACCATAATTAAAGTGAATTAAAGCTCAGAAAGTGGAGATTTGTTATATTCTGCTAGTCTCATGATATTTGGTGATGTTACTACTGTGCTTCTCACTGTTCCCCTTGCTGGAGAGTAAATATACTTGAGGTCCTATAGATATACTTTTCCCTGCTTTTGAATCATTAAAGTCTTTGGATCTATGATTTATGAACCTCTTCTGTTGTTGCTTATTTACCCATCAGTTATCAGATTACTAATTATCAGGGGGGCATATCTTGCATGAAGAAGCAAAGTCCTGATCCGGCAAGATGGAGACAAGGCATGCCGAGTCAGTAATGGAAAAAGATAGACTCCATGAAATTCACAGGCAATACTGCTGATTATCCCTTTTGTCTTCTGATTGCTTATTTTTTGTGTGCAGCTTCCACATTCTAGGTCCTCTTTAACATACAGTACACTATATTGCCAGAAGTACTGGGATGCCCACCTTTACACGCACATGAACTTTAATGGCATCCCAGCCTTAGTCCGTAGGGTTCAATATTGAGTCGGCCCACCCTTTGCAGCTATAACAGCTTCAACTCTTCTGGGAAGGCTGTCTACAAGGTTTAGGAGTGTGTGCCTATGGCAATGTTTGACCGTTTTTCCAGAAGTTCATTTGTGAGGTCAGGTACTGATGTCGGACAAGAAGGCCTAGCTCACAGTCTCCGCCCTAATTCATCACAAAGGTGTTCTATCAGGTTGAGGTCAGGACTCTGTTCATACCAATCAAGTTCTCAAGTTCCTCCACCCCAAACTCACTCATCCGTGTCTTTATGGACCTTGCTTTGTACACTGGTGTGCAGTCATGGTGGAACAGGAAGGGGCCATCCCCAAACTGTTCCCACAAAGTTGGTAGCCTGAAATTGTCCAAAATGTCTTGGTATGCTGACGGCTTAAGAGTTCTCTTCACTGGAACTAAGGGGCCAAGCCCAACCCCTGAAAAACAACCCCACAACATAATCCCCCCTCCAACAAACTTTACACTTGGCACAATGCAGTCAGACAAGTACCGTTCTCCTGGCAACCGCCAAACCCAGACACATCCATCAGATTGGTAGACAGAGATTTGTCACTCCAGAGAACACGTCTCCACTGCTCTAGAGTCCACTGGTGGTGTGCTTTACATCACTGCATCTGACGCTTTGCACTGTGTGCTTCAGCATGCGCTGACCCCGCTCTGTCATTTTATGTGGCCTACCACTTCGTGGCTGAGTTGCTGCTGTTCCCAGTTTCTTCCACATTGTTGTAATACCACTAACAGTTGACCGTGGAATATTTAGTAGCAAGGAAATTTAATGGATGAACTGATTGCACAGGTGGCAACCTTTCACAATACCACGCTTGAATTCACTGAGCTCCTGAGAGCGACCCATTATTTCACAAATGTTTGTAGAAGCAGTCTGCATGCTTAGGTGCTTGATTTTATACACCTGTGACCATGGGGGTGATTGGAACACCTGAATCCATTGATTTGGAGAGGTGTCCCAATACTTTTGACAACATAGTGTATGTGACAAAAAATGTTTCTTTTGAATTGTTGTTCTTTACAAAATGACCAAAAAGATTCCTCTTTGACAAAGGTTTGATTGCAAGCTTATTGATAATCAGGTGTTATAAAAAGGAAAAGTCTTTGAACACTGTAAAAATCAATACACTGAACTGTGCAGCAAGCTTTGACATCGGCAGGAACCTCTAGACAGTTTTATTGAGCTTTAGCTAAAGCTCAGATTTAGATCTTACTCTATGAAATTCAAATCAATACTGTACTATTCTTGGTGATGTGGATTATTCTTATGGAGTGTACTTTTCTTCACCTTTTTAAAGGAAATTTGAGAGCTTCTCCCACTTAAAAAAAAAATTGCATTGTAATAGTTATGTTGAATGCTTCAAACCTATATAATAAATGGGGAGTATTTCTAATCTTTAAGTCAAATCTATTTTAGGTACTCATCTGTTACGGACATTTTGATTGTGTTTTGTACTGGAACCCTAGTTGAGCACAAATTTGATCTCAGTACTTGAAGATTTACTCATGACACTATGGCTTGAATATGCCAGCAGTGTACTTTCCTATTTGCACCCCTGGGAAAGTTTTTTCATATTACTTTCAAACAATATTGACAGTTGACCTTTTTGAACTACTGTTGAAGGAAATCTGTCCCAAAACTTGACAATTTAAACTGAGCTTATGATGGAAAAAATGTTTCTCAGAGGATAACTTCTGTGAAACCATATGTTAACACAGTCACTTGACATTTGAAATATAGGCAGCTGAGTTTCTTTGCATTTAAACTATTTCTTAGAAAAAAATAGCTTGGTTATGCCCTTTTTTCTCTAATTATCCAATTGGTTGTTTGAGATGCAGCATTTTGACTTGAGCTTATCTAAAGCCAATCACACACATTACCATCTGATGGTTAGTAAATGCAGAGTGATCTACTCAAGAAATATCACCAGGCTTATGATGTTGAATTAAAGGATAAACTAATGTAAATAAAAGTGCAGTGCAACATAAGCATATCTACCCTAAAACGGCATATAAGCTCAATTAGTGCCACAAATATATAACCAAAGTCCAAAATGTGAATGTCCAATTGAATCTCTGTGACACATGCACATCCACGTGTAACTTAGGTGTGCTCACTTCTTCCTTACACAATCAGTGCACCTCCACCACACCAGGTGAAAAACCTGCTCACCTCCAGAGAGTGCTGAGCAATTGGATCATTAGAGTTATATAATCCTCATGCACAATCAGCATACAACTCCAATTATCCAATTGCTCACCACTCTGTGAGCAAGATGGCAGCAAACTATTGTGACAGTGATCAGCTCCTCCTCCCCAGACGCGTTACGCCCCCATGCGGGCTTCTTCAGTAGCTGTGATTTTAATTGTGGGGATAAAATAATGTCTCAAAGTGGAGAGCACTATGTTCTGGCCTTTTTATTACATTGTACACACATCCATCAATCTCAAGCAAATGCGGAGGAGAAGAGGGATATTACCTGGACAAGAAGTGGAGTTTGGGACCAGAAGGACTGCTTTATTTTGAATGAGATGAGCTTAAAATGATATATTGGGGGCCCACAAGCGCCCCAGAGTGGCACGTACCACCCTTTAAACCCATATATTTAGAGGGGGTCTTGGGATCCCTAATGTGGCTTAATACTGCCTGGCAGCTCAAATCTCGCAACTTGCAATGTTACATGCAACCTCGGACATTCCTTTGTGGGTACTATTGGAAATCCTCAACTGTGCCCCTGTCCTGATTTTGGCCCTTCTCTGGCTTCCTCCCCCTTTAGCCCCCTTATGACCCAGAGCCTATGCCTTTAGGACTCTGTACGTTACTCGGCTAATTTGATGTCACCCTTTCTCCCTCTACTTCCCCTTCTGAACAACCCTCTTTTCCCCCTGGATCTGGACCAACCCCACGTTTTCGCTTAGTGGCCTGCCCATGGATATTCGCAAGTGCGCCTCTTCTTAAACTCCCACTCTTTTCCCTCTTGGGCCTCCATTTGTGAGGCCCCTTCAACTGAATTGTACTAATATGTGCAGTTCCGACACTGGATCTCCCCTCTTCACCGCAATTCCTCCTTCCCATTTCAGAAAACGGTCTTCGAGCACATCTGTCAGCACTCCTCTGATGTTAGCTGCACCATTTCCTCAATCTACACTCATCTAACTGTGGGGAATTCCCCTTTATCTCACCCTTATTTATCTAAGTGGGAATGTGATCTCACAACTTCTATAGACCTGGAGGATTGAAACAAGGCCTGCTTAGTTGTAGCCAAATGCTCGTTCAACACGACCACCATGGAGGTGGCATATAAAGTTCTCCTCAGATGGTACTGGGTCCCAGCTCGCATAGCACACGCAAACCCGTCATGTGGTGATAGATGCTTTAGGGGCTGTGGCCTAAGTGAAGATGATTCGTATATGGTGGTCTTGCTCTTGATTTGGCTTTTGATCCCGGGTTTATGGCCTCCTCTCATCTCTGTTTCATACTGCCTTCCAGAGAGACCCCTGCCACACGCCTCTCCATTGCTCGCTCCCTGGCCTTCTGTCCCATCAGCACAAATTGGCCACATATCTCTTCATAGCGGCTAAACGTGCCATTGACAGGGCTTGGAAGAAGCCCACTGTCAGCTTTGCCTAAGTGAGGAACATTTTGACCACTTTCATGGTCCATGAGAAAATGTCAAGCATACTTCATGATTCCCACTCAAAATTCCTCAAAATATGGAATCCGTGGTGGTCTTATGCTCACCTCACCCTTCTTACATCTACTAAATAAAAATATTATTGTACCAGAAAATTATATATTGGAGGTGAGCAGATTTTTCACCTGGTGTGGTGGAGGTGCACTGATTGTGTATGGAAGAACTAAACACACCTTGATGTGCATGTGTCACGGAGATTCAATTGGACGTTCACATTTTGGACTTTGGTTATATTCATTTTTTGCACTAATTGAGCTTATATGCTTTTTTAGGGTAGATGTGCTTATGTTGTGCTGCACTTTTATTTTCATTAGTCTGTTAGGGTGAGGTGAGATTCACTTAAGTGTTCAGCCTGCAATACAGTATTGGTTTTATTTATTCTTTTTTTATTTTATTTATTCACTGTCATTTGTATTGGTATATAGTTGTATGCATAGTTGCGCTGATTACAATTTTGGGGAATTAAAGGATACGTTCACCTTTTAACAAAAAATAATACATTTCCAGGTAAAAAAAAATGTGCATTTATTATATTTTGTTTCTGGAACCTCTAAAGCATTGCACCAGCGATCAGTAGATTGCCAGTGCCATGCAGATTTTCTGAAGACCTGTGAGGGTACATCCCATACAGGCAAGCAGATGCTTACTGACAGGAAGACTCAATGAACTACCACAGCGCTCCACAGCACTGTGGTAATTCATTGAGAACTACAAGCTGACAGCCGTAAAGGCTCTTGGAACTTGTAGTGTTCTCTTTTACAGAATGCTGTGAATGAGTGATGTGGCTGGCTGTTTTTTTTTTTTTCTTTGTTTTTTTTTTTTAATAGTGACAGCTAGTCACAACTGGGAGCATGGAGGAGCGGGGGGCTGGTCTGTTCATAAAATTTCAAGTTACACCCTGAATATGGTGGGTGTAACATTTCATGAAAGGTGAACTGAAGTTATCCTTTAATTATTTGGAAGAAGTTTGTTATTGCTGTGTTTGGGTAAGTAAAAGGGAAATTATGACCTCCTAGATGATGCCTTCTCCATACCTAGAAGTGATAGTTGTATTGAACAATTTGGAGGCTTAGAGTATGTGGGTGTGGACTCTGATGTTTTGTTTTAGGGGGGGCAGCAACGGATGAAACTCTTCCTCATAAAATAGAGAGGGGCTTTGAGGGAGCAGCTCATGAATTACCTTGGTTTTAAAAAAATTGCAGGGTTTTTTATGCAGTAATTGTTGGCTGGATTTTTCCATTATTATTTACTTGAAGGTTTGGTAGTTGCCTTTTAGGGTCACCTTCCGCTGCCTTTTCCAGCCAGTATAATTGTCCGGTACTTTAACATGTCACTACACAGCACCAGTGGTTATGTAACAGTATAATGTGAGCCATGGCTGATGCTGGCCATATGACTGCACTGACCAATGAGCAATCTATTGAGGCTTTTTTCTCCTAAGTTCTGAAATAGACCTGCATAGAATCTCATTGGTCATCAAGGTCACATGGCCAGCGGGTAATTGCTGCTATACAGCCTCCAGTGCAGTTTTAGTGATGTTTTAATGTTTTAAAGTACTGGGCTGTTATACCGGCTGGATGCTGTGATGCGGATTACATAAAGTACATACATTGGGGTCTAGAGAGTGGGGAGGGAGTTGTGTGAAAGTTAACTTTTTCATTTTTTGTGAAAAGGTGAACTAACCCTTTAAAGATGCAGTTTTCAGGATGCCTTACATCCCTTCTTCAGACTTTATGCAATTGAAGCTAAACTCCATGCACAGAAATGGTATTTAAATAAATTTTTTAGTAGCCACAGTGGATATAAATCCACTTTGCACCAAATGACTTTACAAACCCAGATTTTAATTTGTAAAAGTAGCAATGACATAATTGCTATGCTGTTCAAAGCCTATGCAGAGAACAGAGCTGTGGAAGCAATGCAGTAACTCTAACCACTACAGGTTTCCTGCTGAAAAAAAACAGATAAGGGACTGATCTGTCCTATGCATAAACCCCTGCGCTTCATGAAAAATGTGTTTAAACTAATAACTTGAAAATAGAGGGACCCAAATAAATGAAATAAAATAAGGGGACTGATCTGTGCAATAATATTGCACAAAGCAGGTAAGCATGACTTCTTTGTAAAGGTTTTTTTTTTTTTTTAAATAACTTCAAGATACTAAATGTTACCTTTGGCAATGACTAGGTATGTATTACACAACAGTTTTGTTCTGAAGCTGGCAAATGGAGGAAGCCCAGACTGTTGGCAGTCAAGTATAATTGAAGATATATTGCAGGCTTCATTTATATTTGAGTCATCAGATTTGCTTAAATGCCAAACCTTTAGGATGTTTACGCATCAATGAACTGACATGAATTTTAACCACTTGCTTACTGCGAGCAGGTGGCACAGGCAGGCACGGCGACAATTCCATGACCTGTGTGCCCACCGGACACAGTGAATCATAGTGCTCGGTACCCGACCACTGTCAACGTCTGGGGGTTCATGTGATCGTCATGACCAGTCATAGCGATAACAATGTAAACAAAATAGTCATGAATGGCTTTCATTCATGACTGCTTGCTTACTGTTGTGAAGCTGTGATTAGCCCACAGCTATCAAATGGTACCTGGCACCCTGTACCATGCGATTTAGCGGTAACCAGTCAAAGCACATCAACCGTTCATGACAGTTAACTATTGCTTATATCAGTGACCATCACGGTTATACGAAAAAACAGTGTAAAAAACAAACAAACCCTTATCATCCCCAGAGTAGTACAGTCTCACTATGGTGAAAGTGTAAAAAAAAGGGGAAAAAAAGTTTAAAAAATAATTTAAAAATTAGTTCTTTTTTTTTGCATACAGTCACCAGTCAGTATCTCTGATAACTGCCACACCAGTCATATGACGACACTGTTCTGCGCTGGTAACAGTATGTAAAGAAAAAAAATCTATTTATTAATTTTCCCAAAAATTGTCACAAAAAAATTAGTTTAAAAACTCTCCTTGCCTCTTACTAAATACCTTGGACTGTTTACGTTCCAAAAAGGGATCATTTGGGGGTTATTTGTACTGTCCTGGCATTTTAGGGTCTCAAAAAAAATAAAATAGGCCATTAGTACAACTGGATTAATCAATTTTCAAATATATATTCCATAGTTTGTAGATGTTTTAACTTTCACACAGACTAAATAATATACTCTGACTTTGGTTATTTTTACCAAAGAAATGTAGCAGACTACATTTTGGCCTAAATTTATGATGAAAGATTATTTGTTTGCAAAATTTTCAAACAGAATTTAAGAAAAACATGTTTTATTGTTTTCAAATTTTTCATTATTTTTACCTTTTTATATAGCAAAAAATAAATAACCCAGTGCTGATTAAATACCACCAAAAGAAATCTCTATTTGTGTGAAACAAATTATATAAATGTCATTTATGTACAGTGTTGTATGACTGAACAATTGCCAGTGAAAGTAGCACAGTGCTGAATAGCAAAAAAATGCCCTGGTCAAAACGGGGTAAAACCTTCCAGAGGTCAAGTGGTTAAAAGCACTGTGTTGCGTTTAAATAAAAATGGCAAAAATAAAGCATACATGACTTTTTTTCTCCCCAATTTAATCGAATGCAATTTTATTGAAAATGTTTCACTAAAACAAATTAGCATGTCCATGTGTTTTGCCTGTGCTGGGAAATGCAGCAAACACACATCTTGTGAGAGCAAGCCCTGGGTCACAACGCTAAAGTCTTCAAAAGAGATATCTGGCAGCACCCAACCCATGTATAATCCTGTGATTTTTCTGCCAACATCATTTATTTATAAAAGAAAAAAAAAAAAAACTGCAAAAAAAAAGTTGTGCTCTCAATTATTTGCTTTCATTTCTTAGCGAATGCGCCAATTTCATTATAATAATGCTCCTACCAAGAGCTGAATTAAGATATTTTCCCCATGTAGATATCACTGACGCTAAAATATCCAAATAAACCAGCTATTTTTATCCTTTATTTAGATCACTACATAACTTTGGGTTGACTAGATGCTGATGCATTTAAATCACTTAATAGGCTTTCTCTGTAGTTATAACCCCCAAAGTTAATTCTCTGCATTAAGGGCCAGTTCACACCACATGCAGTCCAGTGTGTTTTTTTTTTTTTTTTCTGCATCAAAAACGCATTGATAGTAGGTTACATGGTTTCCAGTGGCATAGTTCACACCAGTGCAGTCAGTTCCAGTGCGTTCCAGTTCCAGAAAAAAAGTAGAACATGCTGCATTTTTTCTGCACTGAACTATACTGGAACGCAGTAAAATGCATCGGAATGCACATGTTCCTATTTAAGTTGAAGAAAAAGAGAGGGGAAATAATGAACCTAAAAGCATCAAAAATGCTTAAGCACTTGTTTACCGCTCTATAGCAGATATACGGCTACATGGCAGCCGCTCCATGCAAAATCACATGTATATATATGTGATTTTGCAGTTCCGGGCCGCTCTTCCCGCGCTCTCGTTGGTTACAGTGGATATCAATCACCGGCTTCCGGTGATCGTCGCTAAAGCCGAACAACACAGATCTCCCTCCTGTCAGCATGGACATGCTGCTTTCTTTCTCTCTGCATAGCAGAGAGAGAGAGAGCGAAAGCAGCATGTCTCCCTAGTAAAACCCGCACACTGTGTAAGCACAACACAACACACAGTTAACCCATTGATCACCCCAAATGCTAACCCCTTCCTGCCTAGTGTCCTTAGTACAATATCCGTGCTTTTTGTTAGCACTGATCACTATTAGTGTCACTGGAGATGTCAGTGGCTGTTAGTTCCCACCCAGTGGCAGAATGCCCACAGCAGTCTTGCAGTCCCACTATAAGTCGCTGATCGTTGCCATTACTAGTATAAAAATATAAATAGATAAAAATTCCAGTATATGCACCGCCATTTATAGATGCTATGATTTTCATGTAAACCTATTAATTTACATGTATTGGGATTTTGTTTTAACAAAAACGTAGCAGAATACATTTTGGCCTACATTTATGAATAAATTAAATTTTTTAAAAAATGTAGTATTAGTCAAAAATATTGTTTTTTAAATTGAAGGTCTTTTTTGTTCATAGCGCAAAAAAAAAAAAAGAAAAGCAGATTATCAAATACCACCGAAAAAAGCTCTATTTGTGTGAAAAAAATGACATAAGTTTAATTTATGTACATCGTTGCAATTGTCAGTTAAAGTAACATGGCGCTGTATCGCAAAAAATGGCCTGGTCAGGTAGGGGGGTAAATCCTCTGGATGGCAAGTGGTCAAAAAAAAACGCACTGAGCGTGTCAAAAAAGCATATACAGAAACGCATTCGGACTGAATTTTCTATGGTGTGAACCGGCCCTATGGTAGAAAACCTTCTGTGTGCAGCTCTCCCCGCCCCTACTTATACTTACCTGAGCCCGATCTCGATCCAGTGCTGTGCTCAAGAGCAGTGACTCTTTCCATTGGCTACTGCTGCTATCGATCACAGTTAGTGAGCAGAGGGTGGGGCTGAGCCATGTGTGTGTGTGTGAGGACACACAGTGCGCGGCTCGGGATTGAACCTGCACAAGTGCACTTAGCAGGGAGGAGCAGCCGGTAAGAGAAGGATTGGCCCTGCTCTATGCAAAACCATTGCACGGAACCAGGTATGCATGTTTTAAGAAAAAAAAAATGGGTGTACAATAACTTTGAACTATCTGCTAATTACCAAAAAGGGTAAATTTATAATAGCATAAAATGTGTCCTTTTGATGGGAGTTGAGGACAAGAATATGATTGTTTAAAAAATTCTACAGAATGTAAACTCCAATCCTCCCTAATTAAACTAGGCCTTCTGAACCACAAGGATATGGATCCAGAACAGATAAACTCTGGACAGCTAAGTATAGCATTTAACCAGTGTTCACACCTTTTACATTTTGTGATAGAATGTTGATCAAACACAATAATAAGTAACGGCTGAAATAGAAAACAAAAGTCCAAAATAACTTTTCCTGGGAATAAAAGGCTTGGTTTGAAATGTATTGAATAGTCTACACTCTGTGGGATACAGTATTTATGGGTTTCTTAGTTTAATGGATGTCGCAAAGGAGATCCAGAATAATCTTGGGATTTGTATGATTCACTTTGTGCCATTTCATTGAGTTTCCACTGCTGTAAGAAAAAGGGTAGTTGGATGCTCCTCTGTGCCAGGCAATAGGACAGAAAGATGCTTTCCTTGGTACAGGTGATGCTGCAATTAATATCATAATATATCAGGATCCATGCCTGGAAAGGGGAACACTGCAGCAATAGAAAGCATAAGCTATAAGAGAATCCCCCTTGTCTCAGAATCAATGTGATCTCTCTCCTACAGCTGCATTTCTGTAATATGGATGGAAGATGATTAAATCCTTGTTGATGGTAAAAAAAAAAACAGGTAAAGGCATTAAATAGTGAACATAAAGCTTACATTTTATCCTCTAAAGCAAGCCGTAGATTGTAATTTTCTTTCCTTCCACCATGGGTAGAAAGAAAGTAATTCACTTAATTCCCCCATAAACGCAGTTAGTGTCGATGTGGAAATTTCGCCCTCTGCACTTTTGTATTCTGACATTGAGAGGTTTCCCCTCCATCAGAATACAATGATCTCTGCTGGCAGATATAGCCCCCGGCAGTGATAAAACAAACAAAACCCGACAGGCTAGTTGTACTGAAGTGGATAGATCGACTTTAATACAACCAGCTTGCCCATAGATGAATCATTGTTCCTGCGGAACTTGCCAGATTTTGATCTATCTGTGGCAGCCCTTACTGTTTGTAGTAGTATAGTTGATCTCTATTGCCAAACAAAAGTGCAAGAGCTGCAGAGAACTTATTTCAAGCACTTATAGAGTGCTGGCAAGTGCTGGCACTGGCACTTTTACATACTGTACATTCACGTCAGTCCCTGCCCTCAAGGAGCTTACAACCCAGTTATCGACTTGCCAGCATATCTTTATAGTATCCAGAGAACAGGGAGAACATGCAAACTCCATGTAGACAGTGTTGTGGCCTGAATTCTACCTATAAGCCACTAACGTGTGTGTGTGTGTGTGTGTGCGTGCGTGCGCGTGCGCGTGTGCGTGTGTGCGTGCACGTGTGTGTGTGTGCACGTGTGTGTGTGTGTGTGCGCGTGTGCACATCACATGCGGAAGGGTTGAATCTGGGGGTTTGTGGAGTGAGGCAGAGCAGGAGAAGGGTAATCCTCAGATGATTTATTTAATCTGGGAGTCTGATGTTTATATTGCTGAAGTTCATGTCCTTCAACACCCAGAGATAACATACTAGACTATTGCATTACTTCCATTTTTTCAAATTAAGCCGCAAGGATACTAACATGACTTTTTTGTTTGTAGCCAGTAGAGGGGGATATTACTCTACCCAGACATATTATGGAAATGCAACCAGTAACTAATAGTGACACTTTTGTTGTCACCTTTTTCCCTTAAAACTCCTAGAAGAGCATTTTGTTTTTTGTAATAAATGTTTGCGTTTATCTTGGGAAGTAATAAGTGTGTTTGTATAAAAATAAATAAACTCAATGCTGCGCTGCTAATGTGAAATATACATTCCAAATCATCAATAAATTAAATATACATATAGCATGCATGAATCATGACAATATAAATTCAATAAAGACAAGTCCATGTGAAATATGAAAACATTGGTGAATAAGCTTTACATTAACTCTCTTCACAACTTCATATGATTCCTGAAGTGCTCATATAACCAACACCATCTCTCGAAGTGCTGCAAAGCATGCAGGTTGTGCAACCTCAATGTTCACAGAACTCTCACCCTAAGGCAATTGAAATGCCTTTTATGATAATAAATAATTAGATGTTCCTCCACTCTCCTGGTCATCCACCATTTAGAACCACTAGGTGCCCTCTTTCCTTTCCCTTGATCACCGAACCAAAGAAAAACAGTCCCTTTAAGGGTGGCTTGGGGTCAAAACTCCTGTGACATGTTGCAGCTCTAGGTGCCTTCCTCTCTCTCTCTCTCTGTTTTTGTTGTGGGAACACAAATTTTGATGCTAGCAGCAGCTCTATACATTATTATTTATTATCACATTGAGGTAGCGCAGGAGTTTATTCTTTAATATGTGTGTTGTTCTATACAGATATTCCCTAACTTCTGTTACTTGGTCACAAACAAGCAGAATTTTTGGGAGTGTGCTCTGTGCAGTATGAAACAAACATGAATATTTCAACTGTGATGCTGCGCTTCTGTTCTCAGACTTTACTCATTTGAACTCAAATGTGTGAACCTCATGTCTCTTCCCACTCTCTTTTGCTTTGGTTAAGTGAAAGTGGCTTTTTCCCCATTTGAGTGATTTATGTACATCTTTTTCATTTTAAATCTGTTTGTTTAACCACTTGCCTACCAGGCACTTATACCCCCTTATTTACCAGGCCAATTTTCAGCTTTCAGCGCTGCCGCACTTTGATTGACAATTGCGCGGTCATGCAACATTGTACCCATATGAAATTTTGATCATTTTTTTCTCACAAATAGAGCTTTCTTTTGGTGGTATTTAATCGCCACTAGGCGCTTTACTTTTTGCGCTATAAATAAAAAAATTGCAAAAAATTTGAAAAAAGAAAAAAGTTTCTTTGTTTCTATTATAAAATTTTTCAAACAGGTATTTTTTCTCCTTCACTGATGTGCGTTGATGAGGCAGCACTGATGGGCACTGATAGGCGGCACTGATAGGCAGCACTAAAGGGCACTGATAGGCAGCACTAATGAGGTGGCACGGATAGGCGGCACTGATAGACAGCACTAATGAGGTGTCACGGATAGGCGGCACTAATATGCAGCACTGATAGGCGGCACTGATAGGTGACACTGATGATGGGTACTGATAGACGGCACTGACTGGCATCACTGCTGGGCACTGACTGGCGGCACTGACTGGCACAACCCCTGGGCACTGACTGGTGGCACTGACTGGCAGCACTGCTGGGCTGCACTGGTGGGTGGGCACAGGTGGGTGGCACTGCTGGGCACAAGTAGGTGGCACTTCTGGGCACAGGTGTGTGACACTGCAGAGTGGCACAGGTGGGTGCACTGCTGGGCACAGCTGGGTGCACTGCTGGGCATAGGTGGGTGCACTGCTGGGCACAGGTGGGCGGAGCTAGTGGGCGCACTGCTGGGCACAGGTGGGCGGAACTTGCGGGTGGCACTGCTGGGCACTGATCATCAGGGCACTGATCATCAGTGCCGATCCCCGCTCTGACAACTGCCATTTCTCGGCAGTACTTTCCTCACGATCTGACAGCGTGAGGAAAGTGCAGCCGAGAACCGGCACTTGCATTTCCCTCTGATCAGCGTGTCATTGGACACCGCTGATCACGTGGTAAAAGGCCGCTGTGATTGGCCTTTTACCACATCACGTGATCAGCTGTGTCCGTAGGACACATCGATCATGGAGATCGCCGGGTGCGCTCCCCCTGGGGCACGCAGGAGAGCGCGTTCTGGGAGGACGTCATATGACGTCCACTCAGAACTGGCCGGCCGCAGTGCAGCCGTCATTCGGCTATCTGCGGTCGGCTACTAGTTAAACACACAGTTAACTATTGCTCTGGTAAATTGTAAGTAGCCATAGAAACAATGTGTATTTGAGCAAGGAAATATATATAAAGTGTCACAAAATAATTATCCAGTAGAATCTGCATGATAGAAGAAGGGAAAGCTCACCATGTAGCAAAATGGCTTACTGTGAAATTTAACATTTTATCACATTGCCCCATTATGTTTCATTACCAGCATTCTGATCCTCTTTGCTTCACATCATTTTTTTTTTTCCAAAATGATATGAAAAGAACTTTCAGCAAATGATGCACCCCCACTGAAGATGCTTGAGCCTCTATGAATTGATTTAGGTTATAAAAAGTCATATTTATGGCAGTCAGATACATACCTGGATCAGCACTGTATTTTGATTGTAAATTTTTTTTTTTTTTTTAGGATACTATACTTTATGTTCCAGAATCTGTGGAAAAGTATTTTTAAAGTATTTAATTTCCCGCAGCTAAATACTAACCTTCCTTTTTAACTCCAGGGTAAAAGAGGAGCTTCTGGTCCCCCCCCCCCAAAAAAAACCCCCAAAAAAACATACTGTAGCTGCTGACTTTCAATAAAAAGGACACTTACCTGACCAGGGATCCAGAAACATCCTCACCTGGGAAGATTCTTGATTGGTCTTGTGGTCCCCAACTCTGGCATTTTTACTAAGGGAGTTTAACTGTGACTCCTTGCGGCTTAACAGCCAGCTTCCCACTGTGCGTGTGCAAGCCGTGCTGTGCTTTGTGAATGGTTTAGAAACTTGCTGCAATCTGTGATGTGTCCCAGAAGCCTCAGGCAATGGGGGGATGAACGCTGCTCGATCTGAGCGAAACTGGGAGCGGGTACCTACCTAAACTGGGTACCAGATTCCCCCCCCCCCAAAAAAAGGAGGAGGAGGTGAAAAAAAGCGGAAGTTCTCCTTTTAAGTGAATTTCCACTTTAACCTATAGTGGAACCCCAATCTATGCTTAAAAGGTAAACTATAGTGCATTTTCACATGAGCACACATTTTGTATGGCATGTGTTTTTTTTTTTTCAAGATATGTTGAATGCTGCATTTTCCTGATGCTTCATGTGGCATAGCATTCCTTATTATTTTTGCCTGTGTTGGTGATTTTCCCTCACTATTTGTCTGGTGATACCTTGGTCACCAAGACAGACAGCAAGGGAAAAGCTCTAACAGAGACCTGGACAGCACTAAAAAGCCAACAGGGGGTTTTAATCCTTTCTAATTCTATCCAAAACTTAAAAAAATATTTTGACTGGACATTCTCTTAAAGAAATATTAAACCCAATTCCACAATTCTAACATATTGCAACTTACTAATCCAGTGTGGTGGCTGCATTAGTTGTTTTTATTAGGCCTTTTCCCTTTCTTTTTTCACCTGTTGATCCAGCCAGTAACACACTTCCTGTCTTAGGGTGCCTACTCTCTGGGTAAAGGAGCTACTGAGACATCTTTGGAGAGCAGCATGGTTAATCTGGGGGGAGGAGAAAGTTAGATTCATTTTCAGATTTAGATAAACTAACACATTAAAACCAAACTCCAGCTTGCACTTTTAAGTAGTTACAGCAACAGTTTTTTCCTTTTTGGTTAAAGTTTTTTCATAAATAAAAGCTGACCATTATACGAACCCCTGCCAGTGATAAATGGTTTGCCTCAACCATCTTGTTCTGTTGAAAAACAGTAAACTTACTGACAGGATCACCAGGTGAAAATAAAAGAAAGAAAGCCTAAAATGAAAATAAATGCAGCCATCACATCTAGGACTTGGTATGCTGCAATATATTAAACGTTTAATATAACTTTAATGTTTATGAATTATAAGCACACCCAAATCCTTGTACTGAATTATTTGACACAATTTTGTCCTCATACTGTTTGGTGCATGAATGATTTAACTCCCAGGTGAACACTTTCTACATTTATACTGCTATAACTCTCATTTTGTCATGGAATTGGCAAATCACCTAGAGTGTCTAATATACAGTATATTCATGATAATAAACAGGATGAAACATTTTTTATAAAGCTGTACAATAGGATATTGGTTTATTGCCATGAACAAAACTGCCATTCAATTTAAAAGAATTTCTTTGACTATCATAAATAAGTGATAACACAAAGTTCAGTGGACTACATCAAACAAAACTTTATGAAATGTAGTGTTTTACAATTAGAAATGCTGTTAAAAAAGAAAAATTTAATCAAGTGCACAAACTCTGAAAAGGATGGTTATTATTATTATTTTTTTTTATTTGTTTAGTTCAGATGCCTTCTAAAGCCTTGTACACAGGGCTGGTATGAGAGCAGTTTGTACTACTTTTACAAAGCATATGTGCAGCTTTTAGCAAGCTTCAAGCTTTAAAGCACCCTTCAGTTCCAGTTTTGGGATGTGAAACACAGATAATATTGCATGTGCAATACTGCAAAACAAGCTGCTAGCAGACTTTTAACAAGTATCAAGTAGTGCTAAAACCTGGTGCTTTTTAATGTGCCAGTAAGCACTCTCTTTATCAGTTATCCTCCCATATTACAAGCTCATAATTGTAGCCAAAGGATGTAGCACAGCTGAACCTCAACCATGCACTCAGAAGGCCCTGTCTTTAACCTGGCTTCTGCAGTGGAGTTAGGACTACATTTAGGACATTCCATATCCAGCATATGATAGGACTGATGCGAGCAGCAATTTGCACTAGAAGTGCTGAGATGAGATATAGTGATGAATGGCTGTGTGAACAAAGTCCTTCTTTGTAAGCTTTCTATCCAAAGTTCCTGGGAAGCAGAGAGAATGTTTTAGCATGTGTGTGCTTTAAAGATTCTCATGAGTCTTTGAATAAAATTCTCTTTCTTTATTTGTATCCACAATTTGACAAATATTTCACTATGGGCATGTTATTTAATAGTTTCTATTTAATCAGGGAACTTTACTTTAATTCAGTGTGAACAGTTCTAGGTAATTTGATGTGTGGTATAAGCAAACTATTTTCTCTAATTAAGGTATATCAATTCACTATGTAGTTATAGAGTACTATTTTATTTATATTGCAGATTAGCGGGGAAGAGAAGAAGCAGCATCAAGATGATCTGATAAGTTCCACTTATGGATTAAGCTCAACTAAACTAGAAGAGTTTGAGTTTTACAAGGTAGGTAATTGTGTACACTCATAGTTTAAAAAAAAATGCAGGACAAGTAAATACCAAATAAAACATTTTAACTTCCTTACATCTGGCTTTTGTTCCTAAATGGCACTAGGGTGAATAGGTCCTGCGTGATCTACGTGGGTGTTCTGTATGCACATTCACAAAGACCCTCCTTCCACGGTTGTTATTTTTTAAACACATCAATATTAGCATGTTCCTTAATTTCCAAAAAAGTGGAACAAAAAAATATCACCACGGGGTACCCTCTTTCCAAATAATGCTCATGTTTAGGGGATTTTATACTATTCTGGCATTTTTATATGATATGTATTATACTAAAAACTGGTCTTCCTTTTAATTGCAGTGTTTTTTTTCCTTTTATATAGTAAAAAATAAAAAAAAACTCCAGTGGTTATTAAATACCACCAAAAAAAGCTGTATCAAAAAAATTATTAAAAAGTTAACTTAGGTAGAGGGTTGCTTGACAGAGTAATTGTCAGTGAAACTTTCCCACCACTGGAAAAAAAAAAATGGCCAGGACAGTAGTTATAACATGCCGTTGGCTCATCTCACTGTTGAACATAGATCTAAAGTTATTCACAAAAATCCTACCTGCCTGTTTACTACCGCACTTTGCTGAGATCATTTATTTATACCATGTTGACTTCATCCTAGCTGCAATAATGTCATCAAAGCCACCCCCACCTTGATCCTAATCTTTCTCTACCCCCTGCTTTTTGCTAGTGACTGATACCAAGAGGATCAGGTCAATTGGCAATTCATATTCTTGGTCCTAAAACGCATAGGCCTTGGGAACATAAGATTTAGCGTGATTTATTCGGTCCCTTCTGGTGATCCAATTTTCTTTCTCTTCCCTATTTTTAATGGTACACCCCAAGACCATCCATATCACTCTTCCTTTTTGTGCTCTCCTTGGAAATCTTTCTGTGCAAAATACTGGTAATCTCAGCATCCTGAGACTTCAGATAGGAGGTGTACAACATAGATTATCTGCCCACGCAGATAATCTCCTCTTCTCCCTCACCAACCTTTGCTGCTCTTTTCCCAATCTCCTACAAGATTTTGAAAGATATAGAAAGTACTCTCACCTGAAAGTCACTTTTATGAAATCTGAAAACCTGGTCATGGTGATTCCAATCTACCAAATTAAGAATTAATGAACAATTTTCACATTTAAAAGAGCCATTAACAATCAGTATGTAGGTACTCTGATCCCGAGAAGTCTAAAGGAAACGTGAGCCCTGAACTTCCCTCCTCCTCTTTTAAAAAAAAAGCAAACAATTAGAATACTACAACATAAATGTGTTACTGCAGTAGTTAAATCAAGAAAAATATCAAAATGTCTATTCTAGCCAAATTAATCTACCTACTTCCCTGTCTACTAGTTCACATCCCTTCATCATACTTTACACAGGTTAATGCTCTGTTTACTGACTTTGTATTGGCTCATGCCTAAGGTTCAAACAACTTATTTACTGAAAATCCATAGAGGCCTAGCTTACCTTGAAATATCTGATTAATATTAGGCCTGCCACCTGGTCAGATTACTAGATTGATGCAGACATGGTCCCTACAAGCAATTGATATCCATTGTGCAATCCCACCTTGCTTTCCTTTGGGGGATTTTCCATTGTGCGCAACCAAGAATCTCATCTTCTGTAAAGGCCCACCTAGCTAAAGGGTCCCACCATCAAGATCTTTGCCCAGGCTTTCACGCAACATGACCTCTTGCCCACTTATTCTCCATTATAATCCATTCCCATTACACCATTTTGTGGCCTTCTATCCAAACAGATATTAAGCCACTCGTCTTCTCATACTGGCCCTGCATAAGGGGACATGACAGATCCAGAAGCTCCCAGGTGGCTAAACCTTTGGAAGGCCTTGCAACTTGCTCCTTCACACCAAATGTGTTGGGACTACGCCTTGTTTCCTGTGGTGCCAGTTCACATCAGACTGTTGCTATGGTGTGTTCATAAAAAAAATAAGTTTTAAAAATCTTTCTCCCAGCGCTATAATCTATTCTACAGTACTTCGTTCGCTGATGAAGTTTGGACAACTTTGACTCTCTCTCATCTATGCACATCATTTCTACACTATGCAAACTTCTTTTGTGTACGAAATCTAACAGTACATCATTCTTTCAAACTCAGTTGGAGACAGATTATGATGCACAGTATTCTTAGGAAAACTGGTGAAAAGCATTCCCTCTTACTCATTCTCTATCCACTCCCTGTAAGGCATGGATGTGTAATTTTTAAAATCCTAACTCAGTGGTGTTCTTGCTCCTTTATATTTACCAAAACTTTCCCCACCATATCTGACCTCTGCTGGCATAATAGTCATCGAGGTACTTACATTTACAGTATATATAGTGAGTGTGTGTACGCGCGCGTGTACATATATACACATACCTTTTTTTGTTTCTTTTAACTATACTTCTGGGTAGAGTAGATAGTCTTAGATATACAAAAGGGGTAATTTGGTAAATCTTTTGCAACACTTTTCTGACCTTATTGCTGTATTAGTACTTGTACTTGTACCAGAGTGATGGGAAGAGAAGAGTATGGAGAAGGAAAGGAACTGCTCATGATCCTAAGCATACCACCTCATCATGGTGGTGGTAGTGTCATGGCGTGGGCATGTATGGCTGCCAATGGAACTGGTTCTCTTGTATTTATTGATGATGTGACTGCTGACAAAAGCAGCAGGATGAATTCTGAAGTGTTTCAGGCAATATTATGTTAGAATGTTAGAATTGTGTCGATGTCCCAATATTTATGGACCTGACTGTATATTCGGTGGAGATACCTGCCAATCAAACAGCTCTGCGATACAATTTTCAATATCTATAATGAGTGTTTCCTAACAAAGTACCACAACGCTTCACAAATGGCCCTGTTGTCTGATTCCAGGTGCAAAGCGACATGAAGAACACTGTTGTAACATTTTTTTGTGTTGGCTGTCAAATAAATTATACCACAACATTGGAAGTCACAAGTAGTACCTACCGTAGTGGAATGGTTTGAGACCTTGAATGGAATTATGTGGATTGGCCTTGGCTAATTTTCATCAAAACATCTTTAATCATAGATTATTTTACATGAAGGCATTATACACCTTACTTGATGCAGCTTACCTTTTTTGCTCATTGTGTACTTTTGTGCCAGGCCTTCTTTACTGTATCCTTCCTATCTCCCACATTCCTTTTAATTTTTTTCCTTATCTTTTCCTTTCCTTGCCCTGCCTCACCGACTTTCAGTACTCCAAAATTTCGAAGTTTTGAAAACATTAGAGACAGGCTGGTAAACTGAAGTACTTTTATTCTACAATGCAAAGATTGTGGTATCTTCTTTTTTTTTTTTTTTTAGTTCTTTATATTGAAGAAATAGTATAACAACTTTTACAACAAAATGACATTCTAATGGCACATAGTTAAACTTGGCACAGCAATAGATACCCAGTTATGTTTCCATACAGACAACATGAAGCCCTAAAGTATGCAATATAGTTAGTACGCGTGAAGCTGATCCATTTCAGACACATTTCGTCTTTCATTTTGTATTATTTACCATTGAGAAAAGGAGACAACATTCAACCCCAGTAGGAGTAGTGCAAAGAGGGGGGTGAATAAACACATAGTTTAAGAGAAGAAAAGAGGGAGGAAAGGGGAAAAAAGCAAACAAAAAAACAAAAAAGGTGGGGGGATCCCACCTATCCTCCTTGCTCTATGCTTGGGTTATCCCACTAGCCTACCAGCCAGTGTGAGGAGTTTTGTGCCTGCCCTATTCAACTCATGATCGGGAGGCCGGCACACGGTTTGATCTTTTTAGAAGAAGAAGTAGGGGGGTGAAGATTTTCCAGTATTTTTCTCCTTGCTCCTTGAACATCATGGTCATGTTTGCCATTCCTTGAATCTCATTGATTTGGGCGAGCCAGTTTGTTTTAGTAGGGGGTAGAGGATTTTTCCACAGTGCAAGGATGCAGGCTTATGCTGCATTGAGAAGAAGTTTTAAGAGGGAGCTCTTGTAACGTTTGTTTGAAAGGGCTGTGTCATGAAGGAGAAAAGCTGCAGGACTTCCTCCAAGGGACATTCCCGTTAATGTTTGTACTGTCTGTTCCACCATGGTCCAGAAGTCTTGTAGCTTGGAACACTCCCAAAAATTGTGGAGTGGAAACCCCACAGAATTCTTGCACCGCCAACATGAATTAGAAGCCTGGGACAACATACAGTGAAGTGCCTCTGGTGTCCTCTACCATCTAGTGAGAAGTTTGTATCCCCCCCCTCCTGGTATCTACTGTCCAAGGAGGCCTTGTGGGCAAAAAATAAGATTCTTTCTTTCTGCTTCTGAGAAAAAGTAACGTTTAGGACCCTTTCCCAAAACTGTAAGAATGGGAACTCTGGTGGAGCCTTGGAAGCTATCAATGAGGCATACAAATGGGAAAGCGAGTGTCGTAGGGGTTCACCAGTCATATATATACTCTCAAACAAGGATGGTTCCCACAAACTGATGAACTCTGTGGGTAAAGAGTGTAAGTATGTCCTCAGTTGTGACCTCCTTAGAAAATCCAAATTCGAGGAAAATATTTGTTCTATCTCCTGGGTCGTCAGATGACGATTCCTACAGAAATGTAATATGCTAAAGAGACCTCTCTTGGAAAGTGCTGTGAATTGCGGCTCCTGAAGCCCAGGTAGGAATCCAGCTGCCCCTATTATGGACATCATAGGACTTGGGTGCGGGGAGATATTAGTGGCTCTGAAAGTGGCATTGGACACCTGTAGTATTGCTCCTGTGTGCTGTCTGAATGATATTGACAGTGAGGCCTACGGATGCTAAGGAAGGCCAGCCAAGGGGAGATCGACCGTAGTTTTGGTCCAGGTGTACTCACAGTTTTGCATTGTGTGTAACACACCAGTCAACCACTCTTGCAAGATGTACTGCTTTGTGGTACTTAATGGGGTCCGGGAATCCTGCTCCTCCCCTGGCCTTGGGCAAGGTGAGGATATTCCTCTGGAGTCATGCCGGTTTGCCTGTCCAGACGAATTTCAGAAAAGTAGACCTCAACCCGGGTTAGAAACCATGTGGCAGTTTCATCGGGAGGGCCTGAAGCAGGTAGTTAAGCCTTAGCATGATATTCATATTCAAAATATTTATGCGCCCGAACCAGGTGAAGACCTCTTTGTCCCAGCATAGCAGGTCCGATTTGATTGTCCTAGCTAGGGCGGCAAAGTTTAGTTCAAATGTGCATCGTAGATCCCCAGAAATATTCGTTCCTAGATATCTAATATGAGAAGAAGTCCACTTAAAGTGGAACTGGGATGCAATTTGTTGCTAAGATTGTGGTATCTTCATGTCACAAACGTGCAAATATTTTCTGTCAAATATTCTGTAACTTGTTACATAGATGAATAATGTAAACCTTGTTCTATACAATTACTATTAATGCTTGTCACCTGTCTCTTTCTATAAATGGTGAAGGTGGACCTTTCAGTCATCCACCCATCCTCCATTCATGTCATTCATAGAAACTGTAGTATAGTGCCTATGAATGGAGGAGGTGGGTGGAAAGAGCAAGTATTGTAGGGCATTTTTGAGGAGCGCCTGTCACAGCTCCATTAGCTCTTTTATTTCCTGCTGCACTTCAAGATTACAGTGGTGGGGCGAGAGAGGAAGATTTCAACTAAACCAGGAGATAGCATATGGGACACATTGCACTGATAGTAAGTAATGTTTATTATTTATGGAACTTATGCTTTAAAAAAAAAACAACAATATAAATCATTTACATTCTCCTTTAAACTGTTGTATTGAGAAAAAAAAAAGACCAAAACATATGCAAATTTGACAGTTACATAGCCATCATACATTATAAGTAGGAGCATTATTGCAATACAAAAAAGGTCCCATAAATTGTACAGGAGTTGTAGAGTAATTACCCAGAGAATAAGCAGGGCAATGCCCATGATAATTCTGATACCCATCAAAAATGATCTATATTTAAAGTGGTATTAAACCCAAAAACAAACCCTTATTATATCGCTGCTTACTATTTCTTCTATGTGATGGCTGCATGTGTTTTTCTCTTTTAGATTTTCTTTCTTCTATTTTCACCTGGTGATTCAGCCAGTAAGTCTGTTGTTTTTCAAAAGAACTTGCTCTCCAGCAGAATTTATTAGTTACGTTGATGAGACAAACTATTAACCACTTACAGGGGTGATTGCAATGATCAGCTTTTATATATTTATGTAAAACCTTTATCCCATAAGGAAATACGAAAATGTTTGCTGTAATTACTTATAATGTATTAGCTGGAGTTTGGCTTCAGTTTGTCTATTTAAATCTGCTAGTACAGATAACACTCCCTTCCTTCCCCTCAGACTGACAATGCTGTGGTCCAAAGGTGCCCCCTGTGCTCCTTCATCCATGGTGGAGGGGTAGGGGGGCACTCTAATACAGGGAGGTATGTTACTGGACAGATCATCAAGTGAAAACAGGGGGGAAAGAATCCCAAGAAAACAATTGCAGCCACCACATCTAATGATTGGTTAGCAGCAATATATTACATTTTTGGTTTGAGTTTAATACTGCTTTAAATATGGTTATAAGTGGGGGGACTCCGATTTGATAAGCAGAGATCTGTTCGCTGATCACTTGCTGATCATATCAGAGCGGGTGGATGACAGGTCCATGTTTTCTCCATTTCTGCAGAGCAGACATGGACAGAGCCCACTCTGCTCTATGTGCGGCTGGGAGTAAATGGATTTCGCTGTCTGTGTTCAGCTGACTGCCCTCCTATACGATCTGCCTAGACAGAGGGGGACAAATCCCTTTCCATTTTATTAGCGGATTGGATTCAGGCGGATACAAGACTGTTTACACCTCTCAGTTCGTATGGGTAAATGGTGGATCCGATCAGGTCCGTCTGAAAAACTGACAGGTGGACCTGATTGGACCCTTTGTGCGAAAGGTGCCTTACTGTAATGGTGTTATAGCTGGTTCAGAACCTGCATAGTCACTGTTGTGAATAAACCGTTAATTGCATATTACTTCTTTAAAATCTCCTTACTGTGTATATTTCATAGTAATAGGTGTGTGAAAGTGAAAACTGTTTGATAGTTACAGTACATGAAGTACTTGTTGCATGGATCCTGGGGCCTGGTTAAAAAAATGTGCTCTCTAGATCTACATCTAGTCAAAATAAGAGACTCTACAGGGACTTACTGAAAAATCAACCTTTGTTTTGTTGTTGTTTCAAGGTTCGTTTCCAGGATGCTCTTGATTTAGTGCGGCCAAGAAAAGTGTTCCTCTTACAGGGATTTGCATATATTCCACATACAGAGATTCTAACCCTTATCCTTAATGACTTCAGAACAAGATTATCTAAAGCACTGGCTGTAAGTAAATTATTACTTTCTTTTTATTAAACATTTTAAAAGTAACAGACACAGTTAGTTTGTATTATGGTTTGATAGCCTAACAAATGAAGAAACAGATGTTCGCCTATTAACGTTAATGTAATAAACTAGCAATTTCAGGTTCCATTTAAGTTTCTGCATATATAAAGCTGCTGACTATTTGTGAAGGATATGCAATTATTATTATTGTTATTGTAGTTGTTGTTTTTAGAGGGATAAGTCATTTTGCACCAGATGCGCCCATCCTGTTTTGGCAATGAAAAATCATTTGTGTTAGGAAAGAAAAGTTCCAAAACAATAAGATCTCTAGTCTTCTCTTTTTGAATCTGGGAAGGCTATGTATACATGATATTTACTTTTCAGCCTTGATATAAATATCTTGTTCTGTGTTACAACAAGTAATCATTTCTGCTCACTGACTTTCTTACAGGAAAAACATAGTGTAGTCTAGTCTTGATTCTAAATGCATCACCGACATGATAGATGCCTTTGTTGAAATTTATTGTTACAAGTCACAAGCTTTTATGTAAGATACTGTGTGTGTGTGTTTGTGTGTGTGTATGACATGTCAACTCTGCTTTCTATAATCCCCTGCATGGTAGAATTTTTTTCTAGATACTCTTTATTGAACTTTTGTCTTTTATACAACACATTCACACAATTTGGATAACAATGCTTTTTTGTCTCCAGTTATCTTAATAGTTAGAAATACAAAACGGGATACAGTAAATACATATACATTATACAGTATATAAACAATAGTGCACTTCATACACAACGCACTTTATACCTCAAAAAGACTATCAGTTAAGACATCTTGCATAAAAAAAATCTAAAAATTCTCCACAAACATGCCCATATACCACTTACTATTAATTATTAAGGTCTCTGTGTGATCCACCTCACCACCTTTTTTATATCTGTGACAACATTATACATTTCAGTCATATTTTCCATAAAGATTATCCCATCAGCTGCTCGTGTGCTGAGTTTATTATCTGCTATTTACCATAACACCAACATTCCTTCCATTCCCTTTCCTTTCATCTTTCTTTCCCTCTTGAAACACTGGAGAAATAAAAAAAGAGAAGAAAAAAGGAAAAAAAAAATTCTTTAAAAGTATTAACTGGATATTAGCCTCTATTTGTTAGTGTATCCAAATTTGCTAATACATCTATAAGTGGTGCCTTACTAATAGAGGTGTGCTACTTGCCAGATCACCAGGTGAAACAGGGAGAAGTGTAAAAAGAAAAAAACAATGCAGCCACTACATCTAATGATTGGTAAGCTGCTGTATATTACATTTTTGGTTTTGGGTTTAATACTACTTTGCTTTTTTTTCTCCTACATTGGAATATTTTTTTTTTTTGGAAGGAAGAAAGGAAGGAAAATTGTTGCTTAGTGATAACTTGGAATATATCTAATGTGAAATTGTGATTGTAAGGTGGAGGGACAATTGGCTCCATCTCTTTGATTTCTGAGTAAGCACAGATACTAGTTTACATCCATCTATGGCCCTAATGTTTTTTAGGGGTTTGGGGTGTCATTAATTTGCTGCACAGCGTCCGGTTTCTAAAAATAACAAAATGTCTACATTTTCTCCATATTGTAGGACTGAAGAAAATTAAAAAGAGAAAAAAAAAACAAAAAAAAATACCTCTGTTAGAGATTGAGTTTAGATACAAATGAAATCTCCGACACTATGTGGATTAACTCAAAAAGATTAGTTTTAAAATCCATTGTGAGAGGTTTTGCAGACATTTTATACAGGAGAGAAAAATCCATACTGTGTAGGGAAAGACCAAGCGTTTAGCAGCATGTGCAGTTAATTCTCTTGCTAATCTCTAGGATATGGGGTTTGGTAATATTGAAAGAAAGGTACTCCTTTTAAAACTTCTTTAAATGCACAATATAATATTTTTGATCTTCCAAATAATCCGCCTTCCTGATTTTCATATAAGTATATCATCATGTAATGTGCTAATCTGAATAAAGTGCAGCGTTAATCCTATTGTATAGTGTCGTTATTAATAATTGGAACATCACTTTTGTACACCCTTGCTAGGTTTGTTGTTCAGGATGAAAAACTTTAAAGCATAAGTAGAAAATAGAAATCTAGGATTTATAAATGTTTATATTTGACACATATGAATGATAATTAAATGTAAAAAACCAACTGTGCTACTATTTCACTCTAAGGTGAACATTAAGAAAAACATTTTTACAATTTAAAATAAAAAAAAAATACTTGTGAATTGCAGCCAAACACTGTTATGTACCAGCAAACACAAATGCTCCTGCGCTTGGGGATGGACTCGATGCAGGCTGCAACCACATTAAGAATGTCCTGGAACATGCACACCTTGCTGCCCCCAACAGACTGGGGGAATCCAAATATACTGAATGAGGAAAGAACAAAGAGAGGGCGCACAGGCCTAGTGCATTACCATAAAAAATGTTTAATAAGAAATAAAATAGGTGTTGTACTCACAAACGACAATAAAGTCAAGGCACATCATAAAAGAACAGCTGGGTCAACACCGAGCTGAGTAACAGTCCGTAATGGGGAATGTAGACATTCAATAGGCTGACGCGTTTCGAGGACTTGCCTCTGAGGAAGATCAAAAACGCAACATACGTTTTTGCTGCGTTTCTGCTGCATTTTCAATGCATTTCAGGCTTAGTTCACACCAATGCAGTTTGTGTTTTGGCCAACTGTTGCTGGGCAGATTAAACATACTAAACAAGGGGATCTTATCCTCTCCAGGTAGTTCTCTCCAAATTTACTATTTGGATTCTTTTTCCAAATTCTTTTAACCAGACCACCAGGATGGAACTATTCACTAGCAATTACGCAGGGGGTCCAGAGACAACTCATGGCTCTGCAACTTGGATGGAGGCAGCTAACTGCTCTCTGAAGGTGAAGAGGCTGCCCTCCGGCAGAACACAACTGTGCTGTGAAAGGGATTCCGCCATCAACACTGACTGTGTTGATGGAAGAATCAAGCAATTTCAAGAATCAAGAATTTTTTTTTACTATAAACTTCTAAATACCTTTTCTCATCAGCAATTAGAGCACTGTTGTGACTACTATCAGTGTCCATCAGAGCATTGATTATAGCTTGTAGGAGGAGTTTTCATTTTCCCCCAATTAGTGGTGCACCGAAATTAAAATTCTTGGACTGAAACCAAAAATTGTGGGAATATGGGACACGTTCACATCTATGCTTTTTTGAGCTGCTGCTTTTTTGGTTCAATAGACTTCAATGGAGAAATGCAGAAAACGCATGTAGTGTGCTTTTTACATGTTTTCATGCATTTGCCATGTGTTTTGATGCATTTAGTATGTTTAATCTGCCCAGCAACAGTTGGCCAAAACGCAAACTGCATTGGTGTGAACTAAGCCTGAAATGCATTGAAAATGCAGCAGAAACGCAGCAAAAACGTATGTTTCGTTTTTGATCTGCCCAGCAACAAGTTGGACAAAAAAAATAAAAAAATGCAAAACACATGAAAAAAGTGTCAAAAACACACATGCAATAAACGCAAAAAGCACTGCAAAACAAAAAAACACAAACTACATTGGTGGGAACCAGGCCTGAAATGTATTGAAAGCCCATCAAAAACAAACACGTGTTGTGTTTTGATGCGCTTTTTTTTTTTTTTTGTCACATGACCTTTAAAACACAGCTTAAACATGGCAAAATCGCGTATTTTCGGTGGCCTTTATCGGCACCATTTTTCCTATCGGCAAAATGCCAATAACACTATTTTCGACTGATACATTTTGGCTGCCGATATATTGGTGCATCCCTATCCTTGATTGTCCTATGAGGTTGCGTAACCCTTGACCCTCTATGTGGTGGACAGTGCTGATAGGCCCTGTGCTGATCACATGCACTCTCCCAAGATGATCAGTGCCTAGCAGTGCCGCCCACCATTTCCCATCCATGCCACCCATCAGTGCTGCCCAGCAGTGCCACCAGTCAGTGCCGCCCATCAGTGTCACCAATCAGTGCCCATCATTGCTGCATATCCGTGCAGCATCATCAATGCTGCCTCATCAGTGCCGCCTATCAGTGCTGCCTATACGTGCCATCTCACCAGTGCAGCCTCATCAACGCACATCTGTAAAGAAGAAAAATTATCAGTTTTCAAAAATGTATAATTGAAACATAGAACAACTTTTTTTTTTTCTTTTTTCAAATGTTTTGCTGCTCTTTTTTTTTTTTTTTTTTTGCTTATAGTGCAAAAAAAGAAAACAATACCACCAAAAGAAAGCTCTATTTGTGAGAAAAAAATTATAAAAATTTCATATGGGTACAATATAGTATGACTGTGCAATTGTCATTCAAAGTGCAACAGCACTGAAAGCTGAAAATTGGCATGGGCAGGAAGGAGGTTTAAGTGCTGAGTAGGCAAGTGGTTAATAGCATTAAGTCAAAAATATTGTTTTTTTTTTCTCAAAATTGTCGGTCTTTTTTTTTTTTTTTTTTTATAGCCCAAAAAATTAAAACCGCATAGGAGATCAAATACCACCAAAAGAAAGCTCTATTTGTGGGGGAAAAAAGGTTGTAAATTTAATTTGGGTGCAGCGTTACATGACCGCATAATTGTCAGGTAAAATAATACAGCGCAAAAAAATAGCCTGGTCAGGAAGGGGGGTAAATCCTCAGGAGGGCAAGTGGTTAACAGAAGTTAAAAATTAATTGGTTTTTGTGCTAAGCTGCACCATATTTTGCACTCGGCAATTTTAGTAAGTCATTCCCTGTATCTCCAGGGCTTCTCCGTTTTTGCTTTAGTCATTGATTTAGTTAGGATTTGCTATCACAAATAGAATAATGTTTGAAAAATAGTCTTGGAACAGAAGTACTGCAAAAACAGACATCAACTGCCAACAAGGAGAGGAGGAAAACGTATGTGTGATATGGTTGTCAACCCAAGAATTGGAACCCAAGCTTAAGTTATACGCAAGCATAGGCCATATACTTTTGCACTTATGTTTTCTGCATGTTCAAATACCATAGAAGGCATTGCACAAGGCACTGCCTTTAACTTTTGGATAAGCTCCACTGACATTTTTAAACTCACTACTTGTTAGACTTAGCTAGAAGGTATTGTCTGGTCTGTCAGTGTTCAGGCTTGATGAGCTCTCAGTGTATGTGTACTGTTATCTCTGAGCAGCTGTAGAGACAGAAAAAGGAATTGAGTGTAACCCCCTACCATCTGCTCTCAACATTGAAGAAGTCTTTATATTGTTCTCTTATAGCAACAAAATGTGAAGAATTCAGTATGGTTTTCATCTTCAGACTGTATACAACCTACACTACACTGCTAAAGTTAGTCTTAGTTTTACTTCTTTATAAAAGGGAAAGTGTTTTTTTCCTTGATTTTATTCTGATGATTGTTTGTATGCAATCTTCTTCTTTTTTTTTTTTTTTTTACAAATAACAGTTCACGGGGTTTCGTGTGTGTGTATATATATGTGTGTGTGTGTGTGTGTGTGTGTATATATATATATATATATATACATATATATATCACTAACTGGCAAGATTGTGGACTGTGTACGTGTCGCCTAGGTTTCTCATCTGTAACTGATGTGAGAGGTTCCAGGGTTTGTGGCTGAGATTGAGAAAATAAACTGTTTGTTTTTTTAGATTCCAAATGCTTAAGTTCTGTACTGGTTCCTGGAGCCCTGAGGCTTTGTAGAGCTTTGGGTGAGAAAAAGTTGACATTATTGTATGTGAACTGACTGATGCTGAGGGCCGCTCTCTCTGCTGTGGGGGACTGCTGCTGGGTAAAATGCTGGCAAAAAAGTAAGGTACAAGAGCTGCCTGTTTTGTTTAGGTGACCCAATTTTGGGGGAACCCTACTAATGAGGAACTGACATAAGTTTAGTTATTAGCTTGGACAAGCAGAGATTTTGTTTGTTTTATGCTATGCAAAACCCTCCTTGCACTGAGACTGTGTTTGTTTGTGGCTTTGCTGAGTAAATGTGAAGGACATACCTTGTTGGACTGTTCCTGGGTGTCCTTGTCTCATGAGTGTTTTACTGCTGTCGATACCAGTTGAATGTGACCTCTTTAAAATATATCCTGTTGCTATAATGAAAAAGAAAAAGTAAAATCAGTGCCTTTCTTTAAAAGAAAGTTTTATACTTGTCTTTCTGCAGGATTATGTGTTAAATGTTCTTTTGCTTTAATATTTCTGGATGCCTGTATTTATCCTTGCTGGGTGTGTCAAATTGCATATGATTTGTTGGACAGGACATGGAGAACTAAGATTTAACACCCCAGCCACTGTAAAATCAGCATATAACATGTTTTTACAGGATGTCTATGGTTTTATTATATTTTTTTATCGACATCAATCTATTTCATGAAAAAATTTCCCTGCTTTTTCTAATCCAAATATTATTGAAGTTTTTGGTTTCCAGATTCCCCTGTTTATAGCATTTGTCGCAAATAGCATGTTTGTACACATAGGTATATAGTTGCTAAGATTGAATAAA
This sequence comes from Staurois parvus, assembly GCF_062004578.1. Classification (NCBI taxonomy): domain Eukaryota; kingdom Metazoa; phylum Chordata; class Amphibia; order Anura; family Ranidae; genus Staurois; species Staurois parvus. The sequence goes on along the minus strand of NW_028318448.1, from coordinate 505,866 downwards.
GACACTTTTTTAACCTGGTTTTTATCCAGTGTTTTAACAATGCTGCGTGTTTATAGAACAAAGTAACAAGTACCAGATGTTAGAGTTTTTAATGGAATGGGCTTTATTGATGGGTTCTAACAGAAGTTCGTTTTTATATGCGTTTTATAGTCTCTTTGCACAGCTGCCATTACAGACATGGATAGTATATTTATGGTGCCTTCCACTGCTGCAGGGAACGGTGGTAGTACACTTTATGCTTCAAAATACCTTTTTTTTTTTTTTTTCTTCTCCATGAAGAATTTTTTTTTAAATTTTTCCTTTTTTTTAGATATCAGTCTTTTATAAAGGCTTTAAATACCTAAATAGATACTGCTTCAAAATGCCATGTTACGTTGAATGTGACAACCTGTGTGAAGCACAGTTGGGTCCATATATATTTGGAGACAGGCACAATTTTCATACTTTTGGCTCTGTATGCCACCAGAATAAATTAAAACAAAACAATCCAAATGAATTCGAAGTGCAGACTTTCAGCTTTAATTCAGGAGGTTGAACATAAATACAAAGTACAAATTTTGGAACTGCAACCATTTTATACACAGTCTCTCCATTTTCAGGGGCTCAAATGTAATTGGACAAATGTAATCATAAAATTTTCATTCTTAATATTTTGTTGAGAATTCTTTGCTGGTAATGACTGCCTGAAGTCTGGAACCCATGGACATTACCAAAGACTGGGTTTCCTCCTTTCTGATGCTTTGCCAGGCTCTGTCTGCAGCTGTCTTCAGTTGTTCTTTGTTTGTGGGTCTTTCTGCCTGTTAGTATTGCCTTCAGCGAGTGAAATGCATGCTCAATTGGGCTGAGATCAGGTAATTGACTCTGCCATTGCTGAATATTCCACCTCTTTTCCTTCAAAAGCTCATGGGTTGCTTTTGCAGTGTGTTTTGGATCATTGTCCATATGTACTGTGAAGTGCCGTCCAATCAACATTGCTGCATTTGGCTGAATCTGGGCTGGCAGTACATCTCTAAACACTGCAGAATTTATTCAGCTGCTTATGTCTTCTGTCACATCATCAATAAACACCAATAACCCAGTGCCACTGGAAGCCATGCATGCCCATGCCATCACACTGCCTCCACCATGTTTTACAGATGACGTTGGGTGCTTTGGATCATGAGCTGTTCCAAGCCTTCTCCACACTTTTTTTTCTTCCCGTCATTCTGTTACAGATTATTCTTAGTTTCATCCATCCAAATAATGCTTTTCCAGAACTGGTCTGGCTTTTTTAGATGTTTTTTGGCAAAGTCTAATCTGGCTTTTCTATTCAGGCTTATGAATGGTTTGTTCTTTGTGGTGAACCCTCTGTATTTTGCTCTCATGAAGTCTTCTCTTGATTGTAGACTTTGACAATGATACGCCCACCTCTTGGAGAGTGTCCTTCACTTGTCTGGATGTTGTGAATGGGTTTTTCTTTACCATAGAGAGCATCCTGTGACCATCCACCACTGTTGTCTTCCGTAGACGTCCAGGCCTTTTTATGTTGCTAAATTCACCAGTGCACTCGTCTTTCCTCAGAATGTACCAAACTGTTGATTTGGCCACTCCTAATGTTGCTGCTATCTCTCTGATGGGTTTGTTTTGTTTTTGAAGCCTTACAATGGCTAGTTTCACTTGCATGGACATCTTTGAATGCATAATGTAGGTTCACAGCAATAGATTCCAAATGCAATGCACACTTAGAATCAACTCCAAACCTTTTACCTTCTTAATTGATGAAGAAATAACGAAGGCGTAGCCCACACCTGGCCATGAAACAGCTTTTGATTCAATTGTCCAATTAATTTTAGTCCCTTGAAAAAGGTGAGATGGCTACTTTTATGAGCTGTAATTCCTAAACCCTTTCTCCAATTTGGATGTAGACACCCTCAAATTAAACCCTAGAGTGTGCACTTTCAGCCCATATCCATTATATAACTATAGCTTGAATATGTTTTGGTAAATGCCTGAAAAAACTAAAAGTGTGCCTGTGTCCAACTATATATGGACCTAACTGTATGTTGTGCAATTGTTTACCAATGTACATGTGGGGTGCTTTAGGATTTTTTTCTTCTTTTTGTTCATTTAAATGTATTATATTTTACATTGCAATCCTTTTTTGCTTTTACATTTAACCTTATTGCTATCAAAGTAGCAATAGTGATAGCACTAAGCAGGTGCCCAGTAGCCGAGAGATGTCAGAGTTTAGTCGGGTGTATAAATTTTTGAAAATACTACTTGTTCAGGGACTAAATCGGTGTCCCAATCTACTTGTCCCTCATGACAATCTACTTGTCCTAATAAAAAAACATAAATTTTAACCAAAACTGTATTTAAATCTGCTTTAAATAGTCTGGGGCTTTTAAAAACAAAAGGGGCTTTATAGCGACTGAAACGTGTAATATTTTTAACATTGCGCTGTTTATCTCCTCCTCCCCTCCCTGCCTGTCTCCAGCACCGCAGCCAGGGACTAGCAGGGAAAGGAGAGACCTTGCAGTGTAATGAGCACCGATTGGCTACTCGTCAGGAAAGGGGAGTGTCCGGCTTATCCTTTATCCCTGCCAGAGCTGTTTTTGCGTTATAAAATAGTTTTAGGCCTTAAGATGACATAAACCCCCCCAAACATTGTATATTTTCTGTAATCAGAGCTCCTAGAGAATAAAATAGCGGTAGTTCCAATTTTTTATGTCACACAATATTATCACAAAGGTCTAAGAAACACAAAATTTCAGTAAAAAATACACTTAAGTTAATTTTAGAGCACAAAAAGCAATAAATTATCCAATTCTTTGTAAAATCTAAAAGACGACGTTGCAGAAAGTAAACTGATATCCAACATGTCGAACCTTAAATTTGCTTGTGAAATGGCAACAAACTTTAGTACCCTATATTTTCTTTAAGTGACACTTTTAAAGCCCCTTATAGGTCATCAGTATAGTGTACGGAGGAGGTCTGGTGCTAGAGTATATCAAAAGCCACGTTTTCATGTGTAGGCGCCCCAGCCTACAAGGCGGGCCTTGAAAATTTGGTGGGTGTTATATGCTTGGGTGTAACTTCCATTTAAAAAAAAAAATAAAAAAAATGTTATTAACTTTTATTTTTTTAATCACGTACAGGATAAAAAGTCCCCTATGTGATGATTTTTGGTGACCGGTTCTCTTTTTTGAGACATGCAGGATCTACAAAACCCTGCATGTCTCCCCTGTTCTACACTGAATGTAATACGGTGCACATCGCACCGCATTACATTATTTCCCGGCCTCAATTACCGGGAATCTGTCAACCGGAAACCCGAAAGTGACGTCACATCACTTCCCGATCAGGAGAAGGGGAGGGGAGCAGATGTGTCCGAGCTCCTCCTCCCTCCCCTATACCACATCCCTTGGCACCCACCGAACCAGGCTTGGGCCCGCAGTTGGGCAAGCGAAGCCCAGGACATATATCAGGGGAGAGTGTTACACTGTGGGCTGTGTGGAAGCAATTGGGTGGCAGTGCTGCTGCTCGATTGCTTCCACCTGACAGGTGAGCCCTGCTGCTTGCCCGCAGCGGGGCTAAAGGCAAAAAAAACCTACCTGCCCGGCACCCGGAACTGCATGTCCCATGCGTCGGGCAATAGGAATTGAACATCCCTGGTTCTGTTAGAACTCTGTCTTCCCTGCCCTGTGCTCCAGCTGACCGAACACAGGATTGGGTATTGAAACCATTAGATTAGACATTACAGCAAGACAACCAGCATCTTCAAAAAGGTATCTTTTTTGCAGTAGTACAGTAGGCATTGTACAGGTGCTTTTTTGCTTGGCCTTACTTTTTCACTTACAGTGCAGCTACGAGGCAACCACCATATTAGTGGAGGTTCAAGGTATCATTAAATAGCTGATTGTGTTCCTAGACCCCACTCTATCATGACAACATTAGTGTAATGCATTCATCAAAACCAGAAGTTGTCAGATGGTGAGAAAGCACAGACAGAGTGCTATGAGAATAGAAGAACAGAGGGTGCCTAGGCAATGTCGCATGCAAGGAAATACTCTGTTGCTTAAAATCAGTGTTTATATGCTAGAAAGTAAATTTTACTTTACTGACTGATTTGTCACATTAAATGGTATTAATGAATCTCTGTGACAGCCAAATGTATACTTTTAAGTATATGTCTGGTTTAAGAAGTCAAGGAAATTGCAGTGATCTGTCTTATCAATTAAAATGATACGAAAGCTAAAACATGTTTTTTTAATTCAATGCATTCCTTGCATTAAGGTAAAAAAAAACTTTTTTTTTTTTTTTTGCTTCTCTGCCCCTCTTCCTTGTGTGAAGGGAAAGTGAGGGGAAAATAGATCCAGTGCATGGCAGCATCTTTTCTCCCCTCTCTTTCTCTTCACATTGGCTCCTGCTGCTGTCAGTCGAATGCAGTGAGTAGGAAGTGGGGGGGGGGGGGCAGGGCTAAGTCCTACTGTGTAAGTCTATGGAGTTCGACTCCTCCATAGCAGCGGCTTGCTATGGGGACACACAAAGAAGAGGAAGAGCCAGGATCGTCGCTGGGGGACCCGATAAGGGGAGGATCAGGACCGCTCTGTGCAATACCACTGCAGAGAGCGGGTGAGTATAACATGTTTGTTATTTTAATAATCGTAATGAAAAAAAAATTGACCTTAGTAACATTTTAAACAATCCCTTTTCTATCTGCTAAGCTTGTTAATGACTTAATCTGATCAGTTACTGTAGGCCAGGGGTCTCCAAGCTTTCGAAATAAAGAACCAGTTTACTGCCCTTCAGACTTTTGGGGGGGGGGGGTGAACTCTGGCCAGTGGGAGCAGAAAATGCCCTGGCATTGGTGGAGTAAACAGTGCTACAGGCTTGGTATCCAGTGGGAGTTAAAAATATTACGTCATTGGTGTCAGTAGGTGGAGCAGTGCCCCATCATTGGTGTCAGGGGGAGAATTAGCTCTCTGGTGTCATTGCGAGGTATAGAACCCCATTGTGTCAGTGTCAGTGGTGCAAAGAATAATTCCCTGTCTTTGTTGCTAGTGGAATGAATAGTGCCCCAAGGGCCGAATAAAGGCAAGCAAAGTGCCACATCCGGCCCACGGGCTGCAGTTTGGAGACCCCTGTTATATATCACTGCATTTGTTTTCAGCTCCTAGTTTTCCCTTGTATTAAAGATTAACGCAAGGTTAGGCAAAAATCACCCATTAGTACACCCCCCCCCCCATACACACAAAACACTAAACAGTTAATAAAATTTTGAAAATCCTTACCATGTAGGAGAAAAGTCTAATTGAATTTTCATGACCTCATCTCTGTAATTCAAAATATAACAGAATCTGCTCTTCCAATGAGGAGGTGTAACAGCAGGGATTACATCATATCGTCTCTTCTCTCTCTTTGCAGTAAAAGGAAACTACAGTTCCAATCAACTACGGGGAATTGTAGTGAATGTGGGCGGGCACACTAGGCCTGTACACATTGAATGTGTCTGAGCGGTCTTGGTCCATTCATCACTGCAAGTAGGCCTGAATTACATTACTGCTTTATGCAGAAAGAACTACAGAAGGGATGTGCAAAGACCAGTGGCTGGCAGAATAGGAGGCATAGCAGCCACTGGTCTTACAAACAGGAAACAAAGAGAAAATAATGGTCTGATTTGAAAATGAAAAGGCTATTTCAGAGCAACTACTGAGTGAACCAGAAGATGGATGACATATTCAGTGAAGGTAGGAAATTGGCATCAAGGACATGTAAAGAAGATTTAGCTTGGAGTTCTGCATTAAGTCAAGAAGATAATGTGGATCATGCCACATTGTAGCAAGTGTGAATGGTGTATATTGGGATATGAAATGTTTTGGAGTTTTTAAAATGATGATCTGTTTGAGACATATGCTCTATTTATAATTTTGAATTTTTGTAACCGTGTAATAGTAACATTTTGAACCTATATTTTTGTTTTTCTAAATACTGCACATTTTTTACAGTACGGATCCACTCCTCTTGACACTTGACTGCACTTAAACACAACAGATTTCATCCACATTACCCACTAGTGCTGAGAAAACATCAGCAGATTTTTGTTGCTAGGAGACAGCAGAAAAGTGAAATAGCTTTTTTTGTACTTGTAAATTCAGTTCTTTGACAGTTCTACTTTTATAGAGCAAAATATATTCAGTCACTACAAAGAAAAATGCATCACCTGCTCAGATTCTAATTTTAGAGAGAGAACTTGGTGGGTTATAACTACAGAGAAAGCTTATTAAGTGATTTAAATGCATTGGCATCTACTCAACCAAAAGTTATATAGTGATTCAAATAAAGGATAACAAACAGCTGGTTTATTTGGATATTTTAGCATCAGTGATACCTCTTTCGCTTGGAGCAAAGTTCCTAATTCAGCTCTTGGTGAGAGCATCACTATTGTGATAATGGAAAATTTGCTAGAAAATGAACGCAAATTTTTTTGTTTGCCTTTTTTCGGTTTTGTTTTCTTTTAAAAATAAATGATGCTGGTAGAAAACTCACAGGATTATACATGGGTTATGTGCCGCCAGATATCTCTTTTGAAGACTTTGGTGTTGTGTCCAGGCCAAGAGCTTGTTCTCACATGATGTGTGTTTGCTGCATTTTCCAGCACAGGCAAAACACATGGACATGAGAATCTGTTTTAGTAGAACCCATTTTCATCAAAATTGCATTGGATTAAATTGGGGGAAAAAAAGAGTCATGTATACGTTATTTTTGCCATTTTTATTCAAATGCAGCACATTTCCTTTAAAATTCATGTCAGTTCATTCTACTGAAGGTTTGGCATTTAAGCAAATCTGAGGACTGTAAATATAAATGAAGCGTACAATGTATCGCCAATTGTACTCTAGTACCAGCAGTCTGGGATCCCTTCATTTGTCAGCTGAGGAACACAACTGTCGTAGAATACTTGGTCATTGCCCATCATTACATTCAGTAGCTTTGACTTTTGTAAAGGGTAATTTTTTTTTTTTTAAATAAAAATAGGTCATACTTATCTGCTCTGTGCAACAATATTGCATAGATCATTCCCTTACCTGCTTTTTTTCAGTCCCCCTCTGATACTGTCTGCTCCTTCCTGTGGGTGCCCCTTCAGCAGGCCAGGTTCTAAGGGGGGCACCTATGCAGGTGCCATCCCCAAGCCAGGCTGTGTGTGTCTACGCACGAAGCCCGCATAAGCCATGCCCCTGCTCCCTCTTCATAGGCATTTTATTGACAGCACAGTCGCGCTCATTTTTGTATACAGATATTCTTGAAGTACAGAAAAAAAAAACATTTTGCTACCTGGAGCTCTTTCTCATTTATTTATATATATATATATATATATATATATATATATATATATATATATATTGTGTGTGTATACATATATACACATACCTTTTTTGTTTCTTTTAACTATACTTCTGGGTAGAGTAGATAGTCTTAGATATACGAAAGGGGTAATTTGGTATATCTTTTGCAACACTTTTCTGGCCTAATGGCTGTATTAGTCCTGCACCAAATTCGTGAAAGCCATGGGACAGTTTTATTGCTTTTTTAGATGCGTTGAACACATTTGTGCATACTGGATGAAATTTTCCCTCATTCTCTGTAATAGATTCATTCCTATGGTCATCTCAAGCTAGTGGCCAAAATGCATTATAATTTCTCATTGAGGTATTTTAGAAAATTACAGCGCATCTTCACCGCTAGATGGAGCTGACAGTCATAGGAATTATTCTATTACCGAAAATGTTTGGAAAATTCGTCTAGTTTGCATGAGCAATGTGTGTGACAATTGACCAACAAATGTTTTGTAAACAGACTCCTATGTCTGTTATATAATTTAGTCTACTGGGCTGGGATACTGTTTTTTCCTTCTCTTATCTGCAGAATGTTGACGTACACTTGTATATAACTGGAATATTTAACATATCTTTGTCTATGGAAATGTGTTTTCCTTTTCATGATTTATCACCTACAAGTCTAAGTGGTAGACAGTATATAGGAAAAAAAGGTTAACATATCCAAATTATTGTGGGGAGGAAGACAAAAAAGCAAGTGCTTTGACCTTGGTATGGCTTTAATGAAATATTAGAGGTGATACTTAATGGTATGCTGTTGATCTTGTAATAAGAGTAGATAAGAGTAAAGAGTTGATATGCTGGTAAGCAGATACAATGCTCTTTGTGTCCAGAGATTTTGTTTTTATTCAGGTCACACCACTGCAGCGACAGCTGTTTGGGATATGTCACATTGAATTCATTGAACTCCCACAATCTGTCATTTAAATTTAAAATGTAAAAAGGTTGGCTCCTGTAGCTTTTTTCATAGCTATGGAGAGCCTTTATTTCCTTTTATGATAAAGGACTGTCACCTTGTCTTTAAAACTACCTCTTAGGATGCCAGCTAAATTTATCTTGGTCAACAGGTTTGTACAAATAATGAGTTAATGTTTAGTCAATTATTATTTGTGTGTTCTCTCTATCTCCATCTCTATATATACAATATCTTACAGAAGTGAGTATAACCCCTCACATTTTTGTAAGTAAACACATCTGCTCCCCATTCACACCTGAGACCTTGTAAAACTAACGAGTCACATGACACCGGGGAGGGAAAACGGCTAATTGGGCTCAATTTGGACATTTTCACTTAGGGGTGTACTCACTTTTGTTGCCAGCGGTTTAGCCATTAATGGCTGTGTTGATTTATTTTGAGGGGACAGCAAATTTACACTGTTATACAAGCTGTACACTTACTACTTTACATTGTAGCAAAGTGTCATTTCTTCAGTGGCGTCACATGAAAAGAGATATACATATATATATATATGTGTGTGTGTGCATGTATATATATATGTGTGTGTGTGTATATATATATATATGTGTGTGTGTGTGTATATATATGTGTGTGTGTGTGTGTTTGTATATGTGTATATATATATATATATATATATATATATATATATAACATCCTTACAACCGGTATCCCCTGTATGTGCACAATCAAATATACGTGCAAACCCTAGGCAACAGGATATTACTTTCTCCCCTGAAAGTCCAAACAAAAGTCTCTCACAGCGTCTATGTAATAAATGACCCCTACAGTGATGTACAATATCTCCTCCTTATTATACAATATCATTCTGTGCATGATTTTTACTTCATCCTCCACTTGTTACCCTCAAAGAAAGATGTAAATGCACATAGTGTATTATCCTTAGTCCACTCACAGCTATCAAAAAGAATCACACTCGCAAACATTAGTGTAAAATCATGCTTAACCACTCCACCATGTGTTCACTTTTATACGTCTGTAATCCTTACTCTTACCCTCTATCTACTTGGAAACCGCCTTAAAACCAATTCCACCGACAAGATTCTTCCTATATACAGCCTCTTCTTCCGTCCTCCCCTTCATAGGAGATATACCCTCAGGAGAAATATAATCTAGTGTGATATCTTCAATACCTCAATATTGTGTTCTCTCGTGCTCCCCTCAATCATCAATTGTGACCACCAGTGATAAGTGAATTAAGACTCCACCACCTCATAGACCATGCACCTTACCGGACTAAGCCAGCCCAAAAGCATCTGATAGAAACCACTCTTCCTGGCCAGTAATATTCCCGGTTTCCAATGGCAATGTATAATGAATAGATAACTATAGCTATCAGAATAGATAAGCATATATAGTGCATTATGTTTTTAAGTCCAACTATTTATTCCAATAAAAAGCGCTTACAAACATAGCACATCAGCATTTCTCCTCATTAAAATCAGCATCAGTGTTTGCTCACTCTAGACCTCATCCAAGATGGCCGCTCTGCAACTTCCAGTCTACGACTGACATCACTTACTGATGTGTTTCATCACTTCAGACTTTATCAAAGGATCCTTTTATAAAGTCGGAAGTGATGAAACACATTTGGCCAGGAAGAGCTGTTTCTATCCTAAATAAGCATTGCCTTCTTTCATTATCACCAGCACAAGTGAGACAAATATGGTGTTTATTCCTCACTGAAGGTTTTGTTTCCAGCTAGCACTATGACCATTGGTATATTAATCGCTTCTCCGCTGCCCTATAGCAGAAGTACTGCTGCAGGGCTGTGCAAAATCACATATATACATGATTTGCATTTCTGGGTAGGGGGTGCACGCGCCACCCTACCCACACCTCCATCGGCGGCTACAGATGCCAATCACCAGGTCCCGGATGGAGATTCCCCACCAGCACCTGAGTATCACAGAGTAACACTGACAGGGGAGAGACCTATGTGTAAAAAAACACGGGTCTCTTTCTTGCCAGCAAGCACATGCTGCTTTTGTATTTCTATGCACAGCAGAGAAATCACAGCAGCATGTTTCCCTAATAAAAATTTCTATAGCATGTTTCCCTAGTAAAACACACACCGCACATTATGTAAAACAGCACCCAGTTTACCCTTTGATCACCCAAGATGTTAACCCCTTCCTGACCAGTGTCAGTACAGTGTCAGTGCTTTTTATTAGCACTGATCACTGTATTAGTGTCATTGGGATGTCAGTGCCAGTTAGTCAGTTCTCACCCAGTGTCAGAATGCCCGCCGCAGTCCCACTCTAAGTTGCTGATTGCCGCCATTACTAGTATAAATAAAATTAAAATGCCAGTATATATATATATATATATATATATATATATATATATATATATATATATATACATATATATATATATATATATACACACACATATACCCCCATTTCTAGACGCTATAACGTGCACATAAAACAATTAATTTACACGTATTGGGATTTTTTTTTATTTTTTTTTAGCAAAGACACGTAGCAGAATATATTTTGGCCTAAATTATGAGGAAATTTGATTTTCAATTTTTTTTTACTGGATATGGTTTATAGCAAAAAGTCAAAAATATTGTTTTTTTTTTTTTTTTCAAAATTGTCGGTCTTTTTGTTTATAACGCAAAAAAATAAAAACTGCAGAGGTAATCCAATACCACTGAAAGAAAGCTTTATTTGTGGGAAAAAAGACATAAATTTAATTTATGTACAGCATTGCATGACTTCACAATTGTCAGTTAAAATAAGGCAGCGCCATATCGCAAAAAATGGCCTGGTCAGGAAGGGGGTTAAATCCTCTGGAGGGCAAGTGGTTAAAGAGGAACTTCTTTGGTCCCCGGGGGTTGATGTTAATATTAAGTCCGTCTTATTTGGTATACTGGGTTAAGCTAAAATACTATACTGTCATTCACCAACAGCCTCTATTTGCCAGGTGCCTCCATCTTTGTGACATCATCAGGAGGCCTGCTGTCTCTCCTGGGTTCTAGCAACTGGCCTACTGATGTCACTACACTGTATGTTCAGTGGGTTTTAAACAGTCCCTGAAGCCTCCAGGGGTCCTTGACATAAGAGTCTCAAGAGGCTTGGGGCAGGGTGATGTCATTTTTGGCTGGGCCAGAAAGGCAAAATTGCTGTCTGTGTTCCACTGAAAAAATGACCCCCTCTCCTTTCTCCTGAAACAAAAATGCTGTGCTTGCTGAACGTGGGAGCGGAGGAAGATGAAAGGAAGCTAAAAATGTAAAGGTTTCGCTTTAGGGTCCATGCACACTGGCTTAACAAAATCCAGTGCTCTTGGCAGAAAATAGTTAATTTTGAGAGTTTTTTTTGCACTAGCATTTAGCAGCATTTAGGAGCGTTTAGCATTTTTTCTTCTGGCAAAAAGCTTCTCTCAAAAAGACAAAACAGAAGGGTTTTTTTCCTGCCTCTAAACACTGAGCTTAAAATATGCCTCTAAATGACCTAATGTGCATGAACACATAGGATAACATCAGTTTCTTCTACAGGCAAAACGCTGAACTCCTCTACCAACAGCGTTTAAGCCATTGTGCATAGACTCTTAATGTGAATATATTTCACTGTTAATTGTCCAAAGCAGTGTCAATTTGTTTTCATTCATTCCCAGAATGATCCCAACGTTACTGCCGTAGATTTTTTGCTTGTCTTCAATATTTTGATCGTCTTTTGTTGCATGACAGAATTTTTCCACCACCATGAGTGGTGTCTGACAGCTGCTGCGGGTGCGCGTTGCTTTGTCGTATTAGTTTGTGCTCTCAACACTTATTGAAAAACTTACAAAAATAGCTCATTTTAAATCCGTTTAACATATCCTTACAATATGCAATTTATTTTCACAATCTGGTGAAGACGGGAGCAGATACTGAATAACAAAATGGAAAGGTTATAAGGAGAATCACAGCTTGATGCTTGGCAGTATTATATAAAGTGTGTAGCTCTTGGATCTTGTGTCATTATCAACGTTACATCTGCCCATGTATGGACAGCAGTAATCCTCTTGAGTTTATTTAACCATGAATGCCCAGCTAAGCATTGAACGCTGTGATTCCATGAATAAATCATAGTGTATTAGATCTAAAACATTCAAAGCGGTTCTTTTTTTTTTTTTCATGGATATGATATGAGAGAACCATACCTATCAGAACAGCTTGAAGTGAACAAGTTCTGTGATTGATGTTCACAACAAAGCAGGGAAAGTGCTGGACACAGAGCAGTTTAATGTAGCGATAATAGCTCGGTATGCATAGATGAAATGAATCTTTTCAGCAAGATGTGTGAATTAAAGGTGGAAACCTATTGCAAAGTCTCTGAAGAAGTCACATTGACAGACAGCATTCTGCAGCCTTTGCTTTCAGATGTTGGTGTCTAGAAACATGATTAATGAGAGTCCTGTCACTTGAAATTCATTTCAGGTATTATCTCCTCAGTGTTAAACCAAAGTAATTCATTGTAACATAGATGGATGATTTTTATAATAACATGCATACACAAGGTTAGCAAGGTAATAACTTTGGCAGGGTAATATAAAACATGATTAACACAACTTTGTCCTCTGACTATTATACATTTGGTTGAACTTGATTAGAAGAAGTCCAAAAGCTGGCAATTTTATTGCAGCAGAAATTTAATTAGCATACCCCTGCTTTCCCGCACACTTTATCATGTGAGTTGTTGAAATAAATTATATATTGGGATATGATTCACTGAATATTAATTGAAATGTGGCTTTCTTTCCTCATTTTGGATTAAGGTGCAATGTATGCTCAGATTAGTCAGGATATAGCCACGTTTATGTATTTCTGTGATTAGTTTGTATTACTGCAACCATGGCCAAATCGTTTTTACTTAGCAAATAAAATGTTTTTTGTTCTAGAGTCCCTATGGTCAGGCTATAGACATTTAGGTATTTTCATATTTAACAAGCTGTAAAGTAATTTAAAATGTCCTATCTGCCCTTTGTTGCTGCAGGCACTATGAAGGAGTTGGCCCTAGAAGAAGCACTATTGTCTCAGCAGCTCAGCCCACACTGTGGCCACCTCTAAGGGCTCATACAGTTACTTTTTCTGAAACCTTTGGGGGTGAATTACTCCATAGCACCTTCAGCTACAGAGGTCAGGCGAAGGCTTTTTTTTAAAACTGCTTGTTAAAGGTTATATGTCATGTTTTACATGACTGTCATATACCTTTAAGTGTTGTTTGTATTTTTCTCTGCTCCTCCCTTTCATTTGGTTTAGTTCATGCTGTATAGATGGCTCCACCTTTGTATTCATTTCCCAGTAATGCACTTCAGCTTCAAGCCTCATGTCTTATGGAAGTAGATCAGATTATGATCTTTTGACCTATCATTGTTCATTGTTGTAAGATTCTCTCAGTTTATGGAATAAACTTCACAAGATCTCCAAGGTGTCGTCTGGATCGAGTCATTGCTTGTGTTATTCAACTAAGATTGGAGTTATCGCTATCTCATCAAAACTTTGTTACAGAGATCACACTTTCAATGCTTAGATTGGAGAGACAGAACAGTCAAAAGATCAGTGAAATGGCTTCATAGGATCCTTGCTAGCTTTGGATACACAGTGAGATGTTATATGGACACTGGTAATAGCAGCTAACAGACAGTGTAGCCATCTCTACACAAGCCTGTACATGTCTGCAAGTATATCTCAGCATTACACTCATCAGTGTCAGGACAAATTATTGATGTGAATGTCTTACAACTGCAAGTTTATTCACTGCATCTGTATGCATTAGCACATGGCTTTGTCTGTGAAATCTTATAAGAAAGTGAAAAAACATTTCTGCAACCATTGCCTAGTAAACCTGAGCTCACCCACAGAAAAATTGATACATTTCTCTTTAAACTTTCTATCAACCCTTCTCCTGGCTAACATGATGTTTCTGGAAAGTAATATACAGTGTGGGGAAACTAATACACAACGAGATCAGGACTTAAACCCTGAATCAGTCAAAAGAGAAAAACGCTTAACAAAGCCAACCTGGAAGGTGCAAGAGAATCTTAATGCTGACAAGGAAGAACTGCTGTCTAATATTAATGACTTATGGTCTAATCTGTTAAATGCATGTCTGCTCTCTCCCAACAATCTCATGAGCCAATACAACTAGAGGGCACTATCCAGCACTTGAATGTTGCTTATGAGAATTATCAAAGACTGTGTGTTAAATATATTGCTCTCTTAAAGCGGTACAAACCTCAAGGGTTATTGGAAGAATTAATGAGGTTTGAGGAGCTCAATCTTGAAAGAGACAGTTTAGTGGTGCGAACAAAGACAAAGGCAGAAGTGAGAATAACACAGCTCCATGAATCCAGATCTTATCACTCTGCATCTACTAGACTCTCCTCAAGATCTTCCAAACCCCTACAATCGAGGTCTCCTACACTCAGTCAACATCTACTAAAAGCCTGTGCTGTTGCTGAAGCTTCTAAAATTCAGGCAGCTTTCGCTCAAAAGAAAGCAGAAATGGAGGCTCAGGCCGCACATAAGAAAGCAGAAATGGATGCTCAGGCCGCACATAAGAAAGCAGAAATGGAGGCTCAGGCCGCATATAAGAAAGCAGAAATGGAGGCTCAGGCCGCATATAAGAAAGCAGAAATGGAGGCTTAGGCCGCCGTAATGGAGGCTCAGGCTGCACATCAAAAAGCAGAAAAAGAATCTGAAGCCACACGCCAAAAGGCAGAAAATGAAGTTTTGGAAAAACAATGTGAGCATGCCAAAGCCATGTCAAGATTAAGGGTCTTAGAACAAGCCACTAGTGAAAACGAAAAAGACAACAGTTCCAGACACTCAGTTGTATCTTATGTCTCAAATTCTTCACAAACCTCTTTAGAATGTCAACTCCCTGTCACAGCAGCCAAAGTACCTAAAGTCTCTTCTCTGTACCTACTGTACCTCAACACAATTTGCCCTTATATCCTCCAATATATCAGACTGTAGCATCTCAACTAGCCGCAGACACTGGTATGTATTTAATAGACCGTCCACCTTACTTTGGCACCAACAGAGTACCTCCTAGCAAATGCACTACTGTCAGGGATCCTGTCGCCGTGCAGCGGTGTGACGGCGACGGATCCCCTCGAGTAGCAGGGGAGCGAGTGCGCAGGCTCAGGAGCGCGGGAAGCTCCCACGTCACGGCCGGTGGGCTATTTAAACCTGCTGCAATGAAGAATCACTGCCTTCTGTTCTAAATACGTTCCTGTGCTCAAATTCCTGATTCTGATCCTGATATCTGCTCTTCTGTATACTCGCCTAAGAAAGAACTCCTCCTGCACTGACCCCGGCTATTCCTGACCATTCTCCTGCCTGCTCCTCTTGTACTTATCTGCCCGCTTGTTACCAACCCGGCCTGCTTGACTCTGGTGTATGATTCTTTCTGCAACCGCACCTGACCTGCATCTTGCCTACCTACCGCTGCGCACTCGGTTCCGCATCCAGACTACCGCCACACCTGCCTGCTGCTGCACCTACATTCCTGCACCCGCACCTGGCTTGTGTTCGGATCTCCTGAGTTCCCAGCTACCTACTGACAGCTGCAAGATCCGCACGGCACTCCTGCCACTCCTGGCTCTGCACCCGTGCTCCCACCTTCAGAGACTCCGAGCGGAAGTCATAAGAGGATGCCTTCTCTCCATTTCAGGCTCCCCAATCTGGTACGTAATAGTCACCCTGTATCCTGCTTCCGCTAGCGGTCTTCTCTACCTCAGCTGGGTGTACCGGGGGCCGCGACCTGGTCCCAGCCTGCTCCAAGTCCATCCCCACCATCAGGGGCTCTGGTGAACAAGCAGACTGGCGCTCTGGAAAACCCTAGCTGTGGGTCTAGAGAGCTACACGCCATAGTCGTGACATAGTCGTGACAACTACTCTACAAACTAACATGTCAATGGACTTTAAGCCAGTTCCGGCATTGAATGCCTTAGCAGCATCATATGTTCCCAAGTCATTCCACGTAACTCCACCAACTGTCACTCACAACCAACTCTGTTCCACCTGCAGTCATGTCTCTGCCCCTTTTGCTGGATAGCTTGGTTTGCCTGTAGAGAAAAATAATAGCAGCATGTGAAATACATAAGGAAATAACACATTTAACTGTTATTGTTTGGTATATTATCTGCATCAGTAAGCACAGTACAAGATTTTTTTTTGGCAGTAGTAGCCTATTAAAACTGGAGAAATAAAAATAGTCACATAGTTGATGCCCTTGGTTACCAGTCAGGTTCTTTTTTTTTTTGCATTTTTGCAGGAACTTATTTACAAAAGGAATCCATTCTTTTGTGCTTTTTCTTTTCTTCTGTTTTATCCACAGCATCCTTGTGTATTTATATTTTACCAAGTGTTGTACTGCAGTTCTTTTTTAGGTTTGTGTAGTCCCATGACTAGCAATTTTTGCAAAACATATAGCATTTGTTATGCTTATCCCCTGTATTAAATCACAACACTGCAGCTCAAGAATGGAACTTCAAATGACCTCTTATTTAGGGTGGAACATGTAACATGTTCCAGCTGCTGCCCCTTCTCCCCTCCCTATGACAGATGGCAGGGGTTCTGCTACCCGAACCCGCTGTCACTTTTTAAAAATAGTGTGGCTGTGTTGCAGCCGCATAATTCATTAACAGTTTCCTGTGAATGAATAAACTATAAATGGCGTCTGCCGTTGAGGCAGACAGACTTGTAGTTTCAATGGGCTGTGGGGGATCTGATGAGCGCACTCATAGTCCACTGACAAGTCCCCTGGCTTTCAAATAGAAAGCCTGTACAGAGGTATAGACTGAAAGATGGAGGACATGTCTGCAGGATCACAATAATGCAATGATGTTCAGGATAGAGCAGAAAAAAAATAGAACTACCTAATTAAATTTGATGAAATGCCTATGGTGGGGCTGTCGTATGTGATGTCATCACGCACATTCTACTGGCATCTGGTTTCCGGATTTTGTGGAACGCACTCTGGCTCCAAGGAGAGCTGTACGGAGTAGAGGCACTCCCTCTAGAACAGGGGTGTCAAACTGGCGGCCCTGCAGCTGTCGCCAAAATACAAGTCCCATGAGGTATTGCTAAACTGACAGTTACAAGCATGACTCCCAAAGGCAGAGGCATGATGCAACTTGTAGTTTTGCAGCAGCTGAAGGGCTGCCAGTTTGACACCCCTGCTCTAGAGGACTGGACACCTTACTTTGTGTGCCCCGATATAGGTTGTGGTCCATAAGTGTGATGTTTACTGTGTTGTAGTTTTTGCACATACTGTATACGTTATGGTCCATATGATGTGTGCACATTCTTGTATATTTTATGTGAGCACTATGAATTACTATCTAAGAGCTGCCAATTGTGTTGATAATTATTACTATAGTGGCTTTAGCACATATACACCATTTATTTGGTAGCTTTTTTTTGACATACTTACCTGAATAATATCTAGGCGCAGGTGTTCTCCATTATAAACTACCTTTCCCCTACCTATTTTATATAGATGGTTTTGTGGTTTAACATTTTCATAATTTATTTAATTTTAGGGATTTTATACTGTACATGTTCTTACAAGGTGGGCACAGGTGCGTAGCATGTTTTAATAGATGCAAGTTTTGCACTTTTATTGAGGATTTTTGTGAGTAGACCTTGAAATTTTAAAATATAACCTTAAGAATAATAATTCATTGTATGGTTTCAAAAGACAGAGCTCATTTCATGCCTTCTTGTGATTTGATGTGCTTATAACCTCAACACAGTGACTACCACACAAGTTGGCTTTTCTTTAATGGTGTTTATGTGAAGGTTTAACTTTGGCAGCCCCCCCTTCTCTATTGTGAGAGGTAAGTACATTTACTGTAGTGTGCTGGATCAGCATGCTTCTTTGAGGAGGCTAAATCAAGATAGCTGTGAATGTCTTTTTTCTTTTTTTTTTTTTTTTTTTAAACTGTCAGTGTAGCATCACTTCTTGCAGAACCTGCACACATTTTACCAAGATAGATAAATCCTATAGTGTTGGATTGTCAAGGACACTGGCTTTAGCATTCAATCATCCGCACTTGGAACGCTGAAGTTCCTCCGAGATGAGAAGGTGAGGTATATGCACAATAACAGTGCAAAGTGCCTGACATGTTACTTCATTGATTTCTAAGAAAAGATGACAAAATGCATTTGCAGACTGCAGAGTTTTAGGTTAACTGTTCATGTCAGGATAGGCTTAATGAAATGGGAGCTATCTCTGCAAAAAAACACACTGAAGTGAAGCTGTAATGGTTTTTGGTTAACTTTATGTCAAAAATGTTTTAGAATGTTTACAGGTTTATTAACTGTTTTTAATTATGGATGCACCAACATGGCTGCCGAAAATAGGGTTATCGGCATTTTGCCGATAGAAAAAAAAAGTGCCAATAATGGCATACTGCATCCCATAGACATCGATGCAAAATCGTGTCTTATTGACTTCCAATGCAAAAACGCCCCGTAGCGGCTTCAATGCAAAATTGCGTCCCATTGACTTGAATGGGAAAAATGCCCCCCATAGACTTCAATGCAAAATCACGTCCCATAGACTTCAAAGCAAAATCACATCCTATAGACTTCAGTGCAAAAATGCAAGTCACATTAATTAAGGCTAGGTTCACACCTGTGCAGTGCTTTTTTGCCAGCTTTTTGCTGGGCAGATTAAAACGCATCAAACATTGACTGCATGCATTTCTGCAGCGTCTCCATTGAAGTCTATTCAACCAAAATGCAACATTTTGCGTTTATAAAAGTCCCTGACCCTTTCCAAAACACACAGTGGGTGAAAACATGGAGATGTGAACGTGTACCACAGAAAATCACGTTAAATGGACTGTAGTGCATTTCTGCACTAGGTGTTAACCTAGACTAAAAAATTTTTCAAAACTGTCTTTCATTTTTGGTTTTTGGCCAAGTGTATCCTGCATTTTCGGTTTTGGCACCTTAATTTTCATTTCAGTGCACCACTAGTTTTAATTTTAAGTTTTGCATAGAGTGGGGAATGGTGACAACTTTTTTTAGGTCATCATTGCTGCTGGTTTCCCCTGACTTTCTGTCCCAGTAACATTCTTGGTCAAAAGAATGCCATGAACATGGCTTTAGCAGAAATAGTAGTTAATAACTGTGCATAACGTGTTTATACTTCTACTAAATGATAGTTCTAAATATGGTAAGAATAGTGAATCTAATGATACTTGAAAAAAAATGAGTTCCTTTACAGCAGTCTTAATAAGTAAAATTAATTTTCCTTGACAGTACATGGTGTTTAGGAAAGTGTTTTCTGTAAATCATCTGGGCTGCCTCTCAACCATGAAAAGTCCTAATGAATTTGACTTTCCACTTGCTATCATACTTGGTGCACAGGAGAGAACTCGTTTGGTATAGTAAATGTGGGCTTGCTATATATGTGTATTCTCTGGGACCAAGTACTAATATCTTGTGAGCCTCTTGTTATCCTTTATAAGTCTTGTTAGTGTACAGTACATTATCTAGGTAAATACTGGAATCTTGGATGAATATATTTGCATGTGTTTCTCATTATTTGGTGCAGCAAAATTACATAGCTGCTGTTTGGGTGTAGAAGAATTAGAGTACTTCATGTTTATCAATTCAATGAAAAATATATTTTTAATGAACTGAACATTTGCTTGTGCAGCTGGTTTGTCCACAGATTTTTTATTCCATACTTAGTGTTGTCTGGCTTATTTCATTTTCCATAGCATGGAGAATAAACTTACTTGTTTCACATTTCTTTCAATGTCTTTGAAATCTTATAAAACTTCAGACTGGTAGGAATCAACATGCAGCTCCAGGATGGGGAAAATTGAGGCTACAGATGTCACGTGACCCCCAGTTTGGGCTGCCATTTGCTATCGCTTTTCTTAGTGAAGAGTTGAAATTGACAGCTTGGAGTGGGCAGGGCAGGCTTTTCATCTGTTATTTTTTTTATTTACCCATTCCAGAGCTTTTTAAAGTGTTAAAGTATCTTTGTCATTTAAGGTCTGTTTAAATACACTGATACAGAAGCAGTAATGATAGCTTTTTAATTTCGCTTATCCATTGGTGAATTCTGAATTGAACAGACTAGCTTGGGCATAATTCAGGGATGTGCAAATCCTTTTGCTGGGCAGGCTGTTTTTCCTTACATTTAGCCCTGCTGCAGGCAAGCAGCAGGCCTTGCTTAAGAAAACAATTGATAAACTCGGGGACGGACAGGCTGCACGCTCAGTGTCTGACACTTGATCACACAACACACTTCCCCCCTCCCTCCCCGCATAGATGGGAGAGGAGAGAGATTACATTTTGCTCCACCTCTTCCCGCCCCTCTCCTCCGTAACTGCCCTGTGGGCGGGAGCTTTGAAGATCCATCCGGCTGTATGATTGCCAATGTCTGAGCCTGCAGAGAGCACCCTCTGATGAGCGATTTCTGCTCTATCACGGAGCTTGCCCCACCTCCTTCCTTTCTCTGCTTATCTAACTCCCCCCTCCCTGTTCTTCCAGGAGCTTCACACTCAACCATTTCATGTTCAGTTAGCAGCTGAGCTCTGACTGAAGGGGGCACTCCGCTGAGCTCTGACTGAAGGGGGCACTCCGCTGAGCTCTGACTAAAGGGGGCACTCCGCCAGGGTCTGATGTAAGCAGGGACTCTGATATATAGGAGTAAAGATGGGGATTTTGATGTCCCTGGGTGTGGTGCTGGAGACAGGCAGGGAGGGGAGGAAGAGATAAACAGTGCAATGTTAAATATATAAAAAATTTAGGTCGCCATAAAGCCCCTTTATTGTTTTTAAAAGCCCCAGACATTCCTAATATCACCTCCTCATATTACTGCCTAATAAAAAAAAAAACATCAGCCTTTCATATTTTCCATCCTTGCAAAGTAATTTCATGATTTAAAATCCCTAGTGATAAAACTATCATTCAGTAATAGTATAAAAATAAAGACCTTATTTACATACGGTTTTGGTTAAAAAAATAATTCTTATAAGGAAAGTAGATTGTCATAAGGGACAAGTAGTTTGGGACCCCGATTTAGTCCCTTGGACAAGTAGTTTTTTAAAACATTTCCACATCCCTGCATATGTTTGTGTTCTTATTTTTATGGTTTTCAGGATGTAAGGGCAAAAAGGTTTGCCAGATAGCTGCTACATGAGTTTTTAGAGCCAGTTGTTTTACTGTAAAAACTCTAGTTAGGGTTGTTGGTTATTATAACAGTACAAAAAATGGCCACTGCCCCAGTCTATAACTGGCCTTAACAACAAGGAGCACATGGAAGGGTGACGCATGTCAAACAACAACATAGAAGATTATAATATTATATTTAATATAATAATTGGAGAGTTAGGAACTACAGAATACTGGGGTGATGTGACGAGGATCTGTAACTTGCGCATGTATTTGCAAATGTGTGCTAACTAAACCCGTTTTTAACGCATAATGTTAGACAGGTAAATTCGGTTTGTTTTCAGACTGGCTGGCAAGTTAGAGCTGGGAATTTTTCTTTTTTGTTGTTTGTCAGTTATTATCACTCTCCAGAGACTCCAGTTTCCTCCCACACTCCAAAGATATGCTGTTAGGTTAATTGGCTCCTGTCTAAATTGGCCCTAGTATGTGTATTTTTGAATGTGAGTTAGGGACCTTAGATTGTAAGCTCCTTGAGGGCAGGGACTGATGGGAATGTGCCATATATGTGTAGAGCGCTGTGTAAATGTGTAAATTGACAGTGCTATATAAGCACCATAATAATACTACTACCACCCCTCTCTGCCAGTCCTCCACTGGCTTCCGATTGCCCAACAAATTAAATACAAAGTATTAACAACATACAAAGTCATCCACAACGCCCCCAGCTACATCACCAATCTTGTCTTAAAATATCACCCAAACCATCCTCTCCGCTCCCTCCAAGACCACCTGCTCTCTAGTGCTCTCGTCTTCTCCCATGCTCATCTCCAGGAATTCTCCAGAGCCTCTCTCATCCTCTGGAACTCTCTACTTCAATCTGTCTGGCTATCTACTACTTAGGCCACCTTTAGGCAATCCCTGAAACCGCATCTCTTCATGGAAGCCTGTTGCGCCTCCAACTAACAGCTGAAACGTTGACTCTTCCATCAGCTCATCCCCCACAGTTATAACCTTTTGTCCCAATTGCTTCACCCAATTAGATTGTAGGTTCTTATGTTCAAGGCTCTCTTAACTATCTGGTATTTTAATGTGTTGTAATTGTCTCCATTTAGATTGTAAAGTGCTGCATAAACTGTTGGCACTATCTAATTCCTGTATAATATTAATATGATTTTAAAAGTCAATCCATCAAGTAGTAATATTTTGCTTATAGGTAGAGATGGGTGTGTCAGCGCTGGACTTCTGACTTGTCTTCAAATTCACATATGAACTCTTGTCCATATGCAAGTTTTGGGTCTTCTTGTCCACCTTTTGTGTGTTCTAGCTCCTTCTCATCTCCATATCAGTAATAGACCAAAAAAATCAAGTAGGGAGAGTGGGATCCCTTCTAATGTCTATAGTAGACCTGCAGATGAGGGAACTCAAACACAGCAGCTCCCAAATAGAGCCTTTCCAGCAAGAGAGGGAAACTGTCATCCTCTGCCAGAAACTGAAATACCTGTTTTGGATGGACAGACCCTTTATTACAGTGGTTAATAAAATGTAGAATACAGGTGTCAGTCAATGTCAAATAGTTCAATCCACGTGTTAAGACCCTAATACAGCTAGCAGAAATACACGTATCTGCCCTGGTTTCAGCTGTGACACGACAGAATTGGAAATTCTTCTGCAGATAGGTGCTCACATGTGCTTTTAAACTGTGAATTGGTTTGCCTGATGTTTTAAATTAATTATGTAATATAATACACTGCTACAGAGGTATAGGAAAATCCATTTATAAACACAAAAAACATTTTATAACTTCCTATTTAATGTATAGTCCCGTTGTTGTTTCTTCCGTATGAACATATTTCAAAGGCCATTGTTTCATAATGTTGCTCTTTTTCTTTCAGTTGTCAGCTCGATCTCTTCCAGTAGTGCAATCAGATGAAAGACTGCAGCCTCTGCTTAGTCACCTCAGGTATGTTTTCCATACCATTGTGTGCATAATGTTTAAGTTGTGTATGCAGCATGCGCTTTCCCTTTCATTTGTGATGGATGGGAGTCCTTGAATTTCTGGTGGTGAGTATGCGGTGTTTCTCTACTTTCTTTGTCTCTTTAGTGTGCACCCTGTGCTGTTGTACCAACTGTCCTACAGTTAATGTGGGTTGCATTTTGGGACTTTTTTTTATGTTTTCCTTTATTTTAAAGTGGTTTCAAAGGCTGAAGGTTTTTTACCTTCAGGCATCCTATGCATGAAGATGATAAACCTGTGTGCAGCGCCCCAAATACTTAGCGATGGGCTTGAGAGCTGCAGCTCTCCCGGGTCTTTCCCGCTGTTGTCAATCACAGCCAGTAAGGAAGGAGTGGGGGGCGGGGCCGAGACGCGTTCTGTGTGTTTTACGTACACACAGGCAGCTTGGGTACGAGCATGTAAGTGTGCCCCCAGAGTAAGCATCTTGTTCAGGGGCACTCAGAGGGGGGAAGGAGCCAGGTACTCTGGTGGGGAACTGAGATAAGAAGGATCAGTGCTGCTCTGTGCAAAGCCCTTGCACAGAGCAGGTAAGTATAACATATTTGTAATTTTTTTTTTTTAAATCAGAACCTTTAGTATTACTTTGATCTATTTTCTTTAGTGACTGACTTGAGTGTATTTTATGTGAACCTTATCAAATCATGACTTTACTTGTGAACCCTCAAAGCTGTAGGACATTCAGTTTAGTCCAAATATAATTTGAACCACTTAGCGCTTGTCTGATTTCTCAGGACTTTCCTGTGGCACTTACAGGATGCAACAGTGAAGTATGCTACCAATCTGTTGCATGCATTTATTACCTGTTAAGTTGTTTTTGTCTAATCAACAACCCTCTGTTCCTTGGTTATGCCAGATTTTTTTTTATTGTAAACACAATCTTAGTCAAAAGTGTTTTTAAAATAGTGTGAGACGGGATGGGGGGAGGGGCCTGAACATGGCGCTGTGAGCTTGTGAGGCAGAGGCGCTCTGGACGCCGGCGGTGAGAAACTGCTAGACCGATAGGTGGATATCGCATTGACATCCCTCTGACATCTCACCGTCAGCCCATCTGGTCTGCCTTCTTACCTGGAGCCGGGCAGACAGGAGCAGAGTGAGGAAGACTGGCTCTCTTCTCTAGGTGAGGCAGCGGTTGGAGGGAGGAGGGTCAGACGCCCACAGGTACCCATGTGGAGGAGGACGCCAGGGATGCCTGCCGGAAGTGGAGGGGACAGGACGCCGGGACTTCCTGCATCGGAGAGAAGCTGTCCAGCTCTCCAGGCTGAGGATAGGCAGAGAGTAACTGTATGGACGGGACCCCTGGAGAAGCAGCTCTGTACTGCACAGAACAGCCCAGCCTGGTACACTGATCCCTGGAGCTCCTGAAGGGATCAGTGACAGAATCCCAATAGAGGACAAACCCTGGAGGGATCCTTGAAGGGTCTGCAGGTGGACTTCCATCTTATGAACAGTGACCCTGAGACACCCGCCAACACAGGATTTTGGGACTTGTTGAACTGAATCACCTCCCACCCAGGCTGCCTCACAAGGAGCCAGAGAGCCATGCTTGGATGGATATGATGAGTTGCCGTGGACAACGGCTAAATATTTATATCAATATTACTTTATTGCTATTACAGGAGATTTAACATCTGTGAGAAGGGTCTGGCCGTTTAGAAGGAGGCGGCACTGGGTGATCTCAGAAGGGCAAGGAAAGTGTACTCAAAGGAAGGTGATAATATAACATATCTGAGCAAATCTATCCAGAACTGTACATATGATAAGGAACAACTAGGAGGAGGGTCCTTTTTACAAGAGCAATATATATTTTTCTTCTTCGTATGCGAGTGGCGAATACGGCACTCGCGGACAAGTTCAATTAACATGAGGAGTAGAGTTAGTAAGGGAGGAGGGGTAAAGACCCCATAGTTGAATGCAAATACAAGTACAATTAAGAAATATATGCCAATACAAGAAAAAAGTCCTGAGATACAAGGTCCTGAGAATCAAAAGGAGAGAAATAGGAAGTCGGATGGAGAACAATCTAGACTGTCATTGGGAATCCGGGAGGGAAATCTGCCAAATGAATCCATAAACAATGAAAGTATGTTAAAACAAAACGTGACGGATCAACAGGGAGCGTTATCACAGATTCCTACTAAAAATTAGATAGTGGAAACGTTTGCAAAACTGGAATGCTCCATAAAAAATGAAATGACAGTGATTCATAAAGACCTAGGTCGAATGTTATCAAGAGTTGAATAAGTAGAAGGGAAAATGGAGGCCCAGGTTCAGCAGATTGTTAAATTGAAAATGTGAGTAGATGAGATGAAAAAGGAACAGAGGAAGTTATCATATAAACTAGAGGACCAAGAAAATAGACAAAGGAGAAATAATCTGAGGATCCGGGGCCTACCAGAGGATACAAGCGAAGAGTGTTAAAAAAGACCCTAACCAAGAAAACTAGGGGGGCTTTAGAGGTACCAAATCTTAACAATAAACATAAATTAACCCCTTGACGCTGACGTAAATATGCGGCCTCACAGAATTGGGCTTTTTTCCTTGGGGCCACATATTTGCGTACCTGTCTTTGTGCTGGGAGCGCGATACATGACGCACTCCCAGCACAAAGACCGCGGGGACTTTGATCGCTGTGATAGCCTCTGACTGGCTATCACAGTGATCAGTCGCTGTACAACCCAGCCCCTTTGTTTTTTTTCTCTCTCTATGAATGGAGGAGAGAGATACATTGTATCTCTCTAACTCCTGGCATAGAGGGGGGAAAAAATTTTGTAAAAAAAAAATAAAAATAATAAAATAAATAAAGAAATATTAAATGCCTAGATCAAGGTTTGATCTATTTCAGTGCCAGGGTTAGTGTTTGGATCAGGGTCAAAAACAAATTGGTGTCAGTGTGTTTTAGGTAAAAAAAAAAAAGACCAAAACAAATGTGCACAATTGTTTCTGGGCTGTACTACAGGTACAAACAACAAATAACGTACACATATATGGTATCGCTGCAATCATCAAGAGCTGGATAATTTATTTTGGGTTGTTCTTTGGTGGTAGGTTATGGCAATAACAAGAAACACACAGCTAAATAATTTTTTTACTATTTTGGGACAGTTTTCCTTTGATAATAAAAAAAATCAGGAGATATCCATTACCATTTACCACCAAATGAAAGCCCAATTTGTCCTGAAAAAAACAAGGTATAATTCACCTGGATGTATAAAGTAGTTGTGATGATATGTACGGTTTTACTAACACATGTCAATGTTGCAAAATTGTGCTTAGATTTGTTTTACCCTTAGGCGTGAAGGAGTTAAACAAAAATGTAAGGACAGTATGTAAAATTAAACACCTTTTTATTAGGTTAAAAAACCATCAACAGGTGGAGCATGATCATCAGACATATATAGAATAACATAAAATCGAATACAAAAAATGAGACCTGGCCACAGTAATTGTTGCTGATGTCCTAGACGCAAACAGCGTCACTGGCATCAGCCGGTAAAAAAACAACAGCTATAGCCTTAGGACATAAAGGCTAAGCTGTAAACAGTGATAGACATGATGGTACATGGTGTAACAGTATATATCCAGAGACTGACGCAGTCCTCCATTTTGTTAAGAACCTCTATCTTGGCAAAGGGGTTAACCATCCTGACAACATATTTCCCCCTCATTCTTCCCCTCCCTTTCTGACAGTCCCAGCGACATTTGGCCAGTGTGTATGTGTGTAGGAGTTTCACAGGAGGCCAGGGCCCAGTAGGGGGCTAGGAGCTATAAAGTCCCCAAGGGAGCTGGGGCCTAGCTGTCCGAAGAACCTGTAAAATGTAACACCTCGTATAAGATAAGGCAAGCTTTCCCCAGAGTTCAAGACATTCCAAGGAAAGCGGGACCAGCTAACACTTGTTCAAATCCAGTTTTCCCCTATGTCTCATATCTTGGAATATGAGAGATTTACATAAAAACCGGACATATTGTCAGATTGGCCACGAGAAGGCGAACAGTTTGGTAGGTCACTCGCATTGTCTCGAATACATAGGAAAGCCTAAAAATAGATCTCGTGAACCGTTGAGTGTATAATTTCATAATTCATATCTAATCAATCCTCAGACGTGTCTGCATAATAATCTACCCGCGGGTGGAATGTCACTTGTGCAGATGGAAAGTTATGGGCTAAAATATGAGTTAAGGGAGATTTTGGCTCTAGTTGAGGTATCCGCCCATACCTACACGCCTAAACGGGGTATTGATCCTTGACTTCAGAGACACCTCCTGCTGGGGAACTACAAAATAAGCTGCCAGGCCTAAGAGAGCTGAGTTGAAGACGTCTCCCATTTTAACATCAATACCACCTGGGGAGACCCATGCTCTTTTGCTCTGAAACTTGGATCTGCTAACCCAGGACTTTGGCAGGTACCTTAACCCTTTCACCTCTCTCTGATATCTCTTTGCTGTGCTGTTGGTCTCTGTATGTTTATATATATATATCTTAGTTACCTCTTTTCTGTAAATATTTTTATTGCACCCGTTTGACCTTTTAGTAATAAATCTTCCCTTCTGAAAGTGTTGAACTGTTTCTATAGCCCTTTTTTTGCAGTTTACGAATTCCTGCCTCTAAAGAGAACGCTACTGTGTTTGTTTAACCCTCTGTAGAACCGTGTTATGCAGACGATTACCTTCAACCATTATAGTGTTATTGCTGAGATTGCCGAGTTTCCTCTTTCTCTGTACTAAAAGGAGGTGGTGGCAGTGTGAAGGGTTAATTGCATAATTAAACTGACCCAGTAACAATCGCTCAGGCTGCCGGTACATTGATTTTGGTCCAATTAGCTGGAAAATCATGCTGGGTGTGGCATTGTTACGCATGTGACATCACGGTTTTAGATCGGCTAGTCCATCGGTCACGAGTTTGGTGAGAAGGTCTGGGGTCTGACGCCGCGATCGTGACACATGGCTAACAATGGAAACAAGTAATTGTATTTGAACTGGTATAGAACACCTAAACATATAGTATCATAGGTGTTGATAACCATGTAGATGTGGTTTTCACTTGACACCATGAGTAGGTACTTTGTTTAAAGATTCAAACGTGTTTCGCGGGACAGAGCCTGCTTCTTCAGGGAACAAAACACAAATTCCTACAGCAATAGTACTCTATTTTATGTTTTTCTATGTATATGTCTGATGATCATGCTCCACCTGTTAGTTGTTATTTAACCTAATAAAAGGTGTTCAATTTTACATACTGTCCTTACATTTTTGTTTAATTTATGTTTACTATTATGGTTAGGGTCTTTTTCAACATAATTCTCTTTAGGGGTGTGGTACCAGTAAAACCATAGTTACAAGGGTATGGAGAGACATTTTTTTCTCCACCTCTCACTCCTTCAATATTTGATACAAGAAAAGAGGACTTGCAGGAAAAAAATAAAAAGTGTATTTAACCACCTGTTAGGAAGATCAGACACAGATCCTCTAAAAATTGAGAGAGTGCATAGAGTTAGACGCCCACCAGGAATCATGTCAGAATTTCCAAGAGATGTGATTGTCCGCTTCCGTAATTACGAGGAATGAGAATATGGAAGAATTGAGGGTGTTGAGAATTTGGGATGGTTTGCACAAATCTATAGGGTGGAAGTATAAGTCACTATTTTTGCCTTTGGTGGACAGAGGGAAGTTATGCACTTTTCAGGAATTAATGAGTGAAAAAGGATTTATTTTTAGTATTCGATGAATTGAGATATTGTCAATTTGGACATTTTGTCTCAAGATGTGCTTCCTTCTGAAAATAATGTTGAGTTCCAAGACAGTGTGTAAACATATAACCTCTAGGATTTATAAGATCCTAAGTGAACTGATGGGAGCTGATCCTCCATCGTTCCTGGATAAATGGGAAAGAGAATTTGGTACAAAAATAAATGATCAACAGAAGATTAAAATGTTTAGGTTAATGCACGGTGTGATGAAAATGACTACAGTTGAAATGAATTATAAATGTTTGTCTAGATCAGCAATGGGCAAACTACGGCCCGCGGGCCGTATACGGCCCAGCGGACCTTTTAATCCGGCCCGCGGAGCTAGGCTCCCGCTAGGCTCCTCTCACAGTCCGCTCTGAAGACCGGTGTAGCATGAAAATCTGTCTCCTATGAGGATCTGTCCCCCTCGACGTATCTGCGCATGTGCCGGAGATCGCCGATCGGCTGCTAATGCCTGAAACTGGCACATGCGCAGATACGCTGAGGGGGACAGATCCTCATAGGAGACAGATTTTCATGCTACACCGGAACGGTGCGGGAACACGGCGAGAGGAACGTGCGGAGCAAAGGTAAGTGAATTGACACAGTGGGGACTTGGGGACTTAATATGGGGAATGAATTACTATATGGGGGATGAATTACTATGGGGGATGAATTACTATGGGGGATGAATTACTATATGGGGGATGAATTACTATAGGGGGGATGAATTACTATAGGGGGGATGAATTACTATAGGGGGGATGAATTACTATGGGGGATGAATTACTATATGGGGGATGAATTACTATATGGGGGATGAATTACTATGGGGGATGAATTACTATATGGGGGATGAATTACTATATGGGGGATGAATTACTATATGGGGGATGAATTACTATGGGGGATGAATTACTATATGGCGGATGAATTACTAAATGGCGGATGAATTACTATATGGGGGATGAATTACTATATGGAGGATGAATTACTATATGGGGGATGAATTACTATGGGGGATGAATTACTATGGGGGATGAATTACTATATGGGGGATGAATTACTATATGGGGGGGTGAATTACTATGGGGGATGAATTACTATGGGGGATGAATTACTATAGGGGGGATGAATTACTATATGGGGGATATATTACTATGGGGGATGAGTTACTATGGGGGATGAATTACTATATGGGGGATGAATTACTATGGGGGATGAATTACTATATGGGGGATGCATTACTATGGGGGATGAATTACTATATGGGGGATGAATTACTATGGGGGATGAATTACTATATGGGGGATGAATTACTATGGGGGATGATTTACTATGGGGGATGAATTACTATATGGGGGATGAATTACTATGGGGGATGAATTACTATATGGGGGATGAATTACTATGGGGGATGAATTACTATATGGGGGATGAATTACTATAGGGGGGATGAATTACTATATGGGGGATGAATTACTATGGGGGATGAATTACTATATGGGGGATGAATTACTATGGGGGATGAATTACTATGGGGGGGATGAATTACTATAGGGGGGATGAATTACTATAGGGGGGATGAATTACTATGGGGGATGAATTACTATGGGGGATGTATTACTATGGGGGATGAATTACTATATGGGGGATGAATTACTATGGGGGATGAATTACTATAGGGGGGATGAATTGCTAAATGGGGGATGAATTGCTAAATGGGGGATGAATTGCTATATGGGGGATGAATTACTATATGGGGGGTGAATTACTATATGGGGGGTGAATTACTATATGGGGGATGAATTACTATAGGGGGGATGAATTACTATAGGGGGGATTAATTACTATATGGGGGATTAATTACTATGCTTACTATGGGGGAATATTACTATACTTACTATGGATGACACATACACATCATTCATCTACTCTTGGTCCGGCCCCCGGGTCCAATATATGAACCCATTGCGGCCCTCAAGTGAAAAAGTTTGCCCACCCCTGGTCTAGATGGTATTGTACACCCGAGTGTGGCACACAAACAACAAGGAGAAATATCACCATTTTGCTGGAGGGGATGTGGGGAAATAGGGACAATGGTCCACATATGGTGGAATTGTCCACAAATACAGGTGTTTTGGCAAGATATAATCCAATATATACAGGAGATCTGGGAGATCTCTATTTAGAAAGACCCGTGGGTATTTTTTTTTTTTTTATAAGACTGAGATGTCAGTGAAGCAATATAAAAATAGTATATTATACCATCTGATTAGTGTGGCAAAGAGTTTGATTTCCTAAGTTTTGGCAGGTCCAGGATCCTCCAATAATGGACTGGATGGATAAAATTGACTATATTAATAGGATGGAGGAGTTACGCCATATAGAGGAAGATAAAATGGAAAAACGTAGAAAAGAATGGAGTAGGTGGTATGAATTTAAAACATCCGAAAAATATCTAAAGATGAGGGGGGCCCTGGTAGCAGAGTCGGAGAATTAAGTTGGTTGAACTAGTTAACTAGATTATAGAAAATAAGTTTACAGATATGGGCTGACAAACAGGAAGAGAAAGAGATGGCAAGATTCAATTGGACAGGGGTATGAGTACGGGGGGGGGGGGGGTTAATGTGGTTGTATTTGTTGTGGTTGTTTTATGTATTGTATAAATAAAAATTTAATAAAAGAATATAATTTAAAAAAATTAATTAAAATAGTGCGACTAGTCAGTTGGGTATAGTACTATGGTTGTATTTGTTGTGATAAAAGATATGTTGTTTTATGTATTATATAAAATAAATTGTAATAAAAGATATAATTAAAAAAATAAAATAAAATAGTGTGACTAGTCAGTTGGGTATAGTACACAACTTTCAAATTCTGCAGCTGCAATTTTGCACAGGTCCACTTTTTCATCCATTGCACAATGTCTCTGTGGAACAGTTCTTCCTGTTGCTAGTCCATTAATGTAATCCATTAATCAGAAGCAGTCCCCTGTAAGGCTAGAAAAATAGAGGATTCCAAGGCTCAGTCATGCTTGAGGTGATTGTAGCAGTATTAGTGCAAATAAAAAAAAGTATCACGGACAGGATTCAGTTGTTTATCAAAGCTCTGTCACATATACAGAAGTTCTCTGCTGCTTCTGGAATGGAATTCTGTTCGAAAGTATTATATTTCACAGATTTTTTTTGTTGCATTAAACTGTGCTAATGATTCTGCATTAGACAATTAATTTATAGATTTTAAGTTTGCCTGTCAGATTCAGCTACGTAGTTCTAATAGAGTGCTGAGCTGAGTACATCTGTTAGTTACAGCCACACAGGCAAAGCCTGTAGTCATAGAAGTTCTCTGTTTGCATTTGAAGGGTAGAGCATAATGCAAGGAGGGGGTGGGGCTTAATCCTGATTAGGGCAAATGTCGAATCCATGTGTACTGCCATAAGCCGGCCATAGAGGGTTAGAATCTCGCCTGTTTCAGCAGGAACCAGATAAGCTTTAAACCATGAATGTACCCAAGTTGATTGATCAACTTGAGTACAACCAGCCTGCCGAATTTTACATGCGAATATTGCTAGCAGCTGTTATAGCCGCTAGCAATAAACACTGCCGTCTCCGTTTACACCTATGCAGTTTGCTTTTTGTCCGTTTTGCAGTGCTTTTTGCAGTTCGTTTTGCAGTTTTTTTCTACATGCATTTTTGTTGCGTTTTTACCACGTTTTGTGTTTTTGTTAAGCTTTTTTTTTTGTTTTGTTAAAGTGGAATTTTTTTTGTTGCTGGGCAGAATAACAATGCAAAATATGGCAGAAACGCACTACCATGCATTTCAGCAGCTTTTCCATTGAACTCAATTGTAGCAAAACGCTGCTTTTTGCTTTTTAAAAAGTCCCTGACCCTTTCCAAAAAAGCAGCAGCTCAAAAAAACATAGATGTGAACATGTTCCATAGGAAACCCTGTTAAATGGACTGTAGTGCGTTTCTGCAAAAGCAAAAAGCACTAAAAAATGCATTTGTGTGAACGGAGCCTTAAGGGATGAGATGGCAACCCTAACCATAACACACAGCAGCATGCACTGCTGTGCAGTGCGCTGACAAAACATTTCAACTGGCAATGAATTTTGGTGCATTTGAATGGATCCCCTAACTCAACACACCAAAACAGTGGAGCACAATGTTGTAGTTGAACAGGTCCTAAAACAGTCACTTGCAAGCATAAGGTGCACTTCATGATTGCTATTACCTGAAAACTGTATTAAGCCAAATCTGTTTTACTTCTTTGAAGAGATGAATGTAGTAATGTGAACACAGAAACCTCCTGCGCTGCCACTAAACCCCAAAATGAATGAATCTATCCTCAAAACCAGGAATGGCTACTAGCACCAAACTATAAACCAGATAGTGAGAAAACAGCACGACAAAGGTGGTGCTGCTCTAATCCTAAATAAAGTGAAGACAAACTATATATTACTAATCAACAAAAAAGAATTAAATGAAAAAGTGGTATTTTTTATGATCACGTTTTTGCTGCTACGTTCTTACTTGCATAGGTTTTCAATATTCACTTGTGTTTTTTCTCATAGTATGTTTTAGATCTGCTCACTGTTTTTACTGGGGTAGTGCAGCACCTGTTTTCTTTGTGTGTTCACCATTTTTTAGTTGGGTTGTGTTTACTTGGATTGTATATGTTGATATTTTATTCATGACTACAGATCTGTGGACACATCCTTCTTCATTTTTTCATTTCATTCTTTTTTGTTGATGAGTGATATATAGTTTGGACAGCACAGTGGCTAAATGGTTAGCTCTTCTGCCTGGCAGCACTAGGGTAGTTGGTTTGAATCCCAACCACGGCACCACCTGCCTGGAGTTTGCATGTTCTCCCTGTGTCTGCGTGGGTTTCCTCCAGGTACTCCGGTTTCCTCCCACACTCCAAAGACACGCTGTTAGGTTAATTGGATCCTGTCTAAATTGGCCCTGGTATGTTTATGTATGAATTTGAGTTAGGGACCTTAGATTGTACACTCCTTGAGGGCTAGGGACTGATGTGAATGTACAATATATATATGTAAAGTGCTGTGTAAATTGACGGCGCTATATAAGTACCTGAAATAAATTTAAAAAATATATATATATAGTTTGTCTTTACTTTATTTAGGATTAGTGCAGCACCACCTTTGTCGTAATTAGAGATGAGCGAATTTTTCAAAAATTCGATTCGGCTGATTCGGCGAATTCCAGGAAGAAATTCGATTCGATGCGAATTAATTCGCTACGAAGTTAACTTATAAAAAGGGTTTCTAGGCTTCAGAGAGCCTTTAAATTAGTGCAGAACACTGTACCTTTAATTTAAATGCCCTTGGAGATGAGGAAGGAGAAGGAGAAGGATGAGAAGAAGGAGAAGGAGAAGGATGAGAAGAAGGAGAAGGATGAGAAGAAGGAGAAGGATGAGGAGAAGGAGGAGGAGAAGGATGAGAAGAAGGAGAAGGATGAGAAGAAGGATGAGAAGAAGGAGAAGGATGAGAAGGAGGACAGTTCTGTGACAGTTTCTGTCTATTTCTGACAGTTCTGTGACATTCACTCCATACAGCGGTTTCAACCGCTGTATGGAGGGAATGTCCCAGAACTGTCAGAAATAGTCTATTTCTGACAGTTCTGGGACATTCACTCCATACAGCGGTTTCAACATTGTATCTATTTGTTTCCATAAATGGATCCATTTATGGAAACAAATAGATACAATGTTTCAACCGCTGTATGGAGGGAATGTCCCAGAACTGTCAGAAATAGTCTATTTCTGACAGTTCTGGGACATTCACTCCATACAGCGGTTTCAACCGCTGTATGGAGGGAATGTCCCAGAACTGTCAGAAATAGTCTATTTCTGACAGTTCTGGGACATTCACTCCATACAGCGGTTGAAACATTGTATCTATTTGTTTCCATAAATGACATTCTGCAGATACACTTAGAGGAGCTCTGCAGATACACTTTTTGCCGGCTTGGAATTATTCTTATTTTCATCCTACTTCTTCTTCTTCTTCTTCATCCTCATCCTCTTCTTCTTCTTCTGAGGATGAGGATGAAGAAGAAGAAGAAGTAGGATGAAAATAAGATTAATTCCAAGCCGGCAAAAATGTATCTGCAGAGCTCCTCTAAGTGTATCAGCAGAGCTCCTCTAAGTGTATCTGCAGAATAGAGGAACTCTGCACATACACTTTTTGCCGGCTTGGAATTATTCTTATTTTCATCCTACTTCTTCTTCTTCATCCTCATCCTCTTCTTCTTCTTCTTCTGAGGATGAGGATGAAGAAGAAGAAGAAGTAGGATGAAAATAAGATTAATTCCAGGCCGGCAAAAAGTGTATCTGCAGAGCTCCTCTAAGTGTATCTGCAGAGCTCCTCTAAGTGTATCTGCAGAATAGAGGAACTCTGCACATACACTTTTTGCCGGCTTGGAATTATTCTTATTTTCATCCTACTTCTTCTTCTTCTTCTTCATCCTCATCCTCTTCTTCTTCTTCTGAGGATGAGGATGAAGAAGAAGAAGAAGTAGGATGAAAATAAGATTAATTCCAAGCCGGCAAAAAGTGTATCTGCAGAGCTCCTCTAAGTGTATCAGCAGAGCTCCTCTAAGTGTATCTGCAGAATAGAGGAACTCTGCACATACACTTTTTGCCGGCTTGGAATTATTCTTATTTTCATCCTACTTCTTCATCCTCATCCTCTTCTTCTTCTTCTGAGGATGAGGATGAAGAAGAAGAAGAAGTAGGATGAAAATAAGATTAATTCCAAGCCGGCAAAAAGTGTATCTGCAGAGCTCCTCTAAGTGTATCTGCAGAATAGAGGAACTCTGCACATACACTTTTTGCCGGCTTGGAATTATTCTTATTTTCATCCTACTTCTTCTTCTTCTTCTTCATCCTCATCCTCTTCTTCTTCTTCTGAGGATGAGGATGAGGATGAAGAAGAAGAAGAAGAAGTAGGATGAAAATAAGAATTCCAAACCGGCAAAAAGTGTACGTGCAGAGTTCCTCTATTTCTGACAGTTCTCTGACAGCTTCTTCACATGTACAGCGGTTGAAACATCTGTATCCTAAATGGAAACTAATAGATACAATGTTTCAAGCGCTGTACATGTGTTCCTTCTGTCAGAGAACTGTCAGAAATAGCGGAGCTCTCTGCAGGGACACTTTTGCCGGCTGATCGGGAAAAATCCGATTCGCGCACCCGAAGTAGGCAAATATTCGGATTCGCCGCGAATCGAATTTTTCCTGAAATTCGTATCGAATTCCGGTTCGCCTGGTTCGATTCGCTCATCTCTAGTCGTAATGTAGTAATGTGGGTAACAGCATATGCAAATATAAATACTTGTACAATACAAAGCGTGTATAAAACCCCGGCAACATCAAACCCGACTTTGAAATCGTGCGACATACAGTGAAGTCGCACAATTTCAAAGTCGGGTGAGATGCCGATTTCAGGTGTGATTTGCAAGACATCTTGCACAGATGTCTATGCAAATCGCACCAAAAGTAGTACATTTACTACTTTAGAAATCGGTGCGGTCAGAACCGCACTGATTTGACCGCTCTGATTGCGGACAATAGGGTGCGACTTGGCATACGATTTGCAAGTTGCATGGCATGCAAATCACATGCCAAGTCGCACCCGATGTGAGCGGGGTATAAGACTGATGGGTAAAGGGGATGGCAATGGTGGTCAGATTTTTTTTTTCCTATTGAGTAGCCATCACTGAACATGATCTTGAGTACCCTTAACTATCCATAGAGAATGCTTTGTTGCTCAGTCTATATGTGTGTAAGTAATTTAATGAGACTTTTTTTTTTTTTCAATCATTTATCTGCTTGTTTTTTATCTGACTTGTCTGGTTAGAGTTTGTCAAGATTAGCTGTGGGAAAATGTTAGCACAGCATGGAGTGATTAATTTGACACTCCTGGCTGCTTGTTTTTTTAATACTGGCTTAACTTAATTAGATCTATACTGAATACCCTGATTTCCTTTTTGTGTTATGTATTTTATATTTTCACATGTATTTTTAAATGCTGTATAGCAGGGCAGAGCAGCAATACACAAATTCCTACCTCTGCAGCCATAATAAGACATGCCTTTAAAGTGAACCTTTTGAGGCTAAGATATGTGAAGGCTTTGAGGCTGTCATCGTGATCTGCAACAAGCATGCAAGGATAGGTTCTCTGGCTTCATTTGCAGCCTACTAGTTCTATAACTCAATTTCTTTTGTTCTCTTCAAAGGATAAGTTCACCGTTGTGAACATGTTACACCCACATCTAGGGTAACATATTCTGCATCTCCCTACACCCACTCATTCTGCATCTCCCTACACCCACTCATCAACACCCCCCCCCCCCCCCCCCGTGACAGTGGGCCAGGGATCCTTTCTCCACACCCCCTGCCACTATTCAAAAAGCACGTGGCTCCACCCACACGTCCGCGTCATTCATTCACAGAGCGCTCTGGTAGTTCATTGATCTTCCTGATATTCCGTACAGGCAGTCAGCTACATAGACAGTCTACTGGAGGCTGACACTGCATCTGCGATCTGATGATCGCCTTTAAAGGTTAATAAATAAATACATTTTCCCTATGTATATTTTTTAAATTGTATAATATATATATATATCCATTCATTCATATTCAGATAATTAACGATGGGACAGACTCCATTACAACATGTTACACTATGTAACTCATTCAAATTTAAATATATTAAGGTTCTTAAAGAGATGAGATCTGGGAACACAGTGAAAATATTAAAACATCAATTTTAATCAATCATTATATTATAAAATTGTTTGTTCTTAATGTGCACAAACTGAAAACTGACAGACATAACAACAAACACGTATATCATGGACAAACAGTATATAAGTGCAGCGCTAGAAACTTAGTAATAATAAATAGATGCAAAAACACATAAAATGCATATATGGTGTTTAGAATGAGTGATCAAATGATAGTTCGTATTGGTGACAAATCGTGCCCATGTAGTACTGATGATAGTGGTCGGTGCTCGTGCAATCCAAAACAGAAGAAATGCGCACTCACCGGACGCGCAGTAAATATGCGCGTTATATATTAAATCCTGATGTCATCAGAGGGGGTCATCTGGGCCAGGTCAGGTGTAGAAATGGCTCCCTCTCAGGGTGGGGTAGGTCCTAGGGTTTATTGGGGTGATCTAAGTAGCTCCAGGGTTTCCCCCCTTTAAGGGATGGGTGGGTGCAGCTCGTGGTGATTGAACTGCATACTCCCTCTCTGAAGGCTTAGGGTTGGCACTGGGCGTCTGAGAAATCAGTACTCCCCAAAGGAGTTAGGTTATAAGATACCCATAGTGTAGTATGTTTTATCAAATTTATTAGTTAAAATGGATGCATCCAAGTATAAATCAAAGTGACAGATCGATAAGGAAATGGACTAACCGTTCACTAGTAAACATGGCCGCCGGAGATCCACTATGCTTTGACGGCGTGACGTCACGGCGTAATTGGCTCCTGCTTACGCGTTTCGTGCACCAGCACGTCTTCAGAGGGGACTGCCAAAGGCAGTCTCCAGTTAAATCACCATGAACTGCACCCACCCATCCCTTAAAGGGGGGAAACACTGGACCTACTTGGATCACCCCAATAAACCCCAGGACCTACCCCACCCTGAGAGGGAGCCATTTCTAAACCTTACCTGGCCCAGATAACCCCCTCTGATGACATCAGGATTTAATATATAGGGGGGCTACAGCTTATGGACATCTAGCCACTATATGTGGCCAACATTCTATGGTCAGTAATTTTTGTTGTTTCACCTTTTTGACCATTAAACCTGAGTCAAACAGCATCACACTATGTGGCGTCCTTTATTGGGCTCTCTTTGAGAGCACCATCTCCCACAGTGCCTATCTGGACTAAGGAGTACTTTGACGCCCATACGGTTTGATGAATCCTGGCTACTGTTCTTCGCGGTGAGACAGAGGATAGTACGCAGTGCGATCTGACCAGAGCTCTGATGCTGGAGAGATCTTGCAGATTATATTTCTCTACATGCGTTATTTTAACGCACCTCTGGTGAGTGTGCACTCTATCTGCTCCTAGGATTTCTTCACCTCTCTTCAACCATTAATCTGGGATGAGGACTTTATGTGTGCTTTAACATTTCTTATTGATTAACGCACTGTTTACCATTGTGTCACATCTTTTTGACCACTGACATTCACACGTATATATACCTTATAGAGAATTATTTGTATTTTGATTCTAGCGCTGCACCTATTTTTCTCTTTCTATTTATCATCAGTACTAGACAGGCACGATTTGTCACCAATACGAACTATCATTTGATCACTCATTCTAAACACCATATATGCATTTTATGTGTTTTTGCATCTATTTATTATTACGAAGTTTCTAGCGCTGCACTTATATACTGTTTGTCTATTTAAAGGTTTATTTGGTTACCATTGTGCACAGATGCTGATATTTTACACTTTGATCTTACAGTGCGCTCGCTTTATATATACCATTTGCACACGTATATCATAGAGTTCCAGTAAATCCTCAAAATAAACCAAATATTTAATTTAAGTAGTCATTTAAAGTATAAAATCACCTCAGTTTCCTCACAAAAAATTGTAAAAGACTGTTTAGTACAAGATATTTTTTTTCTTCTGCCTGTGGGCTGAATGGAAAAACAAAATCTAACCAATTCCTTCCACCAATGCTATACATTGTGGGTAGATGAATTTTCCAGCTGGGATATTCTGACAGATGCTGGCAGTGGCTGTCAGAATACCAAACAATGGCTGCATTGTGACTAGATATGGCCGACAATTTTCTGCCCACCTGTTTACATTTTATAATTAAAGGATGTTGAGCTGTGTTGGTCTGATAGGGCCAACAACTAAGTGAATTTATCTGGAATTATCTGAGTTTCAAGTAGTCTATGGCCAGTAAAACTGAGCTAAAACTCTATGCAGTGTGTTTTATTTACTGTACATGTATGTCAAACATCCTTTTCTATATGAAGAGTATGAAATAATAAAGGCAGCACACAAATATCCATACATAGAACACAATAGGTGCGCTAGCCCTTCAAAAAATTTTTAAAAAAATCAAATATATATGAATAAGTATATGCACTGCCATGTAAACAAAAATCACAAGAAAATCACGAAAAGATATAAAGTAAGTGCATATCCCTGTAAATGTGAATCCTATAAGCAAAAGTTCTTTTTGAATGCAGATAGGTTCAATCCACATAATGTGATATGCCTAACACTATGCAATCCAGTGGTTCCTTCAGTGCATCACACAACCAAGTGCTCCAGCTCCTTACCATAA
This sequence comes from Staurois parvus, assembly GCF_062004578.1. Taxonomy (NCBI): domain Eukaryota; kingdom Metazoa; phylum Chordata; class Amphibia; order Anura; family Ranidae; genus Staurois; species Staurois parvus. Next base: position 465,276 of record NW_028318448.1, on the reverse strand, counting down.
CCCAGGGACTTCTATATTTTAAGAGATCTGTGGTGTTTGAGATAATAGATATCAATACTATAGCCAAATCATAGCTCTGTCCTGATCCTTCTCCCACATCTAAAAACCAAATCAAAGCTTGATCAAAAGATTGTACTAAGGTGCTAAGAAATCTTGATCACACACAAACAAATTCTATATACAGATATATCAAAAATCACAAGTTAATTAGTTGCAAGATCAGTGACAGCGCCATCTAGTGGCCAAAAAAAAAAAAAAAAAATCAGAAATCTCTGTTCAATTCCAAAGGAGTATGTGTGTTTAATTTTCCATTTTAAAAATATGTATAAAATTCATACTATTTATATAATGAACACTTTGGTAGTGTCTAGTGAACGAAATTTGGCCGCAGGTTATATGGCCTGGGAACCTAGCAAAACCCAGAACAGCAGAGCCTGAGGAGATCCATGTGTGAGAGGTGAGTTCTGGAGGTACACAATGAGTGGACAGTAGTGCATTTCTCAGTATCTCTGTAACTGCTGAGAGATCAGTGTCCCAGTGACACCTCAGCGATGGAAGAGTCTTTATTTAAGTATCTTCCTGTGTTAACATTTACTCTCTAAAACAAGATGCTGGTTCAGCGATTTCATAATAATTTTTTGTGGGACTTTAATGTGTATATGTTTATTTATTTTATTTACTATTATTTTTAATTATGCACAATCTCATTGTTTTCTATATTATCATTTTATTGCGTTAATTTACACAAGTAGGGGACTGCAGCATTCAGTTTATTTGGATATCACTCATACATATTTTTCAAAAAAGTCACACATCCATTAAGCGCATAAGCACCTTTTTTATTATGTATTTACTAATGTTTGCTACAGTAGTCTGATCACATTCACATTAGGCGGTTTGGAATCGCAGGCAGAAGTGCCACGATTCTGCCTGCAATTACAAATTTCAGTAAAACGTGCAATGTGTGTTTGGATGCCATTATTCTTAATGGTCCCCCAAATGCAGTGCGGTTTAGCTCCAACTGTCGCGCGACAATGGTGGGTTTAAAATCATGATAAGCTTGTTGCCAAAACAGGAACAGGAACTTCTTTTGGGTCACAAACTTTCATAAAGCAGCCCATTGAAGTGAATGGGCTGCCCTATGCACCACATGTGGCGGGCTGCCCTATGCACCACATGTGGCAGCCCATTGAAGTGAATGGGCTGCCCTATGCACCACATGTGGAAATGCATGTAGATCATGCTTTAAATATGGCTAGATCTGAATGGGACATTAGGGAAAGGAGACTGAAAACATGCTTCCTCCTGTCTACATCAGAATAATGGCAGCATCCTTTCCTAGGCAAAGGCACTTAGCTGGAGTCAAAGGACTGCTTTTTATGTTAAAAAGTCTTTATGTTGCTATAAACAGTATTGTTACATGTCAGGTATTTGTTTTTGTAAGGGGGAGCGAAGTGTAACAACCATAGTGTAGAATGGAAAGTGTAAAAAAACACTCACAAAGTTAAAAAGGTGCTCAGCATGACAGACAGGTAGCCTCTGGGACAGAGATCGGACAGGCAACCAGGATGCCTGTCCGATCTCTTCTGCCTGTCTAAAATGGGCTACCCACCAGCATATAATCAGTAAGCAGGTCCCAGGGAGCTGTAATACACCCTCTCAAACACTGATTACCACAGCTGTCAGCAGGGATAGCAGCAAAGCACCCAGAGCTGCCAGAAATGAAAACAAATAACAGAGGCTAAAAACAAAAACTGTAAAAAAAAATTGTTTTTGCTTGATGTATTTTTGGAAAGTTACTGAAAAATCCACATTAAATGTGCTAAAACTTAATTGTATATTACTGATGGAAGACAGAAGTATACTTGCACCTTTATATGCCTGCTGGCTTCTTGATTGCACTGACTTGCTCTTGAATTCTGCTATAATTGAAGCGTTTTATAAATATGTTTTTAAAATATTTTTTCTTTTTTTTTGATAGCCATTCTTACATTGGTCAAGATTTCAGTTCACAAAGAAACACTGGTAAAATTTCACTTGACCAAATTGATGCGGTAAGTTTTTAGTTCCTTCAGTTTTTCTGTATGTTATTACTAAACATACATATTCAACAGCTGTAAACAGCTTAAGTTACACAGTGATGTTCTGTGATTTTTTTTAAATAAAAATTTAAAGCAGAGCTACACTGCACTATGCACTACAAATCAAAAACGCTGTTTTATTGATATTTACCATTCAAAGCAAACTCTCACACTCATCCATGTTTCCATGCTTTATTTTATTTTTATCAGAAATCACTTTTTGACAAAATACTCCTTAGCATTTCTGTACGTGGCCATCTTGAGTAAGGGCAGATGAGTCTTGTAGTATTTACTTTCTGGAATTCATCTGCCCTTAGCTCAGGCATGCAGGCAAAGGGTTGCGTTTAGCTGAGAAAACCCCTCAAGAAGATTTCTGGAATGTATGACATTTGCCAAGGCATGGAAACATGGAAGAAAAAGTGTACAAAAAAAAGGTCAAAACAAGTAAGTGTATTATACCTTCCTATCTATTTACTAATGCTAGCAGCATAAGGATTAAAAATAGTCATGTTGACTGAGGGAGTGAAGGTCCACTATAAAGCAGGCATCATTGTCATAGTTTAAAAAAAATGTCAGTTTGTTATTGGACTTTAGTGACATTATAAATATTACTGTACTTGTTAGCATTTATATGATTTACCTTTGTATTTTTATGACTATTGAAAATTGTTGTCACTTACAAAATATATGTTGCAAAAATTGCACTGCATCCTATTTGAATTCCCATGAAAGTCTTGGTCAGCTATATCAGTCTTTCTCAACTATATTAAAATATGTATCCCTTAATGTTCATAGTGTACCTTGTGGTTAAGCATACTTCATTACAATACTGCTTGGCAATGAGTACATTTATTAGCTGTATCGTTTCTGTAATTGCTTATATGTTTACGTAAATTATACCATTTTATATAATGTTATTTTAATTTTAATGTAATTTTATATATAAGAAGCAGTACACTGTGAGCCTACCCTCAAGAAATATGTATTGATTGAAAACCAGTGCACGTTGACACCAGATATTTTTGTGATGACCGTAACAGGAGGAATGGACAGCAGGGGAGTTACTGGAGTGAATGGGTGTAACTACAGGGGTCACAATTGTGACTCGGCCCCATGCTTCAGAGGGTGTGGCTCCCCTGTACACCTGGATAGGAGAGGTGGTGGCGAGTGTCATATAGGGGAACTGATGCCTTCCATTTTCCTCCTGTAGCAGTTGAAAGCCAGCTTCTCTTCCTCTCCCTTTTGCAGGCATTCAGCTGCTGCAAGAGGGAAATGGAGGGATAGGTTCCTCTATATGCCGCCCCCACCTATTCAGGTTTCTTGTCTCCTGCTGTTCCCGGGTGCCTGTGTGCTCCACTGGCCCCTCTCCCCCTGCAGCACTGCCAGCTTCCCACCTCTCCTTTCCTGCCAGCTGCTGTGGGGGATGTGTCAGGATGGTGAGCAAGCAATGGACTGGTAAATATGTAATTTACCGGCCCCTTCCTTTTCTGAATGGACAAAGACGTGATCAGTACCGATCATGGACTCTGTTTAATAATAAATGAATCATCGTAAACTGTGTTTGCTATGCTTCATTTTGTGAATGAACGGAAGCTCTGTACAGAGCTATTTCTGTCCATTCATTCTGTGCTGCTGAGGCTGCAGAGATGGAGATTGAGGGCTGTGTCCTCAAACTCCTTTCTCTGTCTCAAAGTTGAAAGATCAGAGACCCCTGATTTTTGATCAAAGCCCCCAAATGGGGCTCTTAAAAAAATAATAAATTAAATTGTAAAAAAAAAAAAAACCAACTACTAATACTAGTGGCAGAACTACCAGGGTCACAAAGGTTGTACTTTCCAGTGGGCCCTGGCATTCTGCTACTGTGGCAGGAAGGGGGCCTGACACGAGACCTTAAGGGTTCAGGGAGAAAGGCCCCGGCTTCATGGTTTCTTGCATCAGGGCCCTGAAGTTTCTAGTTACGCCTCTTGCCTCTGTTTGAGTGGTAAGTTTGAAGTGGTTTGGAGGGTGTGCGTTACACACACACACACTCTATTTGCCCTAAAGATTGCACAAGGTTGCAGTGTCTTTCTACTAGATCAAAATGTCATTTTTTTGCCTACCTGGGAGTTTAGTTTTGAAGGTGAATTGCATGTCTACAAAACTATAAACTGCTGGTGTAACGTTGTCAACTACATTGGATAACATAACATTGATTTTAGAACGAGCTCCATATGCTGCACAAAGTCTATCACTCAGTCACCTATCAAAAAAAGGTGTGTCACAGACCTTTCATTGGCCGCTATTTATTTTTCCTTAGCACCAGTAATACTAAAATGATCTATTCTGTACCACTATAGATTGCTGCTTCCAAATTATTCATGTGACATGCCTTAACTGGAAAGATCAGAATTTGCATTTGTTGTTCCTTTGCTCTGAGCAATGTAAATTGCTTTGATTTCAGAAGAGCTTTCAGAGTTGTTCAGAACCTTTAAAAAGGAGTAAGCTAGTCCTGCATCTTAAACAAGTATGTCTCATACATACTGCAGTTGTATGCCAGCTGTGGCAACAATCCAGCAGATTCCTGTGGCTGGATTCACAGATGGAAGCAGATAGTTACAGCCACTCAGCCTGTACACAGAAATGACAGTATTACACTGTCTGGTAGCCAGTTCTTAAAAAAAAAAAAAAAAAAATACATCTAGCATCCTACTTCACTACGCTTTTTTTGTGTTTGGTAATAGTGCAGATACCTGACTTCCTTAAATTGTATGCATCACATTTGAATTGTATGTATCCAGACATGCTTCAAGTTTGGTATATTCTCAGCCATTTTTCCAGTTGTGTGGTTCAAGGAAAAATAAGAACCAAAAGATGTATGCAGTTTTGTAAGACACTTTGTAAATGCAGACATAGTTTCTGTAGTTATTAGGTTTACTTGGGCCCATTCACACCAGCAGTTGCTGGTGTTTGTTGAGAAGGCTGTGGCATGATACAGTGGATTGCACTGAAAAAAAGTATTGCAAACCCACTGCATTGCAGTTGTGTGAACTGAGCCAACTGTAACCAAGTTATATTACCTTGTCTTGTGTTGGGACTGCAGTGGGCAAGTTTGCCCAGTGCAGTCCATCACACCTATTGTGAATACACGCTTTAACACTAATCATTGCCATGGAAATGTGTAATGCAGCTTGTGATATCTGTCAGGAATGGACTGGCCAGCAATAGTGGGACTCAGCTGCCTTATGAGCTGCAGTACCAGGGCTGGCCAGCGGGTGCTCCCAGCAATCAGAGACTCAACCTTGCAGCCAGTCAAACACCTGGAACTAATTATACTGGTGTATTTAAGGGACATTCAGACCTGCAGACGCGGCCTTGGTGTTGTGTTTCTCTTGGGCCCTGTATCCTGTTCCTGCTCTCTGTTCCTGTCTGATTCTCTGCTGACCCTGCTCTGATCCCTGGCTTGTCTGACCATTCTCCTCTGCCTGACCCTCTGTACCACGCTGCCCGCTACCTGCTGAACCTGGCCTGTGACCCCGACCATTCTCCGCTTGCTCCCCCTGTACCTACCTGCCTGACTGATATTGACCCGGCCTGCCTGACGACGCTTGCATTGTATGTACTGTTATCTGTGGGTGGTTGGTTGGTTTGTTTGCACTGTGTTATGTTTTAGTATTGCACTGCGTTTATGTTTGTATGGTTAGTGTTTATAAATTACATTGTTTATAACATATCTGAAGTCTGCGTTTCCCTGCGTCAGTCACACACCTCTGGTCATACCCGGGAGCCCTGACAATATCAGAGTACAGGCTTCTCAAAGAAACCGATGCTGTACTATTTATTAGGTTCATTTTGCCCACTTTAATGTTCAAAAATATACACAATACACAGGCATATACTGAATCAAACCAATGACATTCGCACAAATCATACGGTGGTTTCCAAAACAAATAATGCAAACTGACGTTTCAGTACAGGTTGACATTGCACTATTTCTTTTTTTTTAACTGGATCATATCCAGACTCTGCATAGCAGCTTTTCAGAATGGTGCCTCATTCTAATTTGACAAGTGTTATGAGAAGTTTGATGGTCTGTGATGACTTTGTCAAAGATGTTTGATTTTTTTTTTTTTTTCTTGAATAATGATCTGTTGACTTTATTTCTTTAGCTTTCTGCAAAGTCATTTCCACTCTGTATGCGTCAACTTCACAAGTCTTTGAGAGAGCACCATCATCTTCGTCATGGAGGCCGCATGCAGTATGGCCTTTTCCTTAAGGGTATTGGTTTAACACTGGAGCAGGCCCTCCAGTTCTGGAAGCTGGAATTTACAAAGGGAAAAATTGACTCTGAAAAGGTATGCATTTAACTAACTAAAAACAAAATATAAATATAGTTTATAATAAATAAACTATATGTGATCATAATAAATTAAAATAATGTCCAAAAGTGTTCCACTCAGTACATATACAGTAACGTATATTAAAAAAAAAAACATGTTTATACTATACTAACACACAGTGAATCAAAAATTGAGTGGAACACTCTTGGACACTAATTTCATTTAATATGATCACATATAGTTTATTTACTGAAAATAGTGCTGCATATTTTGTTTTTAGTTTGTTTTACACTGTATTATGTGTTGTGCAAGTACATTTTTGGGAGTATTTGAAGATTAGCGCAACTCTACCTGTATACACATACATTTATCTTCTAAACATTTTCTTTTTTGCTCATATTTATACATTTTAAAATTCTCATTCATTAGTCAAAAGTTGTTTACAGGTCCTGTGTGATCATTTATGATTTTATGATCGTCAGGAGCACCTTCATGATCATCAGGAGCACCTTTCTGCCAAAGGAATATATATATATATATATATATATATATATATATATACAGTGGGGATCGAAAGTTTGGGCACCCCAGCTAAAAATTTGTATTAATGTGCATAAAGAAGCCAAGGAAAGATGGAAAAATCTCCAAAAGGCATCAAATTACAGATTAGACATTCTTATAATATGTCAACAAAAGTTAGATTTTATTTCCATCATTTACACTTTCAAAATAACAGAAAACAAAACAAATGGCGTCTGCAAAAGTTTGGGCACCCTGCAGAATTTATAGCATGGACTGCCCCCTTTGCCAAGCTGAGACCTGCCAGTGTCATGGATTGTTCTCAATCATCGTCTGGGAAGACCAGGTGATATCAATCTCAAAGGTTTTAAATGCCCAGACTCATCTGACCTTGCCCCAACAATCAGCATCATGGGTTCTTCTAAGCAGTTGTCTAGAAAACTGAAACTGAAAATAGTTGACGCTCACAAAGCTGGAGAAGGCTATAAGAAGATAGCAAAGCATTTTCAGATGTCAATATCCTCTGTTCGGAATGTAATTAAGAAATGGCAGTCATCAGGAACAGTGGAAGTTAAAGCAAGATCTGGAAGACCAAAAAAAATATCAGACAGAACAGCTCGCAGGATTGTGAGAAAAACAATTCAAAACCCACGTTTGACTGCACGATCCCTCCAGAAAGATCTGGCAGACACTGGAGTTGTGGTACACTATTCCACTATAAAGAGATACTTGTACAAATATGGTCTTCATGGAAGAGTCATCAGAAGAAAACCTCTTCTACGTCCTCACCACAAAAATCATCGTTTGAACTTTGCAAATGAACATATAGACAAGCCTGATGCATTTTGGAAACAAGTTCTGTGGACCGATGAGGTTAAAATTGAACTTTTTGGCCGGAATGAGCAAAGGTACGTTTGGAGAAGAAGGGGCATAGAATTTAATGAAAAGAACCTCTGTCCAACTGTTAAGCATGGGGTTGGATCAATCATGCTTTGGGGTTGTGTTGCAGCCAGTGGCACAGGGAACATCTCACGAGTAGAAGGAAAAATGGATTCAATAAAATTTCAGCAAATTTTGGATGGTAACTTGATGCCATCTGTGAAAAAGCTGAAGTTAAAGAGAGGATGGCTTCTACAAATGGATAATGATCCTAAACACACCTCGAAATCCACGGGGGATTACATCAAGAGGCGTAAACTGAAGGTTTTGCCATGGCCTTCACAATCTCTTGACCTCAACATAATTGAAAATCTATGGATAGACCTTAAAAGAGCAGTGCGTGACAGACAGCCCAGAAATCTCAAAGAACTGGAAGACTTTTGTAAGGAAGAATTTCTTTAGAAGTGATCACATATCCTCTGTTCTCTGCTGTATATAAGGTAAGGGTGGAGACTGCAGAGGGGTGTTGCCAGGAGACAGAGGAAGTGCAATACACTGGTCTGGTGAAGATCTGTGTATGGGGGCTTATCAGCAGTAGTCTTGGCCACTGGATGTCAAGCAGGCTATGCTGACAGCACAGCCAGAAAACTGACTACGCAGGGATGGATGAGCTTCTAATTTTAGTGTGGTCAGTTTGAAATGGAAAAGCAGGGGACTGGTAGGATCACCAGATATTTCACACAAAGAAGGAAATATGGTGAGAATAGGATATTTTTAAACAAAAATACATGGTACAACATGCACATTTCAAAAATATGAAATGTTGGGGTAACATATTCTTTACGTCTGCCATAATGTGCAAATGTGCTGTGTATATATTATTGCAACAGCCAATGCACGTTAAGCGGTAAAGTCCTGCCTTAATAATCTCCAAACAAGTAATTTAAGCTTTTTACCAGACAAAGTGAAAGGACCTCTCCAATGTAGCCTCTGACAACAGTAAAACCTGATGAGAATTTTAACCTTTCCCCACTTTATTCAAAACTTAAAATACAAAAAAGGGTTTGGCTCTGGATTCACTTAGCTATAAAGTATATTGCATACATGTAGGATGTTTGTGCATGCCAAATAATGACTTGACATCCAGATGGCAATACACAGACTCCAGTAATATGTTGGGCACATCAAAAATGCTATAGGAGTATGGAGTGCCCAAAGGTTTACTTTGTCGCCTACCATATTTGCATAGCCAAAACAGGCATGCTACTTATCTGAGTGCAACACAACACCATCATTCTGTAGCCTGAATTGATGAATCTGTGCTAAGAGTTGCCAGGTTTACAAGGACTAAAATGGCATCATGTGACTTTTATTATATTCAGCATGTGTAAGGGAATAATGTTGCATTATTGTTTAATAATGCAACATTATTAAACAATAATGCTAAAAATTTGTATTAATGTGCATAAAGAAGCCAAGGAAAGATGGAAAAATCTCCAAAAGGCATCAAATTACAGATTAGACATTCTTATAATATGTCAACAAAAGTTAGATTTTATTTCCATCATTTACACTTTCAAAATAACAGAAAACAAAACAAATGGCGTCTGCAAAAGTTTGGGCACCCTGCAGAATTTATAGCATGGACTGCCCCCTTTGCCAAGCTGAGACCTGCCAGTGTCATGGATTGTTCTCAATCATCGTCTGGGAAGACCAGGTGATATCAATCTCAAAGGTTTTAAATGCCCAGACTCATCTGACCTTGCCCCAACAATCAGCATCATGGGTTCTTCTAAGCAGTTGTCTAGAAAACTGAAACTGAAAATAGTTGACGCTCACAAAGCTGGAGAAGGCTATAAGAAGATAGCAAAGCATTTTCAGATGTCAATATCCTCTGTTCGGAATGTAATTAAGAAATGGCAGTCATCAGGAACAGTGGAAGTTAAAGCAAGATCTGGAAGACCAAAAAAAATATCAGACAGAACAGCTCGCAGGATTGTGAGAAAAACAATTCAAAACCCACGTTTGACTGCACGATCCCTCCAGAAAGATCTGGCAGACACTGGAGTTGTGGTACACTATTCCACTATAAAGAGATACTTGTACAAATATGGTCTTCATGGAAGAGTCATCAGAAGAAAACCTCTTCTACGTCCTCACCACAAAAATCATCGTTTGAACTTTGCAAATGAACATATAGACAAGCCTGATGCATTTTGGAAACAAGTTCTGTGGACCGATGAGGTTAAAATTGAACTTTTTGGCCGGAATGAGCAAAGGTACGTTTGGAGAAGAAGGGGCATAGAATTTAATGAAAAGAACCTCTGTCCAACTGTTAAGCATGGGGTTGGATCAATCATGCTTTGGGGTTGTGTTGCAGCCAGTGGCACAGGGAACATCTCACGAGTAGAAGGAAAAATGGATTCAATAAAATTTCAGCAAATTTTGGATGGTAACTTGATGCCATCTGTGAAAAAGCTGAAGTTAAAGAGAGGATGGCTTCTACAAATGGATAATGATCCTAAACACACCTCGAAATCCACGGGGGATTACATCAAGAGGCGTAAACTGAAGGTTTTGCCATGGCCTTCACAATCTCTTGACCTCAACATAATTGAAAATCTATGGATAGACCTTAAAAGAGCAGTGCGTGACAGACAGCCCAGAAATCTCAAAGAACTGGAAGACTTTTGTAAGGAAGAATTTCTTTAGAAGTGATCACATATCCTCTGTTCTCTGCTGTATATAAGGTAAGGGTGGAGACTGCAGAGGGGTGTTGCCAGGAGACAGAGGAAGTGCAATACACTGGTCTGGTGAAGATCTGTGTATGGGGGCTTATCAGCAGTAGTCTTGGCCACTGGATGTCAAGCAGGCTATGCTGACAGCACAGCCAGAAAACTGACTACGCAGGGATGGATGAGCTTCTAATTTTAGTGTGGTCAGTTTGAAATGGAAAAGCAGGGGACTGGTAGGATCACCAGATATTTCACACAAAGAAGGAAATATGGTGAGAATAGGATATTTTTAAACAAAAATACATGGTACAACATGCACATTTCAAAAATATGAAATGTTGGGGTAACATATTCTTTACGTCTGCCATAATGTGCAAATGTGCTGTGTATATATTATTGCAACAGCCAATGCACGTTAAGCGGTAAAGTCCTGCCTTAATAATCTCCAAACAAGTAATTTAAGCTTTTTACCAGACAAAGTGAAAGGACCTCTCCAATGTAGCCTCTGACAACAGTAAAACCTGATGAGAATTTTAACCTTTCCCCACTTTATTCAAAACTTAAAATACAAAAAAGGGTTTGGCTCTGGATTCACTTAGCTATAAAGTATATTGCATACATGTAGGATGTTTGTGCATGCCAAATAATGACTTGACATCCAGATGGCAATACACAGACTCCAGTAATATGTTGGGCACATCAAAAATGCTATAGGAGTATGGAGTGCCCAAAGGTTTACTTTGTCGCCTACCATATTTGCATAGCCAAAACAGGCATGCTACTTATCTGAGTGCAACACAACACCATCATTCTGTAGCCTGAATTGATGAATCTGTGCTAAGAGTTGCCAGGTTTACAAGGACTAAAATGGCATCATGTGACTTTTATTATATTCAGCATGTGTAAGGGAATAATGTTGCATTATTGTTTAAGGTTTCCTTAAACATTTATTGCATCAAAGGATTTGAGAGGTAATGTCTCTTGAATCAGTAGAAGATAAGTTTGATTTTTCCAAATGAGTAACTAGACAGTACACATTTCACTTTTACCTTAATAAGATATTCTGAATTTGAAAAAGTAGGGAATTAATTCCCAGCTCTCCAGAATGATGTACAAGATCAGATTGTGCAGTCTATTTTTTCTGCCATTCAAACTATATTAAAAGATTGTACAATCACATTTGTGTCCAGCTTTATTGCTTGCTTAATCTACACCATACACCTGTACATGGTGTATTTTGGTTGAAATAGCTTAAAAAAAATACTTAAAATTAAAAAAAATTATATTTTTGGTTAAGAATCATTTACTCATTTATCTAATTGTTCTTTAATAAAATCTCAAGAATGTTTTATTGATAAAATGCTATATGGCACAGGTTTGAGATTTCTGAATAACACTATATACATGAAATAAATTACATGATCCAGTTGTATATCATCTTGTAGGAATATAATGAAGAAAAAAGCATCCAAGAGGCACTGATATGAGTTCATAGTAGTGAGAGGTCAAAAACATTTGTAGAGCTCACAGACAGGGCTACCCTCCTGTGGGTACACAGGAGGTTACAAGAAAAAAAGGCATGCCCCAACCATTTGTGATTTTTGTAGAGCTACTGTATAGCCTGGCTATAGACGTTCAAATATTATATATTCATTACAAACTCTGAGTTATACACCAAGCCATGATTGACCTCTGTAGCTGCACACACTGTTGAATAATTTGTCCACAAATCTTTAAAGCAGAAATGCTTTTGTTTCAGCAGCTTTGCTCATTCTGCTCCTCCTTTGCTGCAGTGGTGTGATAGCTTTTCATCCTCCTAATCTCTAATATAAATACAAAGCGGGTTCTCTGGAAGGGGGAAAAGAGGAAATGGTGTGTGTGTGTGTGTGTAGGGGGGGGGGGGGGGGGGTTCCGAGACTAAACTCTAGGACTTTACTGCACCTCGTGCTCATTGAGGATGAACTGATCTGTGTTGTCTGCAGCTACAAAGGTCTGTGAGAGCTTGTTATGTAGTGCTTGGTAACATAATTAAACATTTGGATTTCTGCTACAGCTCAGTTTCCGAGTTACCATAAACATTGGGAAGGGGGAGGTGGGGGGCCCGGGTGAATATGTTGGGCACAGTTTAACCTGTCCCCCCACCCCATACATTCGAGACAAGTTGTTATTGTGCAACCTTTTAAGAATAGACTATGGAAAGTGATGTTCTACAGATGCTTTTGGTGTTGTGGTGGAAAACAATATTGATTACACATGGCTTTCCATTATATCTGATTTACTTTTTACCCTGACAGGATTTGGTTGGAGGTAGATCTTTTTCCAGTTTAGTAGAGACTGTCATGTACTATCAATGGATATTTACAGAATGATTTATTTTCATATCAAGTTTATATTAGGTGTTTATGATAAGGCTTAGAAACGTTTCAGCTTATATCTGTCAATTTTCTGTGAAACCTGCTGATTTGAAGTAAAAAACACAAATATTTTTTTCTTCTCATTCTTTTTCAATTTTTCATAATAATATGTTTTAAAAAATATACTTTTTTAGTTTTACCCATAAAAAATAGATTGATTTTATGCAAAGCTGCTATATATTGTCTTAAAATGAATTGCATCTGAATAGTCTGCGTACTGTGAAGACAGTTGCAGTAGTTAGTGGTATTTGTTTTTGTTTGCTGACTGTACATTTGTGTACACTACAAGTATTCATAGAGCCTAGGAATATAGAAACATAACAATAACAGGCTCTAGTGTATCCTCAAATCTCCAAAGACCATTCCAGTGCATGAAATGAAAGATTCATATAGGTAATCGGGCTTTTCCCATGTCATGTAATAGCACAGGGATCAGTGCAAAGAGAAGGGTCATACGTTCTTTGGATCTCTGACAGTAGCTACTTAGCAAAATAAAGATCGGTTTCTGAAATATGTATTATTTTGTCAACTGTGGTAAAACACAACAGCTATGACTAGGAGGCACAGTATTGAGATTGCAGCTGCATAATCTTTTCCTAGCTCAGATTGCCAGCTTAGACCGGCCAGGAAAGAAATATGCACATTTTGGATTGTATGTGACATTGCAATATTGTGCAAATAGCAGTTTTCTGTAATTTAATGACTGTTAAGCAATAGTCCAGAAAGACAGTAATATAAAATCAATTTCAGGAAACAGATGGAGAATTATGGGTTCTTTGTAGGGAATGCTAATAAACTGTTGATATGTTCAGTTAACAGAATGTGAAAAGCAAAGAACTGTGAAATCCTTCTTTGCCACTTTATTGTATACTTGGGCACTCTGAAAAACTGAGGTATTAAAGTGGAACTCAAGAAAGAGAGTTAAATATGAAGTTCACATACACGTGTATGTATTTATTTATTTATTTTACCTGCAAATGTAATTTGGGCCAGCAATAGACTGTAACAAAACCACTTTAAAGTGAAATTTCCCTCCACTGTAAGACTCTCAAGTCTCCGATCTGGATAAACTTCTCAAGTCTATGCAGATCTAAGAAAAAGATGGATATTGGCTAAACACTAGCTTAATAGGTACTATAGGCAGAATTTAACAGTTAATTCTTTTACCTGCTAAAGTATTTGATATTCTGTTCAGCCAGTGTCATGATTCACAGGCTTTCATCACTCTGCACAGCTAGGCAGGTGGCACCAATATTTCCTGTTTTGCTTTTTACAGCTCCCTGTGTCATTGCCATGCTCACTGGAGTGTGAATCAAGTTGTCAGCTGTGCATTTAGCGGCTTGTCCAGAGTACCATTGCTTGAATTGGTGGTTGTTTGATATATAATGTATGACATTAGAGCAGACGTTGCATCCAGTGTAGAAATTTGCTGTACATTTAAAAGAAAAAAAAAAGCAAGCTTTGTTGTTTGTATAATTTCAGAGCAAACTTATTTCAGTTTGTGGAAGTGTGCTGAGATTGGGGTAGATTAGATGGCTACCTTTTATAAAACAGTGGTCCAAATAGTTTGACACCAAGGCTTATCTAGGCTGTGTTTTCATACTACACATGAAAAAGTAAAAAGTGATTTTATAGGAATAAAAGGTTTGTGCTGTTAAATTATGAAAACGTCTATTTTTAACATATAGCACTTTATGGTGGGCAAGATATGCTGAAAAATCATTCAGCACTTCCAATATATGACAGAAACATTTTTGTAATGTGCATGCTCTGTTAAAGCATTCTTAATTTGTCTTCATTTATTCCTAATTGATCAGCAACTTCAAATGTCTGATTGTAGTATAGTACTGAAAATAGCAAGTGTGGCAAAATGGTTATATTTTGTATATTGCCAACTTCTGATACAGGCATCATTTGAAACAATAAAAAGATAGCTTCACAGCAGGAACTTTCAGTGTGTATTATACACATTGGAGTTGATTTGCTAAAGGAAGAAACAGCTTACTGCGCCAATTAAATATACACTGAGCTTAGTTAAAGAGGTAAAGCTCTGTTTGATTTGAATAATCAAATACATGCAAGAACATTTTTGAATTTTTGACATGGAACACATGTTCACTTCCATTTGTTAAAGTTTTGTATATATTCACTTTAGGTGAACAGTTGCTGCTCCTTTAGTAAATCAACCCATTTGTTAAATTGCAAGGTTTATAACTGCGTCTATAGTACACAAAAATGTCCTTTTTACAGAGAATGTATGCTGTCATCTAAGAGGTATCTTTAAGCCCAACCTTTCTTCACTCTTGATAGCCACAAGGAAATCATTCTCTCTTAATTTGAAACATGCCAGTTCTAGAGATCCTTTAAAATTTGATCAAGTACAAAAGTTTCTTTCAAGTACCTATTAAAATACATGGCTAGCCCATGCTTTCTGTATTGCTGGAAGAATTGGATCTGCTATTCTGTACTGCTTGCCACTGTACATTCTTCTAATAAGATTAGAATTGCTTATCGAGCTTGTGAGAAATGCAGAGAATCTATTAGTAATTTTGTTCTGCAGTATAAAAGTAGTTTACGCTCAGAATTGTTTTTCAATGGAAAATCAATAGCCCGTTTTTGTCGGCTATATTGAAAGTTCATATTTCCATTAGTGCGATATTGATCATAGAAGTTTGTATAATTTTTTTCACATATTTGCTTTGTATAGTTTTTTGTTTCCCTGTTGGCCTTATATGTGTTTACATATAAAATGTGTGCTATATCCTGTTATTCACATGCATAAAAATCCTTGATGTCAACATTATATTAAGTAATAGTAGGTTTACTTTTCAGAAATGTTCATGCTGCAGTGTATGAATAGTAAACCAGATGGCATTTTAAAAGCCGGTTCAGATGTGTTGAGTTTGTTATATCTAGCAGTGCTATCTTTTTGCCAAATCCAGCCTTAAAGAGCCTCCAGGATTTCTCTGGAACCGCTCATTCACACTTGAGTACTACAGCATACACAGTATTTACCCACACCGGTGTTCTGTGCATCCCCAACCAGGCAATCGTCCATTCATATCAATTGGGACACAACAGAACAAAGACACAGTCACTGCTCCCAAATTAATATCCGTGTGGGTGCACAAGACCCAATACAGACAGTGTGTGTTTGGGGCTGTGCACATGCACGACTGTCAGAGTAGGAGCCATGGCCGATTTTGTGAGTCCCAAATGATGTGAATGGGACTGCCTTCTCCCCCACTTATATTGCGTGACAAAGAATTAGAACATTTTATTCTACAGGGTATCTGCTTTCAGAAGATATACAGTATGTTTGGGGGTTTTAAATAAATTTTGGGTCTGAAATGATTGTTTAAACCTGTGCAATAAAACACAAAACAGATCTGGCAGCGGAAGGGTTAAATGAGCTTATGTAGAGGGAGCAGTTTGAAATGCTTTTCAGGGATGTGGACTTTTTTTTTAAATTTTAAAATCTACTTGTCCAGGGACGAAATCGGGGTCCCAGTCTACTTGTCCCTCATGACAATCTACTTGTACTAATAAAAATAATAATTTTAACTATTGCTTTTAGCAGTGTCTGGGTCTTTTAAAAACGAAAGGGGCTTTATGGTGACTTAAACTTTTTTAATATTTTTAACATTACGCTGTTTATTTCCTCCTCACCTCCCTGCCTGTCTCCTGCGCTGCACCCAGGGACTAGCAGGGAGGGAAAGACCTTGCAGTGTGACGAGCACAAATCGGGTGAGTGTCAGGTTTTCTTAACACTCAGCAGAAACGCATCTGTTGAGTGAGAAAATGAGGCGCCAGCCCCAATGAGAAAAAAAAACTTTATTCCCTCAGGTTACCCTCACACACGGAAGCACTTGGGTTCTCAGTACAAGGGTCTGCTAAGCGGTCAGATCAAGCTCCAGTTTCTGTTCTGTTAAAGGATAAGTTCTCCTTTTCAAAAAATAGTAATAAATGCACATTTTTTGCACGTAAAAAAATATGCATTTTACTATTTTTTTTCTAGAAGCCTGGAAAGCATTGCACCAACAATCAGCAGATCATGGGTGTAATGCAGTACTCCTGCAGACTGTCAGTGTGATCTTACATCATACATGGCATGGGCAGGTAGTTTCACACTGACAGGAAGAGTCAGTGAACTACTAGAGTGCTCAACAGTGCCGTGGTAGTTCATTGAGTACTACAAGCCGACATCTCCAAAGAATGTCAGTACTTGTAGTAGATTCATTCACAGAACTCTGAATAAATTACGTGGCCATGTGGGTGGAGCCCCACACAGCCACACACTTCAAAAAGTGACAGCTGGTATGGGGAACTTCTCTCCGTACTGCTGTCACACAGAGGGCTCGGATCACCGAGCCACAGCAGACGTGGGCACATTTTACATATTCCACCCTAAAAGTGGGTGGAACATGTAACACGTTCACAAAGGTGAGCTTATCCTTTAACCCTTTCACTGCCAGGACAGTTCTTGAGGTTTTTTTGCACACATTTTAAAAATCACTTTATGCCTAAGGATTACATAAAACACATGGTTTATGAAAGCAGACACACTAGAGAATAAAATAATGGTAGTTCCAACAAAAACCCAATAAATTACCCAATTTTCTGTAAAATATTAAAGATGAGGCTGCACTGAGCAAATCGATACCCAACACGTCAAACCTTTAATTTGTATGCACCTGTGAAATGGCGGCAAACTTCAGTACCCTATATTTTCTATAGGTGACGCATTACAAGCCCCATATAGGTCATCAATTTAGCATTGCAGATGATGTCTTGTGCTAGAAATGTTCCTCTCATTCCGGAGTGCGCTGCGATATACATCGCAAACACATTTTCATGCTTAGGTGCCCCGATGCTTGTGTTTGTACAGGCATATATGTGGCGGTGGGGGAGAGCTCAACATTTTTTGGGGGGGGAATTTTATGTGCTTGGATGTAACTTTTTTTTTTTAATATACAATAAAAAAATATATTTTTACTTAACTTTTTTTTTCCCATCACATAGGGGCCAATAAGTCCCCAATGTGATTATTTTTTGGTAACAGGTTCTCTTTAATGAGACATGCAGGGTATAAAAGACCCTGCATGTCTCCCCTGTGCTCCTCTGAATGTAATGCAGTACAGATTGCACTGCATTACATTCTTTCCCAGCCTCAATGGCCAGGGACACTGTCAATGGGGACCTGGAAGTAACATACATGTTGCTTCCAGGTTAGGAAACAAGGGAGGAGAGCGGATGTGTGTCTGCTTTACTCCCTCCCTTCTGATCGGGATGCCTGCTATTTGCGGCCCGAGCACACAGATGGGCAAATGCAGCCCAGGATACATGGTGGGTGCGCGTACACGTGGGGGCTGGCACTTTCTCGGAATGTGTTGAAGCAATCAGGTGGCAATGGAGCAGCCCAAATGCTTTTATCTGGCAAGCCCTGCTACTTTCCCCCAGCTGGGCTAAATGTAAATGAAAAATACCTGCCTGACTCCCGGAATTACATGTTTCAGACGTTACAAATTTCTCGTCCCTGCCTTTGTCCAACAATGTGTTTTTAATCACCCCTGGAACTAGTTTGTCCTTTGGAGTATCTGGGTCTAGTCCTGGACACTTCTCATGACATAGTGGTCCACAGGTGAAACTTGCATCTCAGATTTGAACTCTCCTGTCCAGGACTGTGGACTAGCATTTGACTTTCAGCACTATCCAGGAACAGGCTTCTACCCTTCTGTCCTGTTTCAAAGACTGTTGACCCTACACTCCTTGATTAAACTGGATCTTTAGTCAGAAAATTAAGTCCTGCTAGATCACTTCATGACCCCTTTTGCGCATATAGCTACATAAAGCATTAAAAATAAGTGCCTATACTGTTTAAAATCCAGTAATGCTCTTATTTGTCTCACCCTGCTCTGCACATGCTCAGTTGCTCCTTATTCTTGGCACTGTGCCTAAAATCAAAGCCACTAGAGACCGATCAGCTGAAAACGTTAAGATTTACTGCTGCTGAAGGGGGAAGAAGGCAACAGAAATGACACAGACTGTGGTGATGGAAGATTAGGGAGGGAGAATAGCAGGGGAGGTGAAGGACAAACTATTCTGCCATGGAGAAACAAAAGAATTAAAATTACAAGAACAGTGTATTGTCTTGCCTTCCTGATTTTCTCTCCTTTCTCCCTCGTCAGCAACCTGTGAACTTCAGCACTGTAAAGCCTCTGTCAGCCTTCCTCTAACTGAGCCAGAACATACAATCAAGGCTGGAAATGTACATATTTTAATTGGAGAAAGTGACATATAGTTTTTGAGACCAGGGGAGGAGAGGGGGAGAGTTTCCAATAAGGAAGTGAGTGTTCTGGGCTTCAACAAAATGGTGGACTCCAGCAAGACGAAGCAGTTGCAATGCTGGAGGCAAATAACAGCACACACTAATTTTGGTTGCATAATTATTAACGTGCAATGTATGTTCTTTGTTAAAGACCATTGATTGTAATCAAACTGTTATGTATAAAGCTCTTCTTTAACCTTTGCACAGGGGGTCTCCCATGTAGCCTCACCGTCTGTTCCTCAGTGACTCTGAGGGATCTGAATTGGGTTCTCTCTGTGTGCCTCAAAGGGGGGGGGGGGGGGGGGACAAGCGTCACAATCTCCCCTTATTCAGTGGAAAAAATACAAGATGTTTTATGAATGGAGGAAATGAATTGTATATGTTGTATGAGAGCTGGAATTCTAAGTCTGTGTGTCAGCATTGAATGAAACTAACATTTTAACCTCCCTAGCAGTCTGATTATGTCAGTATTTCTGTGCTCAAAGCGGTACATTGTTTTCAATGGAAATATGTTGTTTTTCTATTGTAGGCTTGTAATTCTTAGGAATAACTCACTGAAATCTGTCTGAACAAGAGTCTAGTAACCATCCCTGGCATGATAAAATCTGAAACACAAAATCATAAATTATACCAATAAATCATAAAAAATAATATAATAAATTTAATTAAATAATGTAATCAAACCAAAAACACTGAAATTTGAAATAGAGCGCCAAGTTTGCACATCACTGAGCTCAGTCGCAAAATCGTTTTCAGTGTCTGATGACGAATTTCCCCACGAATCATCACTCAATTATGCAAGTGGTTCTGATTTACTATCGCTGCTCTGTAACTGGTCTAAAACCACTCTTGACTAAAGGGATGCTTTTTGGACGCCATGGACGTTTCTCAGTTTCCAGGCAGAAAGAACAGTAAAAATGTAGGCAGGGCACAGGACAAAGCACTAGGGGCAAAATGTATGCGAAATGCTTTGATACAGTAATGTAATACTAGCAGATTTTAGTGTATTGAGTGAATGTCAAATTTTTACATTTTTGAAATTCCTGCCGGTTCTGTCCCCCGTACGTCCCGATGCTCACAGGGACCGGAACCCGGAAGACTGATGCCAGCATCGGTCAGAGGACATGACCGGGGACACTGCCGGGGGGATATCGCTGGAGCGCAGGAAAAGGTAAGTGCTCGAGGGATCCCAGAGCAACGCTGCAATGTAATCATAAGTGTAGCTTGGGGTTACCGCTTCTGGTACTGAAACGTAACCCAGAGCTACACTCAGGAATACTGCCAGGGAGGTTAAGTAACACAGGAGCCATCCACACATGAGATACCTCATTAGAGGTGATAGATTGGTACATTGCAAATATCTAAAATATTTTTTCATCTTTAAACTGCTTCCATTTCTTTAACCACTTGCCTACCAGGCACTTATACCCCCTTATTTACCAGGCCAATTTTCAGCTTTCAGCGCTGCCGCACTTTGATTGACAATTGCGTGGTCATGCAACATTGTACCCATATGAAATTTTGATCATTTGTTTCTCACAAATAGAGCTTTCTTTTGGTGGTATTTAATCGCCACTGAGCGCTTTACTTTTTGCGCTATAAATAAAAAAAGTGCAAAAAATTTGAAAAAAAAAAAGTTTCTTTTATAAAATTTTTCAAACAGGTATTTTTTCTCCTTCACTGATGTGCGTTGATGAGGCAGCACTGATGGGCACTGATAGGCGGCACTGATGGGCACTGATAGGCGGCACTGATGGGCACTGATAGGCAGCACTAAAGGGCACTGATAGGCAGTACTAATGAGGTGGCACGGATAGGCGGCACTGATAGACAGCACTAATGAGGTGTCACGGATAGGCGGCACTAATATGCAGCACTGATAGGCGGCACTGATAGGTGACACTGATGATGGGTACTGATAGACGGCACTGACTGGCATCACTGCTGGGCACTGACTGGCGGCACTGACTGGCACAACCCCTGGGCACTGACTGGTGGCACTGACTGGCAGCACTGCTGGGCTGCACTGGTGGGTGGCACTGGTGGGCAGCACTGGTGGGTGGGCACAGGTGGGTGGCACTGGTGGGCACAGGTGGGTGGCACTGCTGGGCACAGGTAGGTGGCACTTCTGGGCACAGGTGTGTGACACTGCAGAGTGGCACAGGTGGGTGCACTGCTGGGCACAGGTGGGTGCACTGCTGGGCACAGGTGGGTGGAGCTAGTGGGCGCACTGCTGGGCACAGGTGGGCGGAACTTGCGGGTGGCACTGCTGGGCACTGATCATCAGGGCACTGATCATCAGTGCCCTGATGATCGGTGCCGATCCCCGCTCTGACAACTGCCGGTTCTCGGCAGTACTTTCCTCACGATCTGACAGCGTGAGGAAAGTGCAGCCGAGAACCGGCACTTGCATTTCCCTCTGATCAGCGTGTCATTGGACACCGCTGATCACGTGGTAAAAGGCCGCTGTGATTGGCCTTTTACCACATCACGTGATCAGCTGTGTCCGTAGGACACAGCGATCATGGAGATCGCCGGGTGCGCTCCCCCTGGGGCGCGCAGGAGAGCGCGTTCTGGGAGGACGTCATATGACGTCCACTCAGGACTGGCCGGCCGCAGTGCAGCCGTCATTCGGCTATCTGCGGTCGGCAGCTAGTTAAAAACGTCAACACTCTCCAGGTTTATGCTGGGTTGATGTATTCTTCCAAATGGCATTTTCTGCTTATACTTTTGGGGTAGGGGTAGATCCTTTGTAAGATTATTTCATTGGGAGTTTTTCTTCTTATAAGAACAAATTGGAAAATTCTACAGGGCCATAGGCAGCAGTTAGAGAGCTCATAGAGATCCTAGCCGTCCCACAGTCTACCAATAAAGTGTGCTTAAGCTGCAGTGTTCCTAGTGAAGAGGTTTCTCCCTGCTTCAGGTTTCGGTGACAACATTGTTAGAAAGTGAGATGAAGGGTTCCTGAAAGGGACACAAGCTGCACTAATAAATAATTGGTTCTAACCCCTATCTCCCCTAGCCAAAACAAAAAAAAAAGTATTGTTACAGTACATTATATTCCAAACACTGTACCTTCTAATAACATTTTTAAAGTTTTGGGTTTTATTTTTCTGTTTGTTTTATTTTTTGTGTTATCTTGTGATGTGTTTTAAGCATTCAGTAAATACAGTGTTAGACCTGCATCAGAACTACGTATGTATTCATTATATAAGACAACTAACATGGTAACAGCTATACACTCAAACCTCAAGACTGTACACATATACCGTTTGTGCTACCACCTTCACTGCACAAAGTTTAAACCTTTATTCCTGAATTTACTTTACTCAGCAATAACTACCCCCTGGGGTACATATAACCCTGGATGAGAGCTTCTGCTTTAGGTTTAAAGTATATTAGCTCCATTTCAGAGATAATCCCACTTAATGTATTGTACCCCAAACAAATTTACATTTATTTTTATAAATCACTGTGTATAAAACAATTGAGAGGGATAGGATGTTGCAGCACAAAAAAAAATCACTGAATAAGGACTTTCATAGCAGGATCGGTAGGTGATATTTTAAAGAAAGCTGAAGATTTAAAAAGATCAAAAATGACTTACGTTCCATTGAAGTGTTTGCAAACCCTTACATATACCCAGTGAAGTGATTTGCCTCAGGTGATACACAGAGATGAAACAAATCCTCCTACATAAGTTGTATCTGTTTATCTGCAGTCTTCTCTTTACATCCATTCAAAGTCTGGAATCTATAAAGCTTGACTGAGCTTCCAGAGCATAGGCGGCATGGAGCTGAAGTTACACTGCAGAGCTCAAGGAGGAGAGCTGATTAGAGGGAATTGACACTCCTTCACACAGCACACAGGAATGGAGCTGAGGCTGTCAATCACAGGCTGCGCGTTGGAGCTCCCTCCTCTATCACCTTTTTATCTCTTGGTGTGAGGAAAACGTTTCAGCAGTGACACATGCAGATAGCAGAGGAACAAGGCAGCAGACAAATGCTCTGGACTGAGACAAGTACACAGTATAGAAGGATATGCTTTGCTCATACTTTACTTTAGTGGTTTACAACCACTTTCAGCTTTATATTTTGGTATCTTAAAAGAAATTTTAACTTAGGCAAGACTCATTTCCACTTTTCTGCTCAAAGCGCTTGCTTTTACCAAGTTATCAGCCTCATGGCAGCTGCAAATTATTTTGTTTATTCAGTTTCATTTTCCTCATAAAAAAGATGATTTTACTTCCCTTCTGTGTTCGTATAAATATTTGCAAATTTTTCTGCAGTTTACTTTTTTAAAACAGATTTGTTCAGATGCACTCTCTGAATGTCAGATGTACTTTTCATTATTTCATATGGACATATTTTGGCAGTGATGCACAAGTGACAATAGCTAAGAATATGGTAATTTTCACTTCATCTTCTCATAAACTAACAAAAAGGTAGGTGGTAATGTCTATGCCATTACATGCTATTGGGCACCTGCTATTAACCTTTACAAGCCATTTCTAAATTAAATAATGACATTCTATGAAAGCATTACTAGAGCCCAGACACATTTTGTATTTACCCTTTCTTCTGAATTAAAATTAACTTCTTTGCTTACATTTTATCTGTTAAATATGCAAATAAAAGCATTTTTATATCTATTTGAGAAGTGCAAAAAAAACTTGTTGATTCTTCCAGAAATGTAGTGCTCTGCAGTGTTGGCTCAAACAATATTATCAGCCCTGTCTACCTCAGTTCTTTAAACTTCAGATCACCTTCCCCTATGTTATGTTCTGTAGTCCTAATACACTTTATTTCTTAGGCTGCTCCTCCATTGATACAGTGATGCGAGTGAGTGCTGTCACTCTAAGACAAAATGTATGTTACTAGCAAAATATGTTAAAAAAAAAAAAGCTAATAAAAATGTAGCTAATAACTGGCAAGCTGAAATATACTACGCTTTTTAATTTAAATACAATTTAAAAGGACAAAATGGATAGTCTAAAGTGTAATCAAGTTAACCCATGTTTCCCTCAAGAACCTAATCAAGTACACACTTTTGTTTTTTCCCAAATTCTTCTGTACCTGATTACAATTTTAAAGTGCACACTAGTGTACTTAAATCAAGTACCACATGGGCTTCTGTGTCCCCCTTTCCTGTATGTCCCTTAATACCTAAGGGCCCAGTCACACCTATTCAATATGGTGCATTGTGGCAATGCATCATACACACATTAGTGCTTTGCGGTGCCATTTGTTTTCAGTTACACCCCAACCTACTAGAGCAACTCGCTTCCAACACAAGTGATAGCTCACTAGTGTGTTGTGGTGTGCTGAGTGAGAAAAAATGCTGCTTGTTTGGCTGTTGGTATGTTGTCAGCGCATTCAAATGAATTGGCTGCCTTGACACAAATGACATGCATTAACACGTGGCAATGGACATCCTAGATGTGACTGGGCCCTTACAGATGGTATCATTTCTGCCTGACAACTGACAAGGGTTTTTTAGAATTCATTTATCTCTATCCCCTGTATATATGGTTTATTTTAAGCAAAATACCAGCAAAATTCAAGCAGTGTATGGCCTTGGCAGCTGCCAGAACACAATAGCTTGATGGGGGGATTTTACCAGGAATCTGTTAAATTTTCTTTTGTTTAGCCTAACCTTGCTTTTGTTAATATGACGATCTCTCGGAACGAAAAATACCTACTAGTGTGTACCAGGCTTTAGATTGAAAGCACCTTGAGGGCAGGGACTGATGTGAATTGTAATATATATGTATAAAATAATTATTCACTGCACTGTTTGTTTAAAATGTCATGTCTTTATATAAATTTAGAGGTATATTTGCATAGAACATTTCTAGACAAGCACCAGGATATTCCAAACAGATTAAGGGCTCGCTACAGACTTCTGGTTATTGCAACAAAAGCTGATACAGTTCTAGCACAGTGAATACCTACTTCATTTTACTCCATCATTAGCTGTACAAATTGCACCCTTTCTCTGTTTCATAAATATTGATACTTTCGATTAGGTTTACTGGAATCATATATGTTTTATATACAGTGGTGAAAATAATTGTTTGATCCCCTGCAGATTTTGTAAGTTTGCCCACTTACAAAGAAATAAATGGTCTAAAAAAATGTTTCATAGGTGTATATTAAATGATAAAGACAGAATATCAACCAAAAATATAGAAAAGAAACACATGATACAAATGTTATAAATTAAGTTGCAGTTCAATGAGTAAACTAAGTATTTGATCCCCTACCAACTAACAATAATTCTGGCTCCCACAGACTGGCTATGTGTTCATGTGGTACACAGATTAGTCCTGTCAATTTAAGAAGGTTTTCCTAACACCTGTCCACAGAATCTCTTCCATTCAAACCTCACCATCATAGGCAAGACTAAAGAGCTGTCAAAGGACATCAGGGACATGATTGTAGACCTGCACAAGGCTGGAATGCGCTAAAAGACCATCAGCAAGGAGCTTGATGAGAAGGAAACAACAGTTGGAGCGATTATTTGCAAATGGAAGAAATATAAAAAATAACCATCTATTGCCCTTGTTGTGGAGCTCAATGCAAGATTTTACCTCATGGGGTAGGGCTGATCATGAGTGAGGGATTAGCCCAGAACTACACGGAATGAGCTTGTGAATGATCTTAAGGCAGTTGGGACCATAGTCACCAAACAAACCATTGGTAACACAATACGCTGCAATAAATTGAAATCCTGCAGGACCCGCAAGGTCCCCCTCTTCAAGAAGGCACATATACAGGCCCATCTGATGTTTGCCCATGAACATCTAAATGTTTCAGAGAAGGATTGGGAGAAAGTGCTGTGGTCAGATAAAACCAACATTGAGCTCTTTTGCATTAACTCGACTCGTGTTTGGAGGAAGAAAAATGCTGACTATGACCCTAAGAACAACATCTCTACAGTCAAGCATGAAGGTGGAAACTTTATGCTTTGGGGCTGTTTTTCTGCTAAAGGTACAGGCCAACTTTTCCGCATTGAGGGGCCAATGGACAAGGCCTTGTATTGTAAAATCTTGGATGACAACCTTCTTCCCTCAGCCAGAACACTGAAGATGGGTCATGGATGGGTCTTCCAGCATGACAGTGACCCAAAACATACCACCAAGGCAACAAAGGAGTTGCTCAAGAAGAAGCACATCAAGGTCATGGAGTAGCCTAGTCAGTCTCCAGACCTTAATCCTATAAAAAATGTATGGAGGGAGCTGAAACTTGGGAGTTGCCAAGCAACACCCAAGAAACCTTAAAGATTTAAAGAAGATATGTAAAGAAGAGTGCACCGAAATCTCTCCTGAGATGTATTCAAACCTGGCAACCAACTACAAGAAACGTCTTACCTCTGTGCTTGCCAACCAGGGTTTCTCCACCAAATACTAAGTCATGTTTTGCTTGGAGATCAAATACTTATTTTACTCACTGAACTGCAACTCAATTTATAACATTTGTATCGTGTGTTTTTATGCATTTTTGGTTTATATCCTGTCCCTATCATTTAAAATACACCTATGATAAAAAATTATAGAACCTTCATTTCTTTGTAAGTGGACAAACTTGCAAAATTTGCAGGGGATCAAATTATTCTTTTCCCCACTGTATGGACTGTGATTTTGGGATGGATGTCCCATTAGAAAAGATTCATAAATAAGTTGTATAATATGAATACTCCCAATTGTTCTGCATTTATGATTTATTTTATAAAGATCTGTTTCAGGCAGATTTTCTCTATTATTATTATTATTATTTTAAATTTTTTTATTTTTTAATAATTTGCCTAATTTATTGTGTGACCTTGTAAACGAAGGTTCCCATTTGATATAAAACTGGATAAAGTATTACTAATGAGAATATCTCCAGGACATAGTTATGTAGATTTAAGAGTGATGTAGTTTTAATTATTCTGCACAACAAATGTGAATGCCGATTAAATGTAATTATGCCTTGCTATATTTCCCACTGAAATGTTTCCTATCCTGAAACCCTAAATAATTACGTACTTGGGTACCCCAAGGTTAGAAATCATATGTAAATGTTGACACTTGAAATTCCTTTCCCTGTCTCAGTTTTGTTGACTTTTTTTTTTTTTTTTGAGATTTAAGTGGGTTTCTGAAGCATTTTTTATATGTAGATCAAAAGCAAAATAATAGGAAAAGGCAGTACTTTACTGCAGTGGAGTTCACTTTTCGTGTTTTAAACTATTACAGGCTGCTGCCTTGGTTAAAGGAATACGGAACTGAAATAGATATGGAGTCTAGCATCTGTCGCTACAGTACTTTGTGACTTACTGAACAAGAGTACACATGTAGCAAATGATTTCAGATTTCCTTTGTCTGCATATTCATTTAAGGCCAGTAACTTTATATTTGCATGGTAGCCAGGCAACTAGACTCCAAGAAGATAATTTTACAGCGATTACAAAAATTCCATTTTTTTTTTAGTCCAATGAGAGATACAGGAAGTCATACACAACCAGAGTTTTGCTAGTGTCCAGTTCTTTTGTAGGTGGCAATATATCCTGACAGTATATGACTTCTGATGTCCCTTAATGCACTCCAGAAAGGACAGCATGTGGAGCTGCCCAAATATTTAATGTACCATTACCTTTACACCTCATACTTCCAACTCTGTAAATGTCAACTCGGTAAATGTCACATTTCGAGTTGCCAGGCCTGCCCACTGTTGCCAAAGGATGCACTCCACTTCACTGAAATTGTGCATACATGTGGGGTAGGAATAATTAACTGCAAAACAGAATAAAGCCAGTCTGCTAGCATTTACAGCAATGTGTGAATGGGAACTCTTGTCATATTCTGAGGCAGTTCCCCTCTGCCTGTGTTTCTGCCAAGCTCTTTAATTTGGATGTCAGTGGATTGCAACACTGTTTGAGGCCAGACTATGCTTTACTGTAAAATGCATTGAGGTGTCGTTGCAACTTGCAATTGGGCAGATGCGTGGAAGTGCTCTGCAAAAAAACAGTAAAGAGTGTTTTAGCACCTGCCATACACAACTCTGAATGCACCCTTAGAAATAATCCACATTCTACATGATTGATGGGTACGCCTTTACCACTCAATCCCAGCTGGTGCCTGCTTGAATTTTTGACAAGACTCTTTTGGATAACTAAAGCACAGCTATAACCTCTAAGCCTTTACTGCCAAGGAACTGCCATCTTAGACTGTTTGATCTGCAGTTTGCCATGATGCTGCATGTGTGATCAGTTATGACACCAGCCATTTGATGGCTTGACAGTTTGGTTGAGAGCACAAGCATTTGGACAGATATCATTCAGGGCATGTCGTTAATGATAATTGTTTTGGGAAATAAAAATACGGAAGTGATGCAGTTCTGCATCAGTTTCGTATTTTTATATCTTGAATCATTTGGGTATATGATTGGATGCTAGCAGCTTCCGATATTGATTTAGACTAGATAAAGGTTTTTAAGGTTTAAGCGCAGGAGGTTTCCACCATTGTTTTGGGTAACTCCAGTCAGTTTGATTCCACTTTAATTATTCTCTGGAAACCTTTGTTCGTTGTGCACGTTGTATATGGTTCTTGTGACGGAGGTATGGGTGGGACAAAACACACGCGGAGCGCAATGGCACACAAAGCTTTTGTTGAGTGATTTGAGGAGCACTTGATAGATATAGCAAGGGTTAAGTCCGGGGGCACACAGCAGAGGGGCAGTTCAGTCAGGCAACGGGTAAAGTCCGGGCACACAGCAGAGGGGCAGGCTGGCAGTCAATGATTAAGTCCAGGCACACAGCAGAGGGCAGTTCGGGCAGGCAATGGCTAAAGTCTGGGCACACAGCAGAGGCCAGTTTGGACAAGCAATGGGTAAGTCCGGGCACACAGCAGAGGACAGTTCAGGCAGGCAATGGGTAAAGTCCGGGCACACAGCAGAGGGCAGTTCAGGCAGGCAATGAGTAAAGTCCGGGCACACAGCAGAGGACAGGCTGGCAGGCAATGGGTAAGTCTGGGCACACAGCAGAGGGGCAAGCTGGCCGACAATGATTAAGTCCGGGCACACAGCAGAGGGCAGTTCAGGCAGGCAATGGGTAAGTCCGGGCACACAGCAGAGGGCAGTTCAGGCAGGCAATGGGTAAAGTCCGGGCACAAAGCAATAGGGCTGTTCACAGGGTAGCAATTCAGGGACTCGCCAGCCAGCAGTGGCCTCAGTAGAGGAAGTCTAGCCAGATAGGCACCAACTCCTCACGGTTATTCAGAGGGCTGTGTATCTTGGCCGCAGCTTCAAGATTACACAGACAACGTAGAACCACAAGTCCCAGCAGTGCACAAAGCAAAGCACAGTTCAGTGCATCTCCTGCTTAGGCCTGCAGCCTGGAGTGGCTCTGTACATCCTGACTCAAGCTCTGCCCATTCTAAGAGTCCTTCTCCCCACATAGGGGACAGTATATGGCCCTTTCAATTGGCAAATCCCCAAGCTCCTGGTGCCGAAACGTCTGGCTTTTCACAGCCACAAGACACCATGCTGTCTGCGCTCCCTACTGGGATAACTCTCACCCCCCCCCCCCTTCGGGGTGCAGGAACTTCAAATTATAAACAAAGCAGACAAGCTGACTGTTGGCCACACGTGTTAACAAAACTACACAAAAATAAAATATTTCTGCTGTCCGTCACAGTTCTAAACATATATGTTAATGGTTTGTAAAGCCAGAGAACAGTGCACCACACCAACCATCCAAGTGCTTCCCTGATCTGCTGGGATCAGGTGCTTGCTTGGAGTCCATCACTCCTCCACACATGACACACAGCCTGGTATAATCCAAAGAAAAAGTTGCATACCAATGATTTCTTCGCATGTAAAACTTTAATCAGCTAACCAGCTTTTAGTGTATGATCCTACTCCCAGGACCACCCCTCTAAACATAAAAGATCACCTATGATTAATACCATCTGCTGAAACATTTGAATTGTCATCCTGGAGAACAATATGATGAAGCTTGTTGACTGATTGAATCTTTTCCTTTAAAGACATCTTCGATTTGCAGGTTTTTCTTTGGTTCATACTAAGCTCTATATAATATACACTATGTTGCCAAAAATATTGGGATACCCCTCAAAATCATTGGATTTTGGTGTTCCAATCACATCCATGGCCACATGTGTATACAATCAAGCACCTAGGCATGCAGACTGCTTCTACAAACATTTGTGAAATAATGGGTTGCTCTCAGGAGCTCAGTGAATTCAAACATGGTACCATGATAGGTTGCAGTAAGTCCATCCATTAAATTTCCTTGCAACTAAATATTCCAAGGTCAACTGTTAGTGGCATTATAACAAAGTGGAAGCAACTGGGAACAACAGCAACTCAACCATGAAGTGGTAGGCCACATAAAATGACAGAGCGAGCATGCTGAAGTGCGCAGAAGTCTCCAACTGTCTACAGGGTCAATAGCTAAAAATCTCCAAACTTCATGTGGCCTTCAGATTAGCACAACAACCGTGCATAGACAGCTTCATGGAATGGTTTTCCATGGCCTAGCAGCTGCATCCAAGCGTTATATCACCACGTGCAATGAAAAGCATCAGATGCAGTGGTGTTAAGCACACCACCAGTGGACTCTAGAGCAGTGGAGACGTGTTCCAATGAACGTGTCTGGGTTTGGCGGTTGCTAGGAGAACGGTACTTGCCTGACTGCATTGTGCCAAGTGTAAAGTTTGATGGAGGGGGGATTATGGTGTGAGGTGTTTTTGCAGGAGGAACTTGGAGGAACTTGACTGGCCCGCACAGAGTTCTATTCTAACCTCAACCTGATAGAACACCTTTGGGATGAATTAAAGTGGAGACTGTGAGCCAGGCCTTCTTGGTCAAACATTCCCATAGACACAGTCCTAAACCTTGTGGACAGCCTTCATAGAAGAGTTGACGCTGTTATAGCTGCAAAGGGTGGGCCGACTCAATATTGAACCCTTCGGACTAAGACTGGAATACCATTAAAGTTTATGTGCTTGTATTGGCAAAATAGAAAATAGTGTGTGTGTGTGTGTGTGTATATATATATACACACAGTTGTGTTCAAAATAATAGCAGTCAGACATCACTAGCCTAATCAATCACTGTTTTTGGTAGAAATGATATTTCTACATGGCAAATAATTTACTGGCAGGTGTAGTAGAGTAATAGAAATCCAACAGTCATGACATGCATGCTGCTGATTCTGTGTAATTGAATCACTAATTGAAAGGGGCATGTTCAAAATAATAGCAGTGTGGAGTTCTATTAGTGAGGTCATTCATTCTTTGAAAAACAGGTGGCAATTATTTCCCTTATTTAAAGAAGGAAGGCAGCAAATGTTGTACATGCTGGTTACAGTGCATTTCTCTCTGAAATTCTGAGAAAAATGGGTCGTTCCAGACATTGTTCAGAACAGCGTGCCTTGATTAAAAAGTTGATTGGAGAGGGGAAAACATATAAAGAAGTGCAGAAAATGATAGGCTGCTCAGCTAAAATGGTCGCAAATGCTTTAAAATGGCAACCAAAACTTGAAAGACGTGGAAGAAAGCGAAAAACTACCATTCGAATGGATAGAAGAATAGCCAAAATGGCAAGGACTCAGCCAACAATCAGATCCAGGAAGATGAAAGAAGGTCTAAAGTTACCTGTGAGTACTGTTACAATTAGAAGACGCCTATGTGAAGCCAGGCTATCTGCAAGAAGCCCCCGCAAAGTCCCACTGTTGAAAAAAAGGCATGTGCTGAAGCGGATACAATTTGCCAAAGAGCACATTGACTGGACTAAAGAGAAATGGCGCAACATTTTGTGGACTGATGAAAGTAAGATTGTTCTTTTTGGGTCTAGTGGCCGGAGACAGTTTGTTAGACGACCCCCAAACACTGAATTCAAGCCACAGTACACTGTGATGACAGTGAAGCATGGTTGCGCAAGCATCATGATATGCGGATGTTTCTCATACTACAGTGTTGGGCCTATTTATCGCATACCAGGGATCGTGGATCAGTTTGAATACAGTTGCAAGAAAAAGTATGTGAACCCTTTAGGATTATGTGGAGTTTTGCATGAATTGGGCATAAAATGGGCTCTCAACGTCATCTAAGTCACAACAATAGAAGAACACAGTCTGCTGAACATAATACTACACAAACATTAGATGTTGCCATGGTTTATCTGCACATAACATGTAAACATTTACAGTGCAGGGAGGAAAAAGTATGTGAACCTTTGGACTTAATAACTGGTTGACCCTCCTTCGGCAGCAATAACCTCAATCAAACGTTTCCTGTAGTTGCAGATCAGACCTGCACAACGATCTGGAGTAATTTTGGACTACTCCTCTTCACAAAACTGTTTCAGTGTAGCAATATTCTTGGGATGTCTGGTGTGAATCGCTCTCTTAAGGTCATGCCACAGCATTTCAATCGGGTTGAGGTCAGGACTCTGACTGGGCCACTCCAGAAGGCGTATTCTGTGCTGTTGCAGCCATTGTTTTGTTGAATTACTGGTATGCTTTGGGTCATTGTCCTGTTGCATCACCCATCCTCTGCGGAGCTTCAGTTGGCGGACAGATGGTCGTACGTTTTCCTGAAAAATGTCTTGATAAACTCTGGAATTCATTTTCCCATCAATGACAACAATCCGTCCAGGCCCTGAGGCAGCAAAGCAGCCCCAAACCATGATGCTCCCTCCGCCATGTTTTACAGTGGGGATGAGGTTTTGATGTTGGTGTGCTGTGCCTTTTTTCCTCCACACATAGTGTTGTGTGTTCTTCCCAAACAACTCAATCTTGGTTCCATCTGTCCACAGTATATTTTGCCAGTAGTGCTGTGGAACATCCAGGTGCTCTTTTGCAAACTTCAAACGTGCTGCAATATTCTTTTTGGACAGCAATGGCTTCCTCCGTGGTGTCCTCCCATGTACTCCATTCTTGTTTAATGTTTTCCTTATTCTAGATGTGTCAACAAAAATGTTAGCATGTGCCAGAGATTTCTGTAGGTCTTTAGCTGACACTCTGGGATTCTTCTTTACCTCATGCAGCATTCTGTGCTGTGCTCTTGCAGTCATTTTTACAGGACGACCATGCCTAGGGAGAGTAGCAACAGTGCTAAACTTTCTCCATTTGTAGACAGTCTGTCTTACCATGGACACATGAACAGCAAGGCTTTTGGAGATACTTTTGTAACCCTTTCCAGCTTCATGCAAGTCAACAATTCTTGATCGTAGGTCTTCTGAGAGCTCTTTTCTGCGAGGCATGGTTCACATCAGACAGTGCTTCTTGAAACCAGTAAAACCAAAACAGGTGTGTGTTTTTTAAGGGCAGGACAGCTGTCAGCAACACATCCAATATCATCACACTGATTGGAGTCAAGGTTGGCTCACTCCTGGCTCCAGTTAGCTCTGGGAGAAGTCATTAAGCTAGGGCCTCACATACTTTTTCCTCCCTGCACTGTGAATGTTTACATGTTATGTGCAATTAAACCATGGCAGCATCTAATGTTTGTGTAGTATTATGTTCAGCAGACTGTGTTCTTCTATTGTTGTGACTTAGATGACGTTCAGAGCACATTTTATGCCCAATTCATGCAAAACTCCACATAATCCCAAGGGGTTCACATACTTTTTCTTGCAACTGTACATCAGAATACTTGAAGAGGTCATGCTGCTTTATGCTGAAGAGGAAATGCCCTTGAAATGGGTGTTCCAACAAGACAACGACACCAAACACTCCAGTAAACGTGCAACATCTTGGTTCCAGACCAACAAGATTGACGTTATAGAGTGGCCAACCCAATCCCTGGATCTTAATCCAATAGAAAACTTGTGGGGTGCCATAAAAAATGCAGTTTCTGAGGCAAAACCAAGAAATAGAGAAGAACTGTGGAATGTAGTCCAATCATCCTGGGCTGGAATACCTGTTCACAGGTGCCAGAAGTTGGTTGACTCCATGCAACACCGATGTACAGCAGTTCTCAGAAACAGTGCTTATACAACTAAATATTAAGTGATTCAAAGGAAAGCAAAATCTTCAAACATTTTTCAGTTTATATAGTGAATGTTTGAGTTTGTAAAGAAGAATACAAACACTGCTATTTTTTTAAACAGTCTAATAATCACTTTTCTGCTATTTTATTAGAGGAACAACACAAATTTGATATATTTTTCTTCACGTTTTGATTTGGAATAGAATGTGTAGTGTTCCCAATGCATTTGTGTGTATGGAAATAAAAGCTATTAGAAGGATTTTGAGCTTTATTCACTTTTTTCAACACACTGCTATTAATTTGAACACAACTGTGTGTGTGTGTGTGTGTGTGTGTGTGTGTATATGTATATATATATATATATATATATAAATTATTTATAGTTATATTAGTGCTTTGAAGAAAAATGCCCCCACTGAAAAATATTGGATTATAGTAGTAAACTTCAGAGTAATACGCAAAATGGCCACTGTCTCCAGAAAATATAGTACACGTTGATTAATTCCCTTCCCACCTTATGGTAGTCTTCTTGCTCAAAGGTAATACATTCACTTCATTATATGCATTTTTTCATGATTACATTGTGTGAG
The DNA here is from genome assembly GCF_062004578.1 of Staurois parvus. NCBI lineage: Eukaryota > Metazoa > Chordata > Amphibia > Anura > Ranidae > Staurois > Staurois parvus. The sequence continues at coordinate 430,419 of NW_028318448.1, read as the reverse complement.
ACCCTCTTTTCATGCTTTTATCAGGCTGCCTTTTGCAAAAATATTTACAGATTTATGCACATGAGTAGTAGAAATTAGGAAACGGTTGGACATAGCAGTTAATATAGATTTAATTTACAACAGTTCTATTTCAGAGGCTGTTTTTTTCATCATAGCTACTCCAGATAACACTTGTACTCCACTGTTAAAAGGAACATATATAGTACATTGTAATGGTTTTGTTGTGTTGACCAAATTTAAATTGAAATATCTCATGCTTTTTTTTTTTTTGTATATGTTTTATATATACTATTTAAAAAAGAAAGTTACTACAAATTTGCATTATGATTGCTTCCTTTCCTTTTCAACTTCTTTTCATTGTGTCCGTATTCATTCTTCTGAACCAACCACCACTTTATCCTTCCTATTGGCCAATGAGATAACTCATCGCATTAAAGTTCCAGTAGGGCAAGGTTAAACTTTCAGAGAAAAAGCCTAGATATGCATATATTCCTAGTAGCCTATATTTCGGGATATGATTAGGGTTTTTGATATGCCCTCAACAGGTAACATCAGTTATTGGATTGCAAGTTTGTGATTTTTTTTTTTGCCTACATCATTGCTACTTGATCGGTTTCTCACTGTTCCTATGTGTCAGCTATGAATACAAGTACATTATTTTCATCTTTTTATCAGGTTTTTAAATTCAAAAACAGGCATTTCTGAAACAGACAGGCTTCTACTGTATATAGTTCAAGGCCATTATCCAAATTGCCTTTATCATTTTTTGATAAAATTATACAGAAAAAAAATTTCAAGCACCTTGTTTAATAGCAAGTCTATTTTCTTTACACCTCTGCCTGAAGTGCCCATTTAAATAGCTTCACAGTGGCATGAAAGGCGTTACATGATGGAACACATGAAAGTAGAAGATTGACTGCTCTCTCCAACTACACCAGCATCTTGTAACAGACGAGAGTTTATTCTCCTGCTGTTTATTCAATGCCTTTGCTGGCTGTAAATTATATATTCATAAGCCTGGTAGTATCCCATCTGTTTCTGCCGAGTACGGCTGTTCTGCTCTGGGGATAATTATTTGTACAGCACATCTCATTAGATTACTGAATAATTTTGGTTCATGGCAGGAACAAGCAAGATCCGCAGTAAAGGTTGACTGCTCAAAGGCATAGCCAGACATTTTATGGGTGACAACTTCACTTCCAAGATCACAAGTCGACCAGCCACTCACTTAATATGGAGATTAATTTTCTTTATATCCGCAATACTGAAAAGTTGCTTTCCCTGCCCTGCTTAACATGTAAATACAAAGGCTTATGGTAATCTAAAGTATAATATATTGAGCATTTGACCAGGAATATAAACGCTTTTGTGTTGGGTTTTAAGGAGTAGTCGGTTGCACGCTTATGATTTAAAATAGCATTAAGGCATTATCAATTTCACGTCTTGCTAAGATGATAGCTGTAACAGGATAAACAAAATATGTCATCACCATTCAGCAATGAGGTGAATTACTGTGGCGGACTGTGGAAAAATAGCTAAACTGTTTTTGTTTTTGAATATCTTGAAACTGTGACAAGGGAAAAATATTATTTCTTAGCAGCTGTCCTAGGCTTGGTTTGTGCTCGGCAGTGTAAACACTTGGAAATGAATTCCCATCCATTTAGGAATAAATAATGCAGTGTGAAAGTTTTTGATCAGTATCCATCAATTTGCAGATGGTGCTCATGGCTTGAAAGCACTTTACATATCACAGCACTTTCTGTTTAATTTCTTGTCTGGTTAACCCAGTATTTACATCAGCTTTTCGTAACACTGTGTATGACTGTGTCTTGGAAGCAATAATATTGCTGATCAGCAGGTGGTGGCACATAGAAACACATACGCTCATCCTGTTAGGAATGTGCTGGTAGGTAAAGCTCCCCTTCCACCACTTTCATCCAATGTTTGTCACAAAAGATATGGCACAATCTGAATTGTAGCTTCTTAGCCCTTAATTGGTTCCATGGAATACATTGATCGCGTTCCTGCTTTATTGTCCACATCAGTGAGAGCAGCTTTCTTTTTTTTTGTGTGTCTTTTTTTGTGATTCATTGTTAAGTTCAGTAATGCAAAAGGCCAAATAGTAATATGTAACTTGTAAAAGAAATGTGTTTATTTAATTTTGTTTAGATTTAGCATTTTGTTTTATAATTTTGTAGGCTGTTCACATTACAGTGATAAATATCTAAGTGTTCTTGACTTCTTTACTGACTAGTTTCACCATATCCTTTAGAAAATATTACCAATATTGTAAAAAAAAAATTATAGAAATTATTACCAAATTATACCAACTTTCAAATTTACTGTATAAGTCTTTTAAAAAAGTCTTTGTTTTCAGTTTGACAAAGGGTATGCTTACAGCATTCGCCACAGCTATGGAAAGGAAGGAAAGAGAACAGACTACACACCATACAGTTGTATGAAGATCATTGTGTCAAACCCACCAAGTCAGGGAGATTATCACGGTAAGTTAATTTTAATGCAATATTTATTTTCAAATGCCCTGTGTTAACGTGGAACTAAACTCTCTTAATCGACATGAACTATTTTTAATACTTATGTGGCTAGCAATAGTAAATAAATTGGAAGGTATATTACTGTATATGTACTTGTTTTAACTTTTTTTTTTTTTTACATATCTTAAGTTGCTTCCAAGTTTCTGGCCTAGGCCAAAATGCTATCCTACATCCTATGAGTCATCTTTTTTTTTTTTTATCTTAAGAAGGGGAGGAGAGGGTTTCTCAGCCAAGCACACATTCCTGCCTGCACGCCTGAGCTAATGGCTGATGGATTCCTCGAAGTAAATGCTACATAAATCATCTGCCCTTACTCAAGATGGCTGTGATTAGAAATGCTACAGAAGATGTTTTTCAAAGTGGTTTCTCAATAAAATAAATCATGGAGACATGGATGGATGGGTACAATGAAGTAAAATAGCATTTTCAGTTTGTATGATACAGATACAGTTTAGCTCTGCTTTAATTTTTATATTCTGTTCTGTGATGCAGCATAGAGGTTGCACAGCCTCTTTCATACTGTAATCACAAGTGTCAGAGTGGCACTGTTGTGGGACTTCAAGTGTAAGTATGTGGTTCTCAACTGAACTATGGGGAATTTCCTAACCCTGCAGTCTAAAAAAGTAGCTTCCTGACACCCTGGTTTACAGCCACAGGACACACATTTTAAAGCTGCATTCTAGAGAGTCAGCCACTTTGTATTTATACTATGCATACCACCTCCTGGACTTCTCTCTATTATTTACACCTGACAGGTTTATTACACTCCTACAAGATATATTTGGGGTTGTGAGAGGAGAAAAGCACACACAGCAGGTATGCCCACCCTACCCTCTACTCCCCATTCACAGAATCCTTTGTATTTTGCAAATATGTTCTCATAATACAAAGGCTTCTGTGAATGGGCAGGGGAGGGGCAGACCTAGCAGCTGCATCGACTCACTTGAAGGAGCAGAGACCAGAGCATCCAGCATTGGAGCTCCAAAAGCTATTTTTCTGGAGCACAATCAAACTGTCAATGACAATAAAACAGATAAGTCTAGGAGTTGACAGACACCTCACTGGACTTTAGTCAAGCTATGCCTGCAATTTTTGCAAAGGGGCTGAATTCCTGGAGTTTGGCTTTAAGACTTGTAGCAATCAAAAAAGTGCAAATTCATATGCATGAGATAATGATAATAGAACACTAAATTATACACTTCCTTGTATGGAAGACCTAAAATATAAAGGACACTGCATTATCAGAAAGTAACAGATTTAAGATAAAGCTAATGGTGCGTGAAGTTTATGATTTTTCTACACACAAACTTTCAGCCTAGTTATTATCAAAGTGTTACTAAACCCACAAGTGTAAAATCAGTCTATATATGCAGTGAAGCATGCTTGTAATATTTACTGTGGAATCTAAGGGGTTAATCTTCCGCATTGTGTGAATCGGCTGCCTGATCCTGTCTTCTCTGATCCTCTCCTCCTTCTACTGTCCCCAATCCATCCAGCACAGAGCTATTGGAGTCACTCTGCACATGCTCAGTTTAGTGTGTATTGCCAAAGAGTTTTTCTTTGGGAGATTGCATGTGATAAGCACAGGGCCAATCAGCACTGTCCAGTCAGAGGGTCAGGGGTCCTGCAGCCTCATAGGACAGTGAGAAAATGAAAAGTCCTACAAGCTTTAACCAGTGCTCTGCTAGACGCTGATAGAAGTCACAAGACATATACTACTGATGAGGAAAGGTATTTAGTAATTTGTATTTACTAATATAATTGCATCTCCATGTACTGTGGGAGACCAGATATAGTGAATGCAGGGTCCTGTATTTAGTACCACTTTAAAGGACTGTCTGTCTACATGTCAGTCAGCACAGTAACCTACAGTGCAGAAGAATCTCATATAAGAACTCCACATGCACTTAGTTTTAGAGAGGTCTTCCAAAACATGTGGGCACCTATTACACTTCAGAAAAAAGAGATTTCAAACTTTCCATATCTCTTTGTCTCTTTACTTGGTGCACTTAATTTTTCTCTCTTTTCTTGACCCTTCCCTGGCACCTCTAGACAAACAGCAGCCTAAATCTAAGTCCTCAAATTATTCTAACCACATTTCTAAATTTGAGCATTGGGATTTGTACCATCACACATGATTCAGCACCACCGTCCACACTATCATGGGTTAGATCTTATATTATGTTTTTTTTTTGTTAAATATAGATTTTGTCCAAACGTAGCAAAAATAAGTTTAAAAGTATATACACTGGGAGCAGTTAAAGTAAAATTGATAAAAAAAATAGTTTGTTTCCATTTAAAGTGAGTTTCATGAAATGTGTATGGGCCTGGTCTTCTGAAAATGCTAGTTACCTGGCTATATTAGACTTAAGTACTTCTGAGTCACAGACAAAGAACAGGTATGCTGTAAATGAGTGTCAGAAAAGTGTCAGAACTCATCTATACCTGTTACTGGTGAACAAGCCCTAAGCTACATTGACATCCATTCTCAAAAAAAGAGTTTAATGTTGGCACCCTCTTTTTTATTCCCTTGTGAAGGAATTTCAGAAAATAGCCATCATTTCTTTGCTAAAAAATATTTAGTTTAGAGCCAAAGTATATACAAGAATTAAGGTAGACACACATCCCAGTTTGGTGTGTAAATGGTAATGAAGATGAAATGCTCAGTCCAGAAACACCAACATTATCTTTTTTTTTTTTTTTTTTTTTTTTTACTTCTGTGCTTACTAAATAGAACTCTACTGGTCGCATGTCTTTGTTTTTAATTAAGTTATTTTCTTCACAGGAAGCAAATGTTGTCTTGTTTCTTTTATAATGCTCCCTGGAAATTTTTAATCTGCAATGCTCTAATAACCATAGAAGACCTATTTGGGGGAAAAAACAATACAACAGTCTCCAGTATGAAGAATTAACTTTCCCTTTATCTTCATTAGACTTGTATGCAATTAGAAGTAATTTAGTCACTTTAGTAAGTATGTGTTTATTTTTCCCTTCATTTGTTAAACAAACCACTTTTGTTTCCTTTTCTTTCCTCTCAAAGGTTGTCCTTTTCGGCACAGTGACCCTGAGTTGCTGAAGCAGAAGTTGCAGTCTTTCAAAGTTCCTTCTGCAGGAATAAATCAAGTATGTACACATCTTTATTTAATACAAAACAAAAAAAAAAGTTACACACCCTGTATAAAAAAGCTCTGTATCCTATTATGTAAAATATGCAATACACACTGATGTGACTTTCAAGCACAGTCATAAGAGGATATTTACCTCAATACAGCTCTTTCTGCTTTTCCTTCTCATGTTAAGGAAAGATGAAGATATTGCACGGCTTAATAATCTGACTTAAGTTTTAGTAGAATTCCAAAAACCTCAACACAAAGCTGAGATTCGGCCCCTGCCGCCTCCCCAAAATAAAATTACAAGTCTGCGGCTACAAATACTATAGCTGCTGACTTTCAATATTATGGCACTTACCTGTCTATGTGTCCAGCGGTGTCCTCACCCCAAGCTGATTCTTCAGTTGGCTATCGGGTGCTGACCCTGCCACCTCGACTAAGGGAAGCCTTGCGACTTCACCGGTGGTTTCCTACTGCGTGAAGCACGCTGCGCTTTGTGAATGGGCCGCAGTCCTCTGGGACTCTGGAAGTGGGGGCAGGGGTTGCAGTGGCAGGGGTCAAAACTTCTGGCTCAGTTCACTGTGGCAAACTGAACCAGAATTGGGCACGGTACTGGTCAAAACCAGGTACCCGCCCATCCCCAAAAGGTGCTCAATGTGGCAGCGGAGGGGTGGAGGAGGCAGAAAAGTGGAGCTTCCACTTTTGGGTGGAACTCTGCTTTAAGGCAGTAGTAAACCATTGCCTTTTTTCTTAAAAAAAAAAAAAAAAACCTGCAAGACAATGGCAAATTGTGCTAGTATGCATTACATACTAGCACATTATGAAGTGCTTACCTTTGAATGCTGTCACCACTGACAGGGCTTCCATCTTCATCTGGTCTTCCTTCCAGGTTCGCGTGCTCCGGCCATCTGACTGGCCGAGCCATGATGACATCACTCCTGCGCATGCGTGTGGGAGTTTCAGCTATGGCATGGCGCTCTAAAGGGATGGTACAAGTATGCTGTCCCTTCAGAGCGAATGCGCCGGTGACATCACTGGCAGAATGCAGTGTGAATATCTCCTAAACCGTGCAAGTTTAGGAGATATTCATTGTACCTACAGGTAAACCTTATTATAGGCTTACCTGTAGGTTTAAGTTAAAAAAGAAAAAACTTCCACTTTAATAGAGAGTCTGTTCTGTGCCAACATCCATAACTATGAAGTGGATAGCCTCGTTCTACTAATAGTGATGTTCTTGATTATTTTAATTAATCACAGTCTATTGTATGAATAAGTTCTGTCTTGTAACATTGCATTGTTGCATGGCATTTCTTACTTGCAGTCTCTTGTAGCATGCCATTGCTTACTTGCAGTCCTTTGTAACAAGACCACAAACTCTTGGCTTTTATAATAATGCCCACCATGCACTTCTCCTCTGGCACTGCCCTTCCTTAACATATTTTGCTTCATATTCCAGTTTTCTGCTCCTGCTGCCAATGTTTGGCTCTAGATTTTTTTAATGAAATGAAATATTTTTTTAATTTTCAGCTTTTGAATATAAACATTTTATGTGTGTGGCCCCACCCACACAGCCATGTCATTCATTCACAGGGACCAGGGAAATGGCAAGTCTCGTCTGCCACTGTGACAGATGAACTTGTAGTATTAATGCATTGCAAGCATGCTAATCAGCACGCTTACCATTCCCACTGCCTACAGCACAGGTACTGTTTGCCTACAGTTCTGCTCAAGAAATGTCTGCCTGGGCAAAGAGCTCTAGGCAGTTTGTGTAGGATCTTGGCATTGCACCCACGATACACTGGTCGCGGGTGAAGCACCCTGCAGGCTCCTGTCAAAAAAATAATAAATGCATGTTTTTTTCTGAAAAAAAATGTGCATTTATTATTTTTTAGGAAGTTTTTGGCCTTTTAAAAGCATTTTTACTATTTTAATAACTGTCCAAAATGTGTATGCTTTTTCCTGTGGATTAAAAAGCTACTCTTGTGTTTAAACTCTCTAATATAGTGAACAACCTTGAAAGCCCAGAGCATTATTGTAGGGATTGCTTCTATTAGAGCCCATCATCCTTTTTTGGCTCAGTATCTTCTAACTGCATGCAAGCACTTTGTTGATATTATCATAATTTAGTAATTTGTGTGTGCTGCAGTTGTGAATTTCATTCCAGTGGAGGTAAGGCAAAGCTCTTCCTAAGTATTCATGCTTTTGCAGTCATTGGGGAAGAATTTATCTTCTGGCTTATGATGAAAGAATAGCATCATATGAAAGAGGCACCAACTTTACATCTGATTAAAGTCTGGTGCAGTGTGCCGTAGGGAAGACCATCTGGGATTGGCATGTCTCCCCTTCAATGATCTGATCTCAGCCTGGCAGCCACTAACATGATTAATAGCATTCAACTCTAGCACATTATGAGCAAATTAAACAGCAAATTTGGTTTGTGTGTGTTAGAAGATAGGCACAGTACAGTTTTGTGTGAAAACGACTGTGAAACCTTTGAAGTTTTCTGGATTTCTGCATGATTTGCTCCTCCTAAACTTTTGTCTGATCCTCTTTAGTTAAGTAATAATGAAAAATAAATGCATATTTAATAAACACACACAGCACTGTCTTTTGTAACATTTTCTGCTAGAACTTGAAATTCATTGCTATCTCAGTCACTGCTAGGCATCCTAGATCTTGGGTATCAAAGAAGCCCAACAGTTACCATCCCTTCACATTGCTTGTTAGACCCATGAACCCATGCTTTTTTTGTGTGTGTGTTGTTTCAAAGGGAGATTTTGAGCAGTGGTGAATTACTTTCAATTAATAACAGCCTGTTGGACTAATTAAACCCAAAATCTTAACTCTTCCATTCATATGAGAGTTTGCTCTGACACTGACAAACCAGTGCTGGCCCATTCTTCTCCATTCCTTTGTCTATTGGCAGACACACTTGAGGAATATTCGACCATACCTTTGCATACAGTGGTCTTCCAAGCATAGGGGCAGATTCAGATAAGGCCAGATCACATTTTAGAAGTTGTTTAGAAGTTGTAAAATAAATTTTAAAAAAATCTCATTACTATTTCTAACACGAATTAGTTCAAACCTGTAATTGCTTTTTTGTTTTTTTCTTTCTTTATCACATTGAGATTTATCAGCAGTAAATACATCTTAAATTTAAAGCCTGTTTATAAGACTATAGTGCATGGGTAATTTGGGTGGGGGGAAAGGGAAAAACTCAAACTTTAAATACCCATAATGTACCATTACCTAGAGCAGCCTTTATCAACCATGGTGCCTTGAGGTTTCTTCAGGGGTGCCTTGGCAAAATGTCTAAACATTTTCCAAAACTTGTATACAAGCCAGTGGGTAGAACAAGCCTGCCTTTTATTTCCACAAATCCACAGGTTTTCATTGGGCACCATTACGACCTTCTAGCTGCCGGCGTCCTGACAACCAATCACAGCAGGTGATAAGGATGAATTTCAGTTGCCTGCACAGCATCCTTGTCTGACCCTCCCCTGCCCCTCTCCATCAGTGTTGGGGTCACATTAGCTCAGTGGTGGAGAAAAACTGAGAGAGAAGAGAAACATTGGAATACTAGTCAGTACCAGTGTGCGAAAGTGTATTTGCTTTGGAAAAATAAATCACCTCTAACATAGGGTGTCCTACGTGTATAAATGTTGCTGTGTTACTGTATATAAAACTATTAGAATAGCTTTTACATTTTAGAATGGGGTGCTTAAAGATTGTCCATAATTTTAAAGGGTGCCTCAGGACGATCCATAATTTGAGAATGCCTTGACTGAAAAAAGGTTGAGAAACACTGACTTAGAAGAAGCGTGTCTCGAGAGAAATACAGGGGCTTTCATTGGTGAGCTGCTTTTTACAAATGCTATTTTCATAGCTGTTAGGCTGACTCACTGAATTCAGTACTTTGTAAGTCACTGACCCAGAGCTACCAAGCATATCAAAAAGGGTATCATATACACATATGCATGCTTGTTCCAGGTCAGTGACTGAGGTATTGAACCAGAGGGTCAGTATAACAGGCAACCAGTAATTCCTGCAATGGCAGCCTGTCTGCTTCTATCATATCATGTTTTCTTTAAAGTACATTCCATATCACATCTTGCTGCCCTCCCACACCCCAGTACATTGAGGATATCCATGGAAAGTGGGCAGTAATCATGTGCCATTTACTTGTGTTTTAGGGCTCAAAAAGATGCACTGGGATCTTCTATATATCTCTGGTTCACAAGAGGTGTGGAGATGAATTTGCCATATTTATGTAAAACTTAACTGCCCCACCCTTATGAACTTTTAAAGAGATTCATTATAATCCTTGGCTGTTAATTATGCTACAGGGAAAGTTTTTAAAAAAGAAAAAAATGTGTTACAGATAAAACAAAAGTCCATTTCTTAATTATTTACAAATCCAAAGGGGTATGCTATGTTACCAATTCTATATTATGTCACCTCTTCATTATAAATATAAAAAAAATCCTTAGACCTCTAATGGGTCAACTTGATATGTCAATAACAGATTGGTGGCAGCTATTCGTGGTGGTTGTTTGAAAATCAGCCAAATCTGCTTGCAATCTACACAGATGACTTCACTTGTGATAACTTAATATTGTTTGACAAGGATAATACCATATATGTCATATCCCTCCTCTGTTCTTTAATATTTCTGTTTTTTTTTTAATAACTGTAACAAAGAAGTGACCTAACATCTAATGTTGCACATTTCCAGGGATGATTGTTATCCTCTTTGCATTTCTGCTAGTAAAAAACAACTGAATGATGCAACTCATCCCAGTTTATTTTCAGAAGTAAAATTTCTGTAATAAGAAGATTCTTTGGTAGTGAAGAGTGATAAATTACAATAGCCGTAAAATGAAAGCACATTGATTCATATACTGATCTCTTTTGCTTATACTGTTTTGCCCTTGGATTTTAATATGAGTAAATAGCTTCCTGACCTCGGTGTGTTGTCTCAAAATATAACTGCCACATACTCAGAATTTTCATTAATAAGATAAATTTTGTTGTTTAAAATATAACCTTTTTAACCAGTTTGGGCAAAGATACAGAGGAAGTCAAGTTTATAGAGTAGCCACTATGTAAATATTGTACAAATGTTAAACACTAAGTGGGCATAAACTGTGAAAGCTGTGCCCAGAAAAGGCAAGCAGGGGGCAAATAGCTCTTCACCAGTATTGTGTGTAGGCTCCCTGCAGCTGATCTTTTTTCCATTACTGACCTACGCCTTGTTCTACGCCATGTCTGTGGGTAGATGGAATCTTGGTAGAGGCAAAACTGCTTCCTTTGGTCAGAATTGCCCCCCTTATGACTGGTGAGGTAATATTCTTGAATCAGCAGAACAGATGCTGAAAGCACGCTTACACAAGATGAATAAAGTAGGGAGATCCTGGAACTGCCGGTACACAAGTAAAGCTTGCTCTACAACAAAAGAGAACAAGACACAGGTATGTCTAGATACAGCAAGTGCCCTTCTAGTTTTATGGGGAATTGAAGAAATAAGGTAAATGTTTCAAGTTACTGCATTGGCACAATTAATGTTTCTATATGTTCCATATAGAATAGCAAATCTTTGCTTTTGGCACTCAGGTCCACTTTAAACCTTATCTTTTTAAACACTTTCATCTGTAGCACAAAGATCTTTGGTTAAAGCTGTCCGCTGTAAATATATTGCAGATATGAAGAAAAGTGCTGTAACAGTAAACTTCATTTCAGATGCGCAGTGATCCTCATGTGAGGCATTGTACTTTGCATTAAAATTTGCTGAAAAATGTCTTGTAATAAGTTTCTTCTCTGCGGTATATGTGCCAACCTTTACATAGCCAATGAGCTAAACTTGTTTTTTTTACCAAGCGTATAGGTGGTCACCTAGATGTCTACTGTCATGCAAAAATATTTAATGCCTTTAATGATCTATTTCATAACTGGTCACTGGTTTGTGGAAAGCTTAACAGCATAACGCAGCTCTGCTGCCCTGAGGAACACCATGATTACTGCTAGTGGTTATAATAGCTGCTAGCAATAATCTCATGGAAAATCCAACATGCTGGTTGTACCCAAGGCATACAACAATCAACTTAGGTACAATCAGCCTGCCCATACATGGTTTGAATCTCGACTGGTCCCTGCTGATCCGGCCAAGATTTGATCCATCTATGATTGGCTTTAAAGGTGATTTTAACATGCCCGCCTGCTTCGCTTTCCAGAAGTCTTGGTGGTTTTTGATTTTTCAGAGTTGTACAAAAGCCTAGGTGGACACAGAAAAACAAAAAAATGATTAGCTAAGTGTATGCATGTAGAGATAATCAAAGGATATTTGTACAAATGTTGAAATATGTCATGAATATTCGTAACAAGGCACAGAAAAAAAAAAAGGTTTTGATGTAACTGGAAAAAACAGCAGGTACTGTCGATATCTTCTAATGTAATCCTTTCAGCAAATGCAATTTATATCTTCAACCTTCACTAACAGTAAGGCAGTATCTAATAATGTGGACCGCAAGGATTTGAGGATGACTCAATTGCTATGTCTGACATGGAAAGGCCTGACTCTAGAAAGGAGGGGTAAAATGTCACCTTTCTTCAATTGTGTACTTATGTAGAGGTTATCTCTTCATAGCAGCAATTTCCTGTGTTTGATAAGCTGGCAAAGGACTTTTTTTTTTATTGTTGTAGAGGACTTCGCAAGGGATGTTGTCTATATGCATTTGCTTGATAAGAATTGGAGAACATTCAACTCTGAAGAGATTACATAAAATAAAATTAAGGAGCAAATTATATTTTTAAAGGGTTGTCATCTTAACATGTTAAGAAAGGAACTTTGGTCTTTGGACAGCAGTGCTCACTTAGCTAAAATGTTGCATTGCAAAATTTGCTTTCATAAATAGTGAGGAAGTCATGACATTCTGATATCTCCACAAGCAGGACATTTTTCCGCAGCCAAAAAAGCAGATGATTACACTCTGATGAAATGGAGAATGGGAGACTTCGGAAGCATACCGGAGGAAGTGAGGTCAGGGAGGACCCTAGCATTCTGATAATACTTCTTTCTTTGTAAATAAAAACGCAGGTGACAAAGGAATTTTTCGTTACAAGTAAAAATCCTCTCTTGCAGTGCTTAAATATCTCATAAGTTGAATGCTTGTTTAGGTCTGGGAGACCTGGCAAAGTAGTTTTACTTACATGATCCCCCCACCCGATAGGCTTCCAGCACACATGCGCCGACGGACTTTACTTTGGCATCCTCATGTCCAGTGCAGGGCAATGGGTTCTGCATTATACATGATTGAATCAGAGGTCCTGCAACCGCTAAAGTGTAGAAAAAGAAGCCGTTAAAGGGACAGGTCTTGCAGCATGGAGTAAGTCTGCAGTAAAACTGCTTTTCCTGGTTCCCTAGGCCTAAATAAGTGTTTAACCCTTGTAGTGCGCACAATCTGTTTGCTTTCCATGGAGTTCAACTTTAACTCTCTTAGCTAAAAAGTGAGATTGGTATATGTGAACTACATGAATAATAGGACAGAATTATAAATTAATTTCCAGGTATAATAGCAAAACATTATTTCAGAAGCATATTTTAGTTTGAATTGCTGTCAGATTCAGTTTTACATTTTTAACTCCATTTTTTCTTGCTTCAGATATTGGACCTTGTTAAAGGTATGCATTACCAGCTGGCATGCCAGAAATATTTTGAGCTGACACACAATGTAAGTCTGTGTTTTTATTTTTACATTTTTTTTTTCTGGAGGGGGATTGGGCACGGGTTATTGTTGACTGGGAGTTATGAATTTAATAGCTTTCATTTATGGTTCCACACCATGGTACATTTGGGTGATTTATTAAGTGCTCACACAATTTTAAAACTTTCTGGCAAACATGCATCCTTGATGGAAACAATCTGTTGTATAGAAAGCTCTATAGCTCAAGCTTAAATTTACATACGGCTGAATGAGCTGTGACAAGTCCTCCCTCCCTGCTTGCTCTGAACAGCTCTGTACTTTCAATTAGAGATGGTTTGAAAAGTTTAAAAAATATAAGCCATGCTCCACAATTTTCTCTTCCTACTGTGTTTTAATAATTGTGAAAAAAAACTGTATACAATAATGTTTCTGCCTGAAATCAAGCTTCCTTGACACATTTCACCATTGTTAGCTTGCTCACAAGGATAGGGGAATTCCATCCCCTATCCTTGTGATGAAGTCTGCAATGGTGAAATGCATCATGGAAAGTTGGTTTTGGGTGGAGACATCAAGTTATGCAGTCTTTTTATTTTGTAAAATCATTAAACGCAGTAAGAAGAGTAAAGTTTTGTAGTGATTCCATTTTTTTTTTTTTTTAACTGAGAGTGGAGACAGGCTGTGGTAGCCAGCACCCAGATGGGATGAGAAGAGCAAGTCTGGAGTGGAGCCATGGGTTTAAATGGTTTGAAAGGACACAGCTACTTGTGCACTTCTATTTAGAAAACCCAGAATGTTCTATGATGCCATTGATATGGGTGACTCTGTATGAAATATTTATTTGCAAAATAAAGTAAATAGTATTTAAGGAATTAAAAGGTATATCACATCACTCTAGACTTACAAACATGAAAATAAAAGTTGACAACTTTTTCTTTGTCCGTAATTTTCCATACCTTGGGCCTGTAGCAGGAAATGGTGCCTGTGTGAAGACATTGCCTGCTTCACTGACTTTCACACAACAACATTTCTGTTGATTTGTAATTGCAATTCCATTAAATTGAATTGAGCTCAGTGACTCAGAAACCTCTGAAACCATTAGATCAGCATGACATCCCAGGAACTAGAATCACCAGAAAGGATAGTCTGCAGTGGGCTGCATTCTTCTTTAGTATAGGTTTCCTTTAAAAGGAAATTAAATCGCAAGTGCAACTAACATAACATCAAGTAACATTGTTGTAGGGATTTGTATAATTTGTATTTTTTTTTAACTGTTACACATATCAGGGCAGCTACATTGGCTTGTTACATATGCAGGCTCTGCTCCCTTCTTTGTAGGGCTATACAAGGGTTGTCCTTTCAAGTTTAAATTGTCTGAATTGAGGAGAACAATGCACTCCCTGTGTGGTAGAGATAACAGTTGAGGTTTATATAAAAAATAAACATCCATACTCCCCTTCTATGCTGCAAATCAGTGTTCTGCTGCAGCTGTCCCACATCTGCTCCAAGACCAAGAACTGAGTGATCACATTGACTGCTGATAACTCAACTCTTGGTCTGCTGGGAGCAAGAAACAGTAACTTTCAGTCACCGCTCTCTCCTCTGCTCCTCCAGTGCTCACTGGAGTGTGGGGCTGCAGAGGGGGTGGGTACAGCTGGTCCTGGCTCTCAACTGTGCTCTGAGAGGCAGAGTCAACTGTCAATCAAGCAGCTGGGATGCATCCTGACAATATTGTAGGGATCCTTCCAAAACATGGAGCTGCTCTGCTCTGCCAGCTGATAACATCCTGTCCTCTATTGTCTGCTATCAGCTAACAAGATTTTGGCAGGATTAACATGTATTTTTTGCACTTATCAAAAGTATAACAAAATTATTTCAACAGTATACTTAACAGAGCAAAAGGGACCATATAATAGAATCTAATTTTTAAGATTTATATACTTGCCCCTTAAAGTGGTGTTAAACCCAAAAACATAATATATTGCAGCCTACCAATCACTAGATGTGGTGGCTGCATCAGCTTTCTTTTTTAGGCTTTTTTTCCCTGGTAATCTGGCTAGTAGCACACCTATATTAAAGTGCCCCCACTCTGGATGAAGGCGCACAGGGGGCAAATTTGGACAACTGCATTGTCAGTGTGGGGAGTGTTAGCTGTAGTAACAGATTTAAATACACTAACAAACTGAAGCCAGACTCCAGCTAACACTTTATAAGCAGTTACAGAAAACCGTTTTTTCCTTTTTGTGATAAAGGTTTACATAAATAAAAGCTGATCATTGTAAGCATCCCTGCCAGTGTTAAATGGTTTGTCTCATCTCTGTAACTGCAAGAGAGCGTTTTCTTTTGAAATACAACAGACTTACTAGCCAGATCACCAGATAAAAACAAAAGAAAATGAAGGCAGCTATCACATCTAAGAATTGGTAAGCTGCAATGCAATAAATGCTTGCTTTTGACTTCTTTAGTCTATAGAACTGGTCTGCTACAAGTATCTCTTATCAAATAACATAAATGAAAAAGAAAAACAATTACCATGAATTTTAAATCAGTGCCCTCTAAATGTGAAACCACATCATCCAGTTCTTGACACCGGTAACCACAAAGCATTGTGGATTGTAATTTTTGTAACATGAACGGTTTCACTATCATGTGTGTTCTCCAAACCACTTACTTAAACCCAAAAGAAAGTCCTAAATGTTGCATTAGAGCATTAATTGCTGTAAAACCACACTTAATCAGCCTGAAATGTGAGCTGACGTTTAAAAAGGTCACAGTGCATAAAATGTAAAGGAACTCAAGCAAAGGAGAGATACCATCTGTAACAAGCATAATAATCACTGGGGCATTTATCTGATAATGACAATGTAAGAGGCGCTAAGCTGTTATTAATGTATTTTATTGGTTCCTTAATTTTTATCTCTGCTCACAAAAATAAATCATCTATACATATTAAAATGGTTACACATATGCACATGAATATATGATGCCTTTCCAAGAAGGTATTCGCACACTGCGATCGTGTAAAGAAAGTGATACTGCTGTTACAACTATTTTGGGGATATAGTACTCATTACCAAAGGTTTGCAGGTCTTGCAAAGGTTAGGACCAGCTACTTTCTCTCACCAACCCCCCCCCCCCAAAAAAAAAAGTAAATACAAAATTTGAAAACCCGTACAAAATATTAAGTCAACAAAACATGAAACTGCTAAATTTATCTTAATACGCAAAAATAGGTGACATAAGATGCTACCAGCACCAATATTAAAGGCAAAATCAGTGTCATGGACAGACTGTATCTGTGGCTGGCAGTGGCAGGGTGACAGTTGCAGTGAGTGGAGGGTGATGGATCCACACTCTAACATATCCCAGGCTGGAATTCCCCAGGAAATGGGTGGAGATTAAAGCAGGCAGCCCAGCCCACACACAGAGACAACACCTGAACTGAGTGATCCCACACAGTGACAAATCCAACACACCACCACCAACACTGACACAGATCAGCAGGTACTAGAAGAGCAGGCTGTGGGAACGTGATGATGTCATCACTCACTGACACATTGCACATGTGATAGATGGCCGGCCAGGTCACACTCACACACACATGAGACATCAGAGTCCTATATTACCTTCCTTCATAGGCACACCTCCACTGATGAATGGGAAGAGAAGGGCTGGAATTCCACAGTGATCAGCAGCCACCAGCTGGCTTGCAGTAAGGGACTGAGTCTGATAGGAACACTGGAAGCAGCGGCAGCTCAGTTGCTACACTGGCCTCAGACATCAAGTATCTTCCTCTGTCCTTTCTTCCTCCCCTCAGTTGAAGGATCATTCATGACATGGCAGCATCCTATACAGAGAGGCAGCTGCCTAGTATGTCTAGTGGAAGCTCAGGCCCTGGTTAGGACAATGCTAACTTCACTCATCCATTAAGGCTCTTTTAAATGTGTCCATAATAAGTACATACAGTCAATAAAAAGACCTGGCCAGCTGAAACTCAGGTTGGTTAAGGAGAGATTAATATACCTCAATAATTGTAAAGACTGTGCATATGGGCATTACTTACTCTAAGAGGCTATAGCTGCTATAGAAGAGGCTGTACACCCCATGCACAGTGTTGTGCAGTTTTTTCAATCCCAAATGCAGCAGCCACATGACAAATTTCCATTCAGACTGTAAAGACGGGAGGTAATTTTATTTTTATGAAGGTAATACTCATACCAATGGTTGGGCTCAAGAAAAGAATTATTACTGAAATGTCAGCAAAGCCATACAAGGACAAATAACAAAGGTCAAAAATTAAAATTAAAGCAGTAAACACACTTTTTCCATTCAAGTATAGTTCATATTTGTTTCTCATTTGTACAGTAAAAACCTAACATTGTTTATAAAAGAATAATTCTAATTCAGAACGGAGTATGGATTCCTAATATACATTCCAGTTTGATTGTGAAAAATTTGGGGCACCCCTGGCCATCTCAAGCAGAACAGTAATGCACATGTTGGGTATGGCCACACTGCGTTGAAAGTGAAATAGAAATAAAGTGGTTCTAAAGTTTTAAACATTTTTTTCACATTAATGCATTTCCTCTATTAAGGTAAAAAGCATCCTACTAGTGGTTTTGGGTTCCCCATCCCTAAAAATGTACCCGAGTGTTCTATCAATCCAGAGCTGTCCTGACTGTAGGTTTTCTCTCTTCACCTGGTCTCACAAGACACTCTGAGAGCAGAGGAAGCCATAGACTGCTGCTGTCAGTCAAATCCTGTGATTTGGGGATGGGGGGGCGTGGCTGTGCTACGTTGCGTGTGTCTATAGATGCACACAGCCCAGCTCGGAGCACGCCTGCACAGGTTTCCACTCAGCACACAGAAGAGGAGGATCTGACAGCGCCGGTGGGGAAGAGGCGGTACGGGACCACTCTGTGCAATACCATTGCACAAAGCAGGTAAGTATAATGTGTTTTTAATGGTTTTAACTGCATTTACAACCACTTTAATTAGAATCTGAGCCTACTTGCTTTATACCGAGTGCTTGTACCCACAAGTCCTTGTACCCACAAAATATGCTTTGATTACTGCACAACAAGCATCTCACAGACACATTTAAAGTGATTGTAAATGTTTACATTTTTAAAAAATTAAAATAACAAACATCTTATACTTACCTACTCTGTGCAATGGTTTTGCACAGAGCAGTCCCAATCCTGGCTCCTCCTCTTCTCTGAGTGCCCCCATAGCAAGCTGCTTGCTATAGGTGCACTCCTGCGGGCTCGATCCTGAGCCATACTATGCATCTATTGACACACACCAGTGCAGCTTAGCCCTGCTCCCCCAGCTCTGCTCACAGGATTTGATTGACAGCAGTGGGAGCCAATGTCCTGTGAGAGAGAGGAGAGAAGCGCAGCACTGCTGCAGACAAGCACAGCTTTGAATCAAGATCAGGCTCAGGTAAGTATTACAGGGGGACTGGGGGGAACTGACATGGAAAGGCTTTTTATGCTAATGCAGAGAGTGCAATATGGTAAAAAATAACCTTTTACCTTTACAACCAGCGCAATCATTTTTAAAAATTGAAAATCTTCCATTTCTGCGTTCAGAATTAAGAGCTAACACTTTGGGGTTGATTTACTAAAACTGGAGAGTGCAAAATCTGGTGCAGCTGTGTATGCAAGCCAATCAACTTCTAACTTTAGCTTGTTCAATTACGCTTTGACAAAAATAAAATCTTGAAGCTGATTGGTTTCTATGCATTTTGCACTCTTCTCCAGATTTAGTAAATCCTCCCCGTTGTCTGAGCCTACCTTAAAGATGATCTTAATTAAAATATGGACAAATAACTATTGAGATGTTAAACACTTTGGTTAGGAATACTTTTAATTAAGTGGAAATCTTTCCCTTATCAAATGTCTCCCCCTTTTTAGCAAGCAAAAATCTCCCTCAAAGCAAATCTCCCCCTACTGTCCACCTCTGTGCTCTTCTGTGTCAACTGTTCACCCCTGCAAACCTTGTACACCCATCATCTCTGTCTGCATACCTCATCTACTACTCATCTCTGCTTCTCCTGCATTCCTTGTCCACTGCTAACCTCTGCACCAGCTGCATGCCTCCTTCACCAGTCATCTCTGCATCCCCTGTATACCTCGTTCACTGCTGACCTCTGGACCCCATGGGTACCCTGTGCACTGCTTACCTCTGCACTAGCTACTGTATATGCCTGATCCACAGTTCATCTCTGCGCCCCTTGCAAACCTTGTCCAGCATTCACCCCTAAACCCTCTGTACCAGTTGCATATTTCATTCACTGCACACCTTGTTCACTACTCAAAAGTGCACCCCTTGCAAATCTTGTCCACCGTTCACCCAATGCTCTCTGCACCAGCTGCATAGTTCATCCACTGAAGATAAAACCAGGCATTTTTTTAGTCCACTGACAATACTTGTAACTATAAAAATTTAAATGAAAGAATTTGTGGAATGTAAACAAAAATCATGTCCATTGGAAAAAAACAGATTATGTGCATAAGTTGATTAGACCACTAATCAATAGTCCAGGCAAAGAAATTGTCAAGATTTTGCTTTTGCTCCTTACAAGACTGGGGGTGTCAAATGAATGCACACGAAGTGTAGTAGAGTTAAAGGCTTTAATGTTAAAATCAAATGCAAATTAGCCACTCACAAATTTAAAATGGAGCGTGTGCCTCTGTATTCACACTTGTAGTCTTGGATAGCAGTGCTGTCAAATGGAGGAATAGTTTCAGCTGGAGGACAGACCAAGGTGACCCCTGTAACATTCTGTGCCTTTGTACAGAGCTATGATGTCAAGCCTTTTGAGTCCACCATTCAACCCTGTACCCTATGCACCAGCTTCCCCTTTGTCCACTGCTCACCTTTATACCTCCTGCAAATATTGTCAACCAATCATCTCTGCATCCCCTGCACACCCTGTCCAGTACTCACCTCTGCACCCCCTGCATACCTTGCCCACCTTTCTCTTCTGCACCAACTGCATACTCTACCACTTACCTCTGCACCCGCTAAATACCCTGTCCAACACATATCTTTGCACTTCCTTGCACACTTTGTCCACCAGAACCCTCTGCCCCTCTCTCACTGATCACCCTTGCACTCCACTCTTTGCACCTTGGTTTCCTTCAGCAACGCTCATACCAGATACTGTACCTGCCTGTACTCTGTCAGTCTGCTCCTAATTTGGACATGTAAAAATTGCAGGCAGTAACCCACGCCAAGTAGGTTTGTGACCCATATTTTAAGGAGTAAGTTTACCTTTATATTAAAATGTATTATGTAATAAAGGTCTCCAAATATTTAATAAAACATTGTTCAGTGGAAATGATATTCCTGTAGGCCATGGGTGGCTTCCTTAAAACCTGGCCAGAATATTTCAGTTGAAAGAGACGTATGCAGAATCTAGGACATGGAAACCTTTTTGGAGCGGCACTAATAGTTAAAATGTGCCACTATCATCTAAGGAACCATCTTACTCTACCTGTGCCATACAAGGGCGCATACGCAATGCACTTATCCTCCCCCTGTTGCAGTAGCTGCTTCTGAGATGAAGAAGCAAGAGTACACTACACGTAGAACAACATCATTGAAATGGGTGTGAATCGCATTATCCACACTGAATATTGCTGCACACGTCAACATACATGTTACTTATAAGAATCAGTAGTTGTTTTTCTCCCTGCATTCCAGCTGCCGCCATGGAAAATGTGGGCAGCTGAAGCTAGTCTGCATTCATTTCCACGTTGTCGTGCAGCTGGCAACCCAGCATGCACCCGGCTATCTCACGCCTGCGCAGTAACCACACTGTGAGGCACACTTTGGTGCAAGCTTTAGATTCCCGAAGACCCCTGGGATCGATGGCATAAATATCCCTGGAGTCAACAGGGTAGGATGATGACGCAGTTGCCTCGGCAGCTGCGACCAACAGTCCAGGAGAAAGCTATTTTTTTAAAAAAGGAACATTGTGAAAACATTGCAGTTTAACTATTCAAAGATATCAGTGACTAAATGGTTAGCACTTTTGCCTGGCAGTACTAGGGTCGTTGGTTTGAATACCAACCATGGCAGCACCTGCCTGGAGTTTGCATGTTCTCCCTGTGCCAGTGTGGGTTTCCTCCGTGTACTCCGGTTTCCTCCGACACTCCAAAGACATGCTGGTAGGTTATTTGGATCCTGTCTAAATTTGCCCATGTATGTATGAATGTAAGTTGGGGACCTTCGATTGTACACCCCTGGAGGGATAGGGACTGATGTGAATGTACAATATATATGTAAAGTGCTGCGTAAATTGACAGAGCTATATAAGTACCTGAAATAAAAAAATAAATATCAGCACTATGGGTGGGCATTGAAATAGGGCTAAGTGTAAAAAATGAATGAAACCCTGCTTTAAATACTGGGGCCTCTTCATTGCATAGTAAATTCTAATACAATGATGAACCTTAAGCAACATATTGCTTCAGTAGTTTTACTGGAGTATTATTCACCTAAATCTAGTACGGATATAGTCATTTAACAATTTTCTTATTTCTCTAAACAGGTTGACGACTGTGGCTTTTCACTGAACCATCCTAATCAATACTTTATAGAAAGTCAGAAGCTTCTTACTGGTGGTGGTCAGGAGATCAAGAAAGAGCAAGCATCTGTGGAAAGTTCTCAAGCAAACCCTCAAAGTCAGATGACGTCCAGTTCATCCAGTGCACTCATGAGCACACAGTCTGATGACGTGGAAGATCTAGAACAGTTTTTTAATGAATACTAAGCTACAAATGTGCTAATTCATTACTTTAGATCTTGCATTTGCTAGTACTTCTTGACATACAAAACCAGCATCGCAGTGGATTTATGTTAGTCAAAACAGCCAAACAGTTTCCAACAACCAATCCGTTCAGAAGTGACAAAAACATAATTGATTGTCCTGAGTTTCAATGTATTCCACATAGCCCTTGCCTTGTCAAGTATGTTTGAGTGTTTTCACCATCATAAGGAGGAGGGTGGACTACATACAGAATGCTTGTATGAGCAAGCTGTTCATAATTTTAGTACTTTTTTTCTTTTTTGTTTTGTTTTTGTATGTTTTAATGCAGTAATAAAACATTGTTGAAAAGCATTCAAATAAAACTGAGTTATGCCATGAATAAAAAATATTGGTTTGATATTTCTTATAGTGTTGTATGTTATTACATTGTTTTCTTTATAACTCTATGTAAAACCTAATGCCAAGCAATCCACTATAAGAACTTAAAAGTGGGGTTGTCTGCTTTAGGGAAATTAAAGTTTATGTCTGGGTAAAATAGCAAAAAAAACCCTCAGGACATCTCTAAAATATATGAATTTCCCCATGTGTTGGTTGTTTAAAAACACTGCACATGCAAAAGAAAACATTTGTTCTGGACAAATCCAATATGCTCCCTATTTGGACCAATTACTCTGCCTCTGCTACACTGAAACTCAAGCAGTGTTGTCAGCCCTGCCTGATGTTTTATTACCTGTTTGATCCTGCCAGTAGATCCACTACTTTCCACTTCCTGTAACAGGCTAGGCTGTCTAGCAAAAGTAGAAGTTAGAGGGGTTAAAGAGGCCCTATTACAATGGTGGGGGTGCTTGCATTGGTCAGCTTTTATTCATGTTGTTTAAACCTGGTTTCTAAAGTGAAAAAAAGAAAAAATGTTACAGTAACTGTTTAAAAAGTACAATCTGCAATTAGACATTAACGTGTGTGTTCTCTACTTACCCAGTGGCGAATACATACCACCAAAAGAAATTTCTATTTTTGTGAAAAAAAAAAAAAAATTATATGGGTGCAGTGTTGCATGACCGTGCAATTGTCACTCAAAGTGCGACCGCAATGAAAGATGAAAATTGGCCTGGGCAGGAGGGGGGTATAAGTGCCTGGAAGGCAAGTGGTTAAAATAACGCAGCGCCGTAATGCAAAAAATGGCCTGGTCAGGAAGAGGGGTAAATCCTCTGGAGGGCAAGTGGTTAAAGAGTAACTCCACTTTTAAGAAAAAAAATTCTCCCCTCTGGGCGATCTATGTACAATGAAAGAATTTAACAAACTGTTGCAAATTCCTACCTTTTGTTATTCTGAAGAAATAGATGTTTGTCCATGTGCAGAGTGAATCTGTATGGGAATGGTTTTATGATTGTCAATTAGCTACAGCACCTGCTCCAATGAGGGTCAGCATTCCTTTAGACATGATTTCCCTTTGGGAGTATCTCACCAAAAATGACAGTTTTGTTGCAGGGGATGCCCTAAATCTGACTTATCTTAGTGCAGACTTCTGGGCAAATTAGTGAGCCAATCACACAAGTAGGAAATTACATATCTGCAGGCTGTTCTGTACTCCATCTGTGTACAGAAGACCTCCAGATAGCCATATTGCATTGCATTTTACAGAAAATTACAGCGCTGAAGATTGAAAAGGAAATAATTTTTAATAACATTCAATTACAATACTTATTTTTTTGTTATAATTTTTTTTTTTATTTGCAATTTTTTTTGCCACAAAAGTGGAGTTACCTGTTAAAGTTCATTTAGAGCTACATGTCTAGCAAAGACTACCGTGTCCCACAAAGGAGAGCTGGGTAGGGGTGATAACACTGCTTAAAGTGTTACTAAACCCACAACAGTAAAACCAGTCTGTATATACAGTAAAGCATGCTTGTTATACTCACTGTGGAACCTAAGGGGTTAACTCTGTATTCTGTAAAAAGACTGTTTGATCCTATCTTCTCTGATCCTCGTCTTCTTCCAGTGTCCCCCTCTTATCTCCTGCTAAGATATATCTTGTGGAGTCACACTGCACATGCTCAGTTTGGCATGTATTGCTAGAGAGGTTTTTTTTTTTCTTGGGAGAGTGCATGTGGTCAGCACAGGGCCAATCAGCGTTGTCCAGACAGAGGTCAGGGGTTCTGCACCCTCCTAAAGTAAAATGAAAATTTCTCCTACAAGCTTCAACCAGTGCTGTGCTGGACACTGATAGAAGTCACAAGACTGCTCTAACTGCTGATGAGAAAAGGTATTTAGCAGTTTATATTTACTAAAATAATTGCATTTCCATGTTGTGTGTACTGTGAGAGACCAGATATAGTGAATGCAGGGTCCTGGGTTTAGTAACACTTTACAACGTCAGACCAGCAGAAACAGAGCACATATAAAGAGCTTACTGGATTTCCTGCACAGTTAACAAGTATTGTTTGTACAAACAGGCAGTTGTTGGAAGTAGTGCTTTAGCGAAGCTATGGAGCCCAGTCAGGTCCAGGAGAGGTGTTTGTCCTGTCAATATTACCCTGGCTGTTCATATGCAGTAGTTTTGTGAAAGCCATGTGTACAGTTCACATTCATTTCCCTTGCTTAAACAGGACTACGTCCACCTCATATAAAACTTTACACTTTACCATGCAGTGTCACTTGTCTCAAATCCAAAGAAGTAATGATGGATGGAGTCAGGTAGGTATTTAGTCTGCTGTGCATAATGATTCTGTCAAATAATTAGAGTGAAATAAGCCTTAACACGTGTGTTAGTTGTTATGATTGTGGCTTCGCAGAGAATTATCTTTCATTGCCTGACTGACACCAATACAAGAAGGGGTGTTAGTGGAATTCCTACTGACTAATGCAGCCTGGCTCACACTGATGCCAGTGCAAGAGGGGGCTTTCATCTGGAGACCCCCAAACTACCAATGCATAAGGGGCATTTTTCAGCCCACATATAACAATCTCCTTCACCACTTTACATCTGTTCTATAGCAGTTTTATTGCTACAGGGCGTCTTTCCTGTGCAAAATCATGTATATATACATGATTTTGCATCTCTGCCTCACGGGGGTGCGTGTGCGCCACAGGCAGATCGCTTCTACTTCACAGCAGAAGCCAATCTGTGAGTCTTGGCAAGCGGATCTTCACCAGCACCCACAGATCATCGAGCAGGGAGGAAGAACAGAGCTCTGCCTAACAGGAGGGAGTTATCAATCATGTGTCCCTGCAGGGCTGGGAACACGATTCATCACTTCCTCTTGTACAAGCACCACCTTTGTACACAAGCACGTAGGTAGGCAAACACTTAACCCTTTGATCACCCTAGATGCTAACCCCTTCCCAACCAGTGTTATTAGTACAGTAATGAGTGTATATTTTTAGCACTGATCACTGTATTAGTGTCACTGGTTCCCACATAGTGACAGTATAAAAATGTCCACCGCAATATCGCAGTCCCGCTATAAGTCTCTGCTCACGTCCATTACTAGTTTGTAGATGCTATAACTTTTGTGTAAACTAATCAATATACATTTTGGCCTACATTTATGAAGAAATTTGATTTTTGAAATATTTTAATGGATATATTTTATAGTAGAAAATAAAAATTATTTTTCAAAATTGCCCGTATTTTTTTGTTAACGCAAAGTAAAAACCGCAGAGGTGATCAAACACCACGAAAAGAAAGCTCTATTTGTGGAGGAAAAGGACATACATTTCCTGTGGGTGCAGTGTTGCATGACCGTGCAATTATCAGTTAAAGCAACACAGCGCCATATCGCAAAAAATGGCCTGTACTGGAAGGGGGGTAAATCTTCTGGAGCTGAAGTGCTTAAAGAGGTGCTTTGGTCAGTACATTAAGCCCTGCTAATTCACTTCATTCTGGCCCCTTCTGCAAGTATAGATATGTAAAACATTAAAAAATAAGTGCCTATACTGTTTAAAATTTAGTAATACACTGTTTCTCCCTGCTCTGCACATGCTTATTTGTTCTCTATTTTTGGCACTGTGTCAAAAATCAGCCACTAGAGGCGAATCTGCTGATAGTCTAAATATTTACTGCTGCTCAGGTGCTCTTGGCATCAGCAAAATGGCAGCCTCTAGCAAGAAGAAACAGAAGAAGTAGCAAAGTTGGAGGCAATTTACAGCACTAATTGTGGTAGCATAATATGTATGTTTCCTGCTAAAGAACATTGTTTTATCAGGTCGTTATGGGTAAAGTTCTGCTTCAGGTATTGGCAGTTTTCTTCCTGCAGGCACCTTTTGTATGTATGGCTATATAACACATTTTACACAACCTGTATTAGAAATCCAGTAGTTCACGCTCTCATCCTGTTTTGAACAGACCCCAATGATTTCTATTGTTGGCACATTTTCCGAGAATCTGAGCAGTGAGGCAGTCACCAGAGGCTGATCTGCTGACAGCATAACATATGTTGTTGCTGATGGAGGGAGGAAACCACAGGAATAAGCCAGCCTGTGCTGAGGTAGAATACATAAGGGGGAGAGAAGAGGAAAGCAGGAGAGATGACAGGACAAACTCTGCTGGAGAGACACAAAAAACAGAGTTAAACTTAGGCAAGCCATATGTGATTTGATTTTTTTTTTTTCCTTCCATTGCTACTGGAAGGAAAGAAAATCGCTTGATTCTACCATCAACACTCCACTCCCCCTTCACAGTGCTCTTGTGTTCTGAAAGCAGGGAGCTTTCCCCAGCAGACCACAATGATTACTGCTAGCGGTTATAGCTGCCGGCAGTAACTGCATGTAAAAATATTCAGGGTGTAACATGTTATGATTAGACTGGCCCCCCTGCTCCCTGTTTTGACAGCTAGAAGAAGATCCCCCTCCCTAGCTGTCAAATGTAAAAAAAAAAAACTTGGCTGCGTGGGGCTCCACCTGCCTTAGCGGCTGTCGGCTTGTAGTCCTCAATGAACTACCATGGCACTGCGGAGCACTGTGGTAGTTCATTCATTCTTCCTGTCAGGATATCTGCTTGCTTGTACATCCTGTACAGGCAAGCAGATATTCTGACAGATCTGCAGGAGACCTGCATGGCACAAGAGATCTGATGATCACTGGTGCAATGCCTTACAGGCTCCTGCAGACAAAAATAATAAATGCTCATTTTTATTTTTACCTGAAAAAAAAAATGAACATTTAATATTTTTTACTGAAAGGTGAATTTATCCTTTAACCTCCTTAGCGGTATTCCCGAGTGTAGCTCGGGGTAAAATTTCTATACCAAGAGCGGTAACCCCGAGCTACACTCGGGCTTACCATGCGGCGTTGCACAGGGATTCCCTCCAGCGCTTACCTTGCCCTTCGCTCCCGCGATGTGTCCCCTGCAGCGTCCCCGGCCATCTCCTCCGGCCGATGCCGGCATCTGGCTTCCGTGTTCCGGTCCCTGTGACGTCGGGACGTACGGGCGCCGGAATCGGCAGGAAATTTTTAAATTTTTAAAAAATGTAATTTTTGCTGTCATTGCTGTTTCAATGCATTTCACATATATTTTGTCCCTACTGCTTTGTCCTGTGCCCTGCCTGCATTTTGAATGTTCTTTCTGCCTGGAAACTTAGAAAAGTCCATGGCGTCCAAAAAGTGTCCCTTTACGTCAAAAGCGGTTTTAGAACAGCGATAGTAAATGAGAACCATTTGCAGAATTGAGTGATAATGATTCGTGGGGAAATTCCTCATCAGACACTGAAAACGATTCTGCGACTTTGCTCAGCGATGTGTGAATTTGCCTCTGTATTTCAAATTTCAGTGTTTTTGGTTTGATTATATTATTGAATTAAATGTATTATTATATTATTATTATTTTTTATGATTATTTATTAAATTATAATTTATGATTTTGTGTTTCAAATTTTATCCTACCCGGGATGTTTAATAGACTCTTGTTCGTACAGATTTCAGTGAGTTATTCCTAAAAATTACAGCCTACAATAAAAAACTACATATTTCCATGATACCGCTTTCAGCACAAAAAATCGGAAAGAATCATACCGCCAAGGAGGTTAAGGCTCTATTGCTTTGCATCCAACACAGTGAGCATGATTGTGGGAGAGGAGAACATGATGGGATAATCAGTGTGCTGCTTCTATATTGTCCAGCCAGTAGCTTGGGGTGGTTCTGGAACAAGTTTTAGGCTACATTCACTTGGGCAAGTATCACACCCTGTAAATTTTGGGGACAATGATCTATTATGTACTCCTGCAGCTGCAATGACAGGTGTGTGCAAAGAGCTGTGGCCACTCAACCCATATAATGAAATTACAGGCTGGCGGCATCTGTAGCTATCCGTAACTGTTTGCACAGCCAACGATTACCTGATGATCCTGGCTTGGACATGCACTGTGTGTGTGTCAAGATTCTTGGTGCCGGAATTTACAGGGTGTGCTAATCGTTCTTGTGAATGTAGCATCAGTTTGGGATGAAGGACAGAACGGTTAGAATACAATGGGAATGGAGCATGCAAAATCTGGTGCAGATGTGCATGGTAGCTAATTGGCTTCTAACTTGTTCAATTAAGCTTTGACAATATGGGCCTATGCATAATGACTGAAAAAAAGTGCTGCCTCTAAAGAAGTTTAGGGTTTTGCCTGTAGAAGAAGCTCAATCATGCATCTTGGAGACATTTAGAGGCATATTTTAAGCTCTGAGTTTAGAGGCAGAAAAACCCTTCTGGTTTGTGTTTTTGAGAGTAGTTTTCTGGCAGAAAAAAAGCTGAATGCTCCTAAACTCTCCTGAACGCTCCAAAACTCCTATAGAAAATGCACTATATATGTGTTTTTTTAAGCCCAGTGTGTATGGACCCTAAAACCTGGAGGCTGATTTCTATGCAGATCTGTGCCAGATTTTGCATGCTTGGGTTTTAGTAAACATCCCTCTATATATGCACATATTGATGGGATTTTATCATCAGGCATAAATTCTGTCCTATTTTTCCCCATAAAATATATTTTTTTTCTATTTTGAGACCCATCACCAGCAAAGAAAGTGAAGGGATATCTCCCTCATGGGTACATAACAGGTTCTAAACCTTCTTCACAGTGCTAGAAAATATTTTATTTCTGCCTGGAAATAGGGAGACTTTAAATAGATAATTAAAAAAGAATCTCCCACATGAGAACACAATAGAATGTTAATAGAGGTTATAACCCTTCCACTACACAAAACTAAAAAGTTTTGCCTGAAGCTGAAATTTAAGAATTCCAGGATAGGCAAAAAAAAAAAACATCACCCATTAGTACATTTCCTATACAAAATACTAAACAGTTAATACAATTCTGAAAATCCTTACCATTTAGGAGAAAAGTCTAATTGCATTTTTATGACCTCATCTCTGTATTTTAAAAGATAACAGCATCTGCTCTGCCGAGGAGGGATTACATCATATTGTCCCCTCTCTCTCTGCAGTGAAAGGAAACTACAGATCCCATCAATCACAGGGAAATGTAGTGAATGTGGGCTGGTACACTAGGCCTGTGCATGTTGAATGTGTCTGAGAGTTTCGGTGGGGCTGAATTACATCATTGCTTCCTGGAGAAAGAGCTAGAGAAGGGATGTGCCAAGACCAGTGGTTGGGAGAATAGGTGTCAGGCTCCGCCCAACGGGATCTCTAGTGGTCCACGGCACGGGGTTTCCCAGGACGCGGAGTCTAAGTCCCAGTCTGCCTTTTCACCAGGGCCCCTGATGGTGGGGATGGACTTGGTGCAAGACTGAAACCAGGTCGCGTCCCTGGGCACCCCCGGCGGCGGCAGAGGGGTCCCGCTGAGGGTATGTGCCCGGGTTGAGCCTGCTGTGAAGGGGACGACAGATCCCGATCCGAGCGGGATGGATGGGATGACAGATCCCGATCCGAGCGGGATGGATGGGCGACTGTCAGGAGTAGGCGAGGTCAGACTAGCCGGGTCGGTATTGTGCGGGCAGCGTGGTACAGGGGGAGTAAGCGGAGAATGGTCGGGGTCACAAGCCAGGTTCAGCAGGTAGCGGGCAGCGTGGTACAGAGGGTCAGGCAGAGGGATGGTCAGGAACGAGCCGGGGTCAGAGCAGGAGAAGGTCAGCATAAACAGAACAGGCAGAGTTTGGCAACAAGGAAGCGTACTTACAGGACAGGAACAAGACCTTACGGCAACTTGGAGATGCACAGGGCAGCTTTAAATAGAGCGCCCTGCTCTCCCATTGGTGCGGCCGCGATCGCTACTGCGCATGCGCGGCCGCCGCGATCGCCGAGGACTCTGCGCTCGCCGGCTGGGACGGATCGGCGGTCTGCGCATGCGCGCGCTGCCGAGGACCCGGGATCCCTGACAATAGGAAGCATAGCAGACACTGGTCTTACAAACAGGAAACCAAAGAAAATTAATGGTTTGATTCGAAAATGAAAAGGCTATTTCAGAGCAACTACTAAGTAAACCAGAAGATGGATGACGTATTCAGTGAAGGTAGGAAATCAGCAACTAGGACATGTAAAGACGTTTTTGCCCGGGGCTCTGTTTTAACTGCAGTGCAGTCTTCTGGAGGTCCAGAATGGGAAGGCTATAAAGAGATAAAAGTAGGATGGTGAACTTGGGCTAAAGTATTATAAAAGCAGCCGCTCTCCAGTGTGGAAGAGGCCTCCACATCCACTACTCAATGACCCTGTAATCTATGTTTCAGGAAATGTTTTCTTACTGGGTTTTTCTGCTTCCTTGTAATATCCTCTGTGAGCCCCATACCTCTCCATTCTCCCCTCATTTCTGTTTGTTTGGAGCAGGGAGTACATGTTATTTTAGTCATCTGTACTGCTCCCTATGCACACTACAAATTCCATAATCCATCTCAGGAGCAAACAAAAGAGGATGCTTCCTATACACAGTGGGAATATGAAGAATTAATGTAGCCATCCTCTAACAGAAAGTTGGATCACAATAGCTTGAAAGAAGGAATTTGGAGAAGGCTAAGAGCAATAGAAGGTAGATCTTTTAAAGTGATACTAAATGTAAAAAATATTTTCAGTTTCCTGTTCTCTCCCTTCCCTGTGTGGAGGGAAAGAGAGAGAAGAGAGCAGCACTGAGCATGGCTGCATCTCTTCTTAACTCTCTTCCTCCTCACACAGGGACTTGAACAACAACAGGAGCCATTGGCTCTTGCTGCTGTCATTAAAATGCAGTGAAGAGGAAGTGGGGTCCAGCTGTGTGTATTTCCATAGACACACAGGTCGTGAACGAGCACACACCATGTGCCCCCTAGCAAACTGCTATGGGGACACACAAAGAAGAGTAGGAGCCAAAATCGCGAATGGGGGAGCCAAGAAGAGGAGGATCGGGGCCACTCTGTACAATACCATTGCACAGAGCAAGTGAGTATAACATGTTTGTTAATTTAATTTTAAAAAAGTTTGGACTTTAGTAAGACTTGAAATACTTGAATAGAATTCTTTCTGTTTAAACCAGGGTTTAGTATCACTTTAAAAATATGGGTAAGAAAAAGTACCTCTTGGATCTGTAACATGATGATAAATTTCTTCATAAGTTTTATTTTGAGTCACAAGAGGAAGAGGCAATATCTGTAATTGTTCTTTTTATCCATAACTTTGTTTTTGGCTTCTTAAAATTTATCTTTCATTTTTTTATACTGCAGAAAAACTAAGCTTTTAGCATAAAAAGTACACGTGACATGAAATGTATTGAAGAGATGAAAAAAAAAAAACCTCATAAAATTGTTATTGCCAACACATTTTGTTGAATGGCCATCAAGGGAATAAAATCTATAATGCAATTTCAAATGTGTTCAAAGCTGAGAAAGGAAAACATTTGGGAAACATACTTCTGCAGCTGACAAATTGCTGACTTTATTTTTGAATCTGGGTAATGAATTATATCAGACTTGGGTTTTATAGAAGTGTGTCAAACTGTTTGACTTTGTTTGAAGGTTGAGCTCCAAAACTGAAGTGTGTATTTGTAATATGATGTTCATATAATTATGAACTGTTTGATTAACAGATAATATTAAAGAACTACCAAGATATTTTAGCTTGGATATATGAATGAAGATGATCGAACCATGACACATGAACCTAGATTTACTGAAGTTTGAAAGATGTATATTTATGCAAATTATATTCATTAAAATTTGCTTTGGATAATCAAGGATCAAGCTGGAAAAGATTTTAAAATGTTTGAGATTGTTTTCTAAAAGCTGAGAGTTGTTGACATTTGACACCATTATGGCTTTCAGTAGATGAAGTCAGCTTTTCATGAACAGTTATCCAGCTGTTGATGTTGTGGCCTAAACCATCCATATATCAAGAGTAATTTTCTAATTGTTGGGGTTGAAATTAAGTGCCCTGTCTTATGTCAAAGGTTGTATAAAAAGTTTGTAGTTTGAAATTTATACAATGAACCGATCTCTAACAATTAAACATACAAAACATACAAACACATACCTTTGACAAACTGTGATTGTGATAACAGCTCTTTTTTAAAAGCATTCTTTAATTTAATGAGAAGTCATACAAAGGATAATTTTATTGAGATTATGAATATAATAAAGTAAAGTTACAGGCATGTGGGTACTGCATACCTATTGATATAAAGCCTACACATCTCCTCTGTATGCATTCAGTTGTACCCGTCACCTTGGTTTTCGGTATAATGGAATCTGACATTCAGCTCTCATCAGTGTAACAGAAAGCAGCTATACAAGATGTTCAAAGAATTTTATTAACTACTGCACAAAAAATTTAAAAAATGATGAGTTGTAAAAGTGCATGTGTGTGTGTGTGTGCTGGGGGTGGGGGGGATGTATGGGCACAAAAGATCAGGGCAAAATGGGGGATGTCTCTGTCCCATCCCATTGCTTCTTATGAAGGTTCTGCCAGTCATTGTGCACAAGGGTTTCATATTCTGGGGTACTGGAAAACGCATTCTACTAATACCAGGTCTTCCTAAAAATATGTAATGAGAACTTCTATCTGAAGCTATGAAGTTCTCCATTCATTCAATTAAATATCATTTTTTTTTACCTATCTACATGGCTATGCAGGGGGCCTAAGGTTGTTTCCAGAGTTTTAGGATGCAATTCCAGGCTGCATTGATCAGGTGCAGGAGAATGGACAACAGCTATCTTGATATGGAGGTAGTATATATTCCAACAATACCAACTACATACATAATGTAATGACTGGGAAAAGGTTTTCTGGTCTGATGTTACCCATTTAACTCTTCCTCCATAATGGAAAACTCAGGGTCTGGCAAAATATTTCTGGGATGTTCCATGCCAGACCCTACAATTACCATCATGATAGCACAGTTAAACTGAATAAATTGGAACCAGAGAATTTTCCAGACACCCAACAGTCCAGTGCTAAAGAGGGTTATCTTTTGTGGTTGTTTGCTATCATTAAAATTGTATTTCTTGTATGGCCTGAATCACATGGTGAAGCCAAAGTTCATCCACCAAGTATGACAGCTTCCCATATAGAAAATGCTCAAGTGCACCCTGTTGGCATTAACAATGGCTGGCTTTATAGAATCTGTTCAGTTATGTACTAAGCCAGTTATTGAGTTGTATGCAATTAAGGTGTAGGAACAGAGTTTTTGCATGTCCATCTTTATGTAACTCCACATATGCAGATTATTGAGTGGTCTGACTTCTTCAGAGGCAAAGCATCTATATTGTTTTTGCCAATGAATCTGTACATATGATACAGCTTTAACCACTGCCTGACTGTAAATTAATGCTCTTAAAACTGTACATTCCCACTCACAACCGCACAATAATCTCTGGCTATAGGCTGCACCTTCCTGATTGTGAACCTCAATTAGTAACTTGTGAGTGGTTGCCAATTAGGTGTTCACCATGATTAATTAATCTTGACAGCTGGGAGCAGAAAACATTTCCTGTGATATGTCACTTTATTTCTCAGCTCTCACAGATGTTTCAGCAACAAGAAGATCTGTGTAGCAGACAGCAATATATGAAATAAGAAAACTACATTGTACAATTTGGTCAATGATGTCACCCAGGATCCCCAGCTGGTTTATTTACATACAGCAGCCAACGCAGTTTAGTAATAGTTGTGCAACAGGGCAACAATGTTGAGGCCATTTTGGTGGCAGGGCAATATCATGTTGGTAATCAGGACTGACAGTGGATCTACATCACCGGATGACTTGATTGACCCTGGACATTAGTTACATATTTCTTGTAATAAAAGTCTTTTTTTAAGGAGTAGATGTCCTTATTTCTTTTTTTTAATAATTTGTACTAATATATTTCATACTCATTCCCCTGTTGGAGGGACCAGATATCTATATAAAGAGGGTTTCCTGATTCTAAATCCACAATGACAATAAGTTCCTTGTCCCCTCAAGTGGTTAAATTAAGCTCACAGCTGGTGATGCTGCAAGCTTGGTACTGGCTTTAAGAGCCTGCAAAGGGTTTTCCGATAAAAGTGATTGGGCAGCTCTAGAGCCAGTTGATCATTTATACTGGAGTCTCAAAGCCCGACCAACCCTCCCCCCCTTCCCCGACTACAGCACCCATGTGGTGGTTTCAGGGATCTCCTGTTCCCCGGTGAAATCCAGAGGAACCCATGGAAAATATTGTCCCCAATCCACCCTGTGACAATAACCAGGAAGGCACATGTATTACGTCACTTCTGGTGTCACAGCTGTCATTCCTCGCTTTGGGTTGCCGAGGATGCACTATTCAAACACAAGCTGTGACTTCCATAAAGTAAATAAAAATAAAAAACTGTACAATATAAAAATAAATACATATAATATAGAAAAATAATAAAAAAAACACCCCATTCACCCCCTCGCACACACCCTATATAGAAAATCCAGCATAGGGAAAGTGTATGTACACATCAATTGCACCACATATAGTATGTGAGGTATTGTCATGAATATTGGCTTGAGATCAATAATTCTAGGACCATATTTCTTGGTTAACTCTAAAATGATAACCTGTTAAGGCTTTTAAAGCATGGAGAATTTTGGGTGCCATAGTTTTTTGTAATTCCACAGGCGTGCACAATTTTAAGACTTGACATGTTTGGTATTTATTAACCTGACATAACCCTATCTTCTATATTTTACAAAAAAATAGATATAATATAGTGTTTGTACTAAAATAATTTTAGTGTATTTTTACCTGAAAATATGCATTTGATAAATAACTGTGCAAAACAATTGCAACTACCACCATTTTATTCTCCAGAGGAGAATATATATATACTTTTGGGGGATTTACAGTACTTTTTAGCAAAAAATGTGGATTTTAACATGTGTGCAAAAAATTTTTAAATTGCTGCGACTGGCAAGTGGATAAGGAGACATTAGTTAACATTTAAATCTGCAATGTATGTTTCTTTAATGCATATGCCAAACTGCAAAAAAATAGCAGCAGCTGCAGTACAAAATGGGCAGAAAGGGCTAAGGAAATACATTTTATGTATTATGGCATTTAAGTAAAATTATCATTTGCAGTGACTCTAAGCACTGCAGGGCTTAATGGCTCTTTTTGTTTAGGGGTATGGGAATTAGCTCAATGTATACTTTATTCCTCATTCCCTCCACAGCCTCCCAGGATGTGCTCACACCCTCAGTGTCCTCATTATAAAATGCAAGCAAGCATATGTGACGACGTCTGAGAGCTGTGACTGGTCGGGCAGAGAAGAGGTGCGGCTTCTTACAGAAAGGAGGAAGCCTATTGGAGCGAGGAATAAGGTAGTTGATCTCTTACCTTATAAAACAACGAATTCAGTTTAAACTAGAAATGCAAGGCAAAACATTGGTGTATTTATTAAAAAAATTAGAAATACCTTTTCACGTTCTTTTTTATTAGTATTATGAGTGATCACATAATCTCTGTTTACAGCTGCATAAGGTACTTGGAGAGTAGGGGGTGAAGACTGTAGGGGCATGTCAGCAAGAGGCAGAGAAACAGTAGTACAGCCAGAAAACTGACCATGCTGGAGTAGATGTGCTCTCATGCCTACTGCAGTCATTTTGAAATAGGAAAGCGGGGGAGTGGCCAGATCACCTGAGTTTTCACGCAAAGGAAGCATACTTTTAACACAAGCACCTGGTACAAACACATATCAGGAATATGAAATGTTGGGGTAACAAACACTTTAAGGCTCATTCACACTGCAGTGTGTTGCATTAAGGCAGCACATTCATTTAAAAGGCCTGTACCAAATTGCACCAAAAAGATGCATGTAGAATTTTGGCAGCACACTGTAGTTGCCCCGAACACTGTGTATTGCCCTGAGCTGCATCACATGTTCAATATAAGTTTTTTTTTTTTAGGAATTAAGGTTCATTGAAAAATAAAATTTTCTTTGTAAAAGGTATAGTTATTTCACTTTTCAGTGCATTTTATCACATAACTGGCATACCTATTCATGTAAAAATTCTGCTGTTGAATATATCCACATCTAATTAATGTCAGGCAGCATGCTAATGAGCCATATTCTGCTCCTCTGCATTCATTTCTGAGAAAATCCTGTATTAAAAATTCATACATGTGAATATATGTGGATTTATATCCAGTATAATAAGCTGTAACTATATCTTGTGAGCTCTATGGCAAACCTAGCATTAAAGTCATACTTAAGCTTCAATCTTTTTCTTATTAAAATGGTAAACATGTTATACTTACCTGCTCTTTGCAATGGAATTGCGCAGAGCAGCCCTGATCCTCCTCTTCTTGGGTCAGTTGCGCTCCTGGCTGTACCTCTTCACGGAGTGCCCCATGGAATGGTGGGGGCACTTGTGCATGCTTGCTCCTGTCTGCATCTGTAGACAGAGACAGGGTGGCTCCCCCTCCCATTCCCTCATCACCAGGGTGGATAAAAATCAATTATTTTTTTAAAATAAATTTAAAAAATCTGATTTTTTTTATTTAAACTGGACTTTTTTATTTTTGTCAAATTTATTTTAATAAAATGCTTTTGGAGTAAAAATCTATCTAAAGATAGTTTTCTTTTTAAGATATATTAATAATTTATGTTTATTCAGCATGAAATGGAGCTTAGTTATGTAGCATGAGGCTGTATATTCTGCAATATGTACATTTTTTGGTAAACTCATTCAATCAATCCAAGCTCTGCAAGCTGAGATAACATGCACTGCATTGCATGCATTCACACAATTTCACAGTAACCATGAGAAAAAACATTAAACGAAAGAATATGAGTAGTTCTCCAGCAATGTGTGATTAACCTATTAACCTAAAATCAGTTCTGAGATCACTGTTTTACTAACCTGACAGATTATTATTCTAAAAAGGAAAACTTAATTTTCTTCGCAAATATGAAATATTCTAACTACCAGCAAGAATGAGTCGGATTCCTTATATTTAAAGAGCACCTGTCATTTTAGATCCATCATGGCAGCGCCTGTTAGCGGGCATCCACTCACCTGCTGCCACCACGTCCCTCACCTTGCTGTGTCACTGCCGCATCACCAGCCATCCAATTAAAGTGAATGGGACTGTTGGCGAGTCAACAGTGGGTCAGAAGAGGAGCCGCTGCGGGACAAAAATGACAGTTACTCTTTAAAATTTATGATTTAAATTTCACTAGGGATTTAAATCATGATTTAAATCAACTTGATTTAAATCAAATCCACCCTGCTCATCACAGAATTTGATTGATAGCAGAGGGAGCCAATAGCTCCTGCTGCTATCAATCTACCTTGTAAGAAGGGAAAGAGCTGCTCTTGTGCACATTGCTGGATCAAGATCTGGCTCAGGTAAGTATAAGGGGGGGCTGGGGGATCCTCTGACACAGAAGGTTTGTTGCCCTCGGATATAGAATGCATTAATGAAAAAAATGCCTGCCTATGCAACCACCTTGGGATTGTGGATGAAACTGTTTTATCCCTCTTGAGGAACATGTTATATGTTTATTTAGACAATAGAGGTTGAACACTCTGGGCACAAAGCACATATGTGAAGGGAGGGATGGAGAAAGCTTTACACACCATAGAAGCTGCATAGGCTGCTACTGTTTTTTCAGTGTCCACAATGTTAATCATATGCTTATAATAACTTTTGGCACAGTTTAGATGTTCATGTACACATGGGCTACTTATTAACTGATACAGAGTATCATTGTCACTGGAAATGTCAGTATCAGTGGTTGAACTGGACACTCTCAGTCGCAATTGTCCATGGTAACCTATAGAATACACTGCTCAAAAAATCCAAAGGAGCACTTTGAAAACACATCAGATCGCAATGGGGAAAAACTATCAGGCTGGATATCTATACTGATATGAACTGGATAATGTGTTGTTATTATTATTATTATTATACAGGATTTATATAGCGCCAACAGTTTGCTCAGCACTTTACATTATAGTGGGAGACAATACAGTAACAGTACAGTTCAATACAAGAGGGATTTGAGGGTCCTGCTCCTTTGAGCTTACAATCTAGGAGGGAGGGGTTAGTGGTACAAAAGGTAGTAACTGTGGGGGATGGAGTGGTTGGAAGAGTAGAGGATTCCAGTATTAGCTGAGGTCGGGATAGGCTTCCCTGAAGAGATAGGTTTTCAGTGATCGCCTAAAGGTGAGCAGAGTAGGTGATAGTCTGATAGATTGGGGTAGGGAGTTCCAGAAGATGGGGGAAGCCCTGGAGAAGTCCTGGAGATGAGCATGGGAGGAGGAGACAAGGGAGCTAGAGAGTAGGAGGTCTTGCGAGGAACGGAGAGTATGGTTTGGGTGATATTTACAGACAAGATCGGTGATGTAACTTGGAGCAGTGTTATGAATGGCTTTATACGTCAGTATTAGTGTTTTGAATTTTATCCGTTGGGCTACGGGAAGCCAGTGGAGGGATTGGCAGAGAGGGGTGGCAGATACAGAACGGTTAGTAAGGTGGATGAGTCTGGCAGCAGCATTCATGATAGACTGAAGAGGGGATAGCCTGCGATGAGGTAGGTCAATGAGGAGGAGTTACAATAGTCAAGGCGAGATATAACAAGGGAGTGAATAAGTTGCTTAGTTGCCGAGGTTAGGAACGGTCGTATCTTGGAGATGTTGCGGAGGTGAAGTCTACACGATTTTGTCAGTGATTGGATTTTTCGGCTGAAAGGACAGATGGGAGTTTATTTATTTATTTATTATTTATTTATCGAGTTTATATAGCGCCAAAGGGTTTGCTCAGCGCTGTACAATAGAGGGGGGACAATACATGAAACAGTACAGTAACATCAAACAGCACACAAGGGGTAAGAGGGCCCTACTCTTTCGAGCTTACAATCTAGGAGGGAGGGGGTAGAGGTACAGGAGGAAATGGCTGTGGGGGATGGAGTGGTAGGAGGAGGGAAGGGCAGCGGCTGTTAGGTGAGGGTGGGGTAGGCTTCCCTGAAGAGGTGGGTTTTCAGGGAGCGCCTGAAGGTGAGGAGGGAAGGTGACAGTCTGATGGATTGGGGTAGTGAGTTCCAGAGGATGGGGGAGGACCTGGAGAAGTCTTGCAGTCGTGCGTGGGAGGAGGAGACCAGGGAGCAAGATAGAAGGAGGTCCTGTGAAGAGCGAAGGGTACGGGTAGGGTGGTACTTGGGAATCAGGTTGGTGAGGTAGTTAGGGGCAGTGTTGTGAATGGCTTTATAGGTCAGAGTGAGCAGTTTGAATTTAATGCGTTGGGCAATGGGGAGCCAGTGGAGGGAGAGGCAGAGGGGGGTGGCAGAGGTGGAGCAGCTGGTGAGGTGGATGAGTCTGGCAGCTGAGTTCAGGATGGTCTGAAGCGGGGAGAGTTTGCACTGGGGTAGGCCGATGAGGAGGGAGTTGCAGTAGTCAAGGCGTGAGATAATCAGGGAGTGAACGAGTAGTTTAGTGGTGTCTGGGGTAAGGAAGGAGCGTATTTTGGCGATGTTGCGAAGGTGGAGCCTGCATGTATTTGTGAGTGATTTGACATGAGGTTGGAAGGAAAGGTTTGAGTCCAGAATGACGCCAAGGACCTTGGCTTGCTGGGCGGGATTGATGGTGGTGTTGTTGGTAGTGATGGAAAGGATGGGGGGGGGGCACGGGAAGGGGGAAAGACGAGAAGCTCGGTTTTGGAGAGGTTGAGTTTGAGGAAATGGAGCGACATCCAGTCAGAGATGTCGTTTAGGAGGTGAGTGATGCGGGCGGAGAATGTGGGGGTGAGGTGAGGGGTGGATAGGTAGATTTGAGTATCATCAGCATAGAGGTGGTAGTTGAAGCCGTGGGAGTGTATGAGTTTGCCAAGGGAGGAGGTGTAGATGGAGAAGAGAAGGGGTCCAAGGACAGAGCCCTGGGGGACCCCAACAGAGAGGGGGAGGGAAGAGGAGGTGGCGCCGTTGTAGGAAACGCTGAAGGAGCGTTGGGATAGATAGGACGAGAACCAAGAGTTTAGGATTACACCTAGTACCCTGGCATGAGGGGAGGGACTGATGACTGTGTTATCGATCTTGATGGTGAAGTCAGTGGAGGGGACACGGGCTGGAGGGAATACTAATAGCTCAGTTTTGGAAAGATTGAGTTTGAGGAAGTGGAGTGACATCCATGCCGATATGTCACTTAGTAGGCTAGTAATGCGAGTGGAGACTGAAGGGGTGAGGTAAGGGGTAGAAAGATAGATTTGCGTGTCATCAGCATAGAGATGGTAATTGAAGCCATGGGAGTTTATCAGTTGACCAAGGGAGGAGGTGTAGATGGAGAAGAGAAGGGGTCCGAGGACAGAACCTTGAGGGAAAGATTGAAGATGTGAGTGAGGGAGCATAGGATGGAAGAAGAGGGTGACCGTAGGAGATGTGAAGAGACAGGGTCTAGGGGGCAGGTGGTGAGGCGGGCTTCTGAGAAAACCTTAGTGACCTCTTCGGTAGTAGCGAGGTCAAAAGAGGAAAGTGTTGAAGGAGGTTTAGTATAAGGAATGCTAATTGGGGTGGATGTCTATGCAGTGGCGATGTCCCTAGGAATTGCGTCAATCTTGTTTTTGAAGTGGTTTGCAATCTCGTGAGCAGTGAATGAGGTACTGGGTGGTGGTGGACGTGGAGAAAGTAGAGAGTTAAAAGTAGAGAAGAGCCGATGAGGACTGGAAGAGAAGGTATTAATGAGAATGACAAAGTAGGCTTGTTTGGCAGCGTGAAGGGAGAAAGCGTATGTTACGAAAACAGATTTATATCGGGTGAATGCTTGGTGGGATTTGGTTTTATGCCACAATCGCTCCAGCGCACGACTATGTCGTTTGAGATTTCTGGTGTGGTCAGTCTGTCAAGGTTGTAATGGTCGGGGCCTGATGCTTCGTGTTGTTAGAGGAGCAAGTGAGTCTAGTGTGGATGAAAGCGAACTGTTGTAGACAGCAATGGCCAGGTCAGGACAGGGGATAGATAATGTCATAGTGTTGGTCAGTTGCAGAGTGGAAGGGAGCAGGATTCAGGTTTCGGAGGTTTCTGCTGGTAATTGTTTGCTGTTTGGAGGGATAGGTGTTTGAGGACGAGGAGACTGTGAAGGTGATGAGATTGTGATCAGAGAGAGGAAAGGGGGTGTTTGTGAGGTTGTAGGGAGTACAAAGATGAGAGAAGACAAGGTCTCATGTATTCTCATCAGAGTGAATGGAGGACTGTATACACTGTGCTAGTGCAAAAGAAGAGGTTATGTGAAAGAGTTGTTGACATTAATAGGGATGTTAAAGTCTCCGAGAATGATAGTGGGCAGCTCAGAGGAGAGAAAGTAGGGTAGCCAGGTGGAGAAGTCATCAAGAAAGCGGGACATGGGTCCAGGAGGCCGATAGATCACTGCAATCCTCAGAGAGATCGGAGAGAACAGCCGGATGCAGTGGGTCTCGAAAGAAGAGAAGGATAGAGAGGGAGGGTTCGGGAGGACTTGAAATATGCTCAGTGACGACAGAAGCAAACCAACCCCACCACATTTCCGACCGCTGGGTCTGGGTGAGTGGGTCCAGATGAGGCCTCCATAGGAGAGTGCTGCGGGGAGGCAGAATCTGCTGCTTGGAGCCAGGTTTCAGTGATTGCTAGAAGATTAAGGGAGCGGGAGACAAAAAAGGTCATGGACAGAGGTGAGCGTATTACAGACTGAGCAGGCGTTCCAGAGTGCACATGAAAAAGGGAGGGTGGTTTTTGGGAGCACAGGGACAGATATTAGATTGAGGGGATTGCGTCTATTCCCGGAAGAAAGAGGATGTCTTGTGTTAGGAACGTAAGGATGCCCCATTGTTTGATAGAAATGAAAATGATCAATCTGCAGAGGACTGAATTCAAAGACACTCTGAAAATCAAAGTGAAAAAATTATGCAGCAGGATGGTTCATTTTTCTGAAATGTCATTTCAAAATGGTACTCAGTAGTTTGTATGGCCCCCACGTGCTTGTATGCATGCCTGACAATGTTGTGGCATACTCCTAATGAGACGATGGATGGTGTCCTGGGGTATTTCCTCCCTGATCTGGACCAGGGTATCACTGAGCTCCTGGACAGTCTGAGGTGCAATCTGACAGCGTCGGATGGACCGAAACATGATATTCCAGAGGCGTTCTATTGGATTTAGGTCAGGCGAGCATTTGGCCATTCAATGGTATCAATTCCTTCATCCTCCTGGAACTGCCTGCACACTCTTGCCACATTAGACCGGGCATTGTCATGCACCAGGAGGAACCCAGGACCCACTGCACCAGAGTCTAACAATGGGTCCAAGGATTTCATCCCAATACCTGATGGCAGTCAGGGTGCCATTGTCTAGCCTGTAGAGGTCTGTGCGTTCCTCCATGGATATGCCTCCCGAGACCATCACTGACCCACCACCAAACCGGTCATGCTGAACAATGTCACAAGCAGCATAACGTTCTCCATGGCTTCTCCGGACCCTTTTACGTCTGTCACATGTGCTCAGGGTGAACCTGCTCTCATCTGTGAAAAACACAGGGAGCCAGTGGCGGACCTGCCAATTCTGGTGCTCAATGGTAAATGCCCCCAGACCACCCTCATGAAGTCTGTTTCTGATTGTTTGGTCAGAGACATTCACAACAGTGGCCTGCTGGAGGTCATTTTGTAGGGCTCTGGCAGTGATCATCCTGTCCCTCCTTGCACAAAGGAGCAGATACCGCTCCTGCTGATGGGTTAAAGACCTTCTACTGTCCTACCCAGCTCTCCTAGAGTAACTGGCTGTCTCCTGGAATCTCCTCCATGCTCTTGAGACTGTGCTATGAGACACAGCAAATCTTCTGGCAAGGGCACATATTGATGTGCCATCCTGGAGGAGTTGAACTGCCTGTGCAACCTCTGTAGGGTCCAGGTATCGCCTCATGCTACCAGCAATGACACTGACCATATCCAAATGCAAAACTAGTGAAAAATAGTCAGAAAATATGAGTAGGGAAAAAAATGTCAGTGGCCTCCACCTAAAAAACCATTCCTGTTTTGGGGGGTCTTCTCATTGTTGCCCATCTAGTGCACCTGTTGTTAATTTCATTAACACCAAAGCAGCTGAAACTGAATAACAACCCCCTCTGCTACTTAGCTGTCCAGATCAGTATCCCAGGAGTTTAATTGACTTGATGCTGCTTTTTGAGCAGTGTATAATAAATATGGCAGTAGTTACAGATTCTATTATTGTCCATTGTTTGTCAATAGAAGAAGACAATCTATTGAAATGCTCATGGCTACCTCCTTGTGGGTCAGCGTGCGTTCCACCTAGTGCGCATGACCGGAAGTGACGTATCTGACGTATGACGTCAACGCGTTTCGCCCATCGGCCGATGGGCGAAACGCGTTGACGTCATACGTCAGATACGTCACTTCCGGTCATGCGCACTAGGTGGAACGCACGCTGACCCACAAGGAGGTAGCCATCTTCACATGCCATGAGGCAGGCTTAGGCGGCACAGGCGCCATGGAGAGGTCGGAACCCGCGGTATGTCGGCTGATGTAAGCGGTGGTTCCCTGGTTCCATACAGCAGTACTTTTTTGAAGGGCAGTACTCATGAAGGATATCCTCTTCTTTCTTACTACCCATTGCACAGGTGGTGAGTGGACTGTTACAGGACATTAGATTCAAGGTCCTCTGTGACCTACATGGCATAAAACGTCTAATATAGAGTTCAAAGCTCTTACAGTGACTTCCCTCATATTGTTTGTCTTATTACAGGATGGGGACATTATGGTGCTTTACATAGGAAACAAGGCATGCCATATATATTTCAACGGGCGGAGGAGCCGCTGGGCTTTATCTTGTTTTCAACAACAAGTGATGTGTAGTCCACATACTGTGGTGAAGTCATCACCTAAAGCAGTGTTCTGCTATCTACATCTGTTTCTCCATCCAGGCAACAATCGGGGCGTTATTTACATCTAAAGAGTCCTAAATATCAGTCACTTCTATTACAGATGAATGGGCCCCAACCACATGTACTGGCATGGGACTGTACTGCATTTTATATATGATATCCTTTTGCTGCCTTACATAGGCTTATGGTTATGCCTCTCTTCTGACGCATACTGTGCTCGCCGCAATGCATACATGTGATATTTCATACCTTTGGTATAATTTTTGGGAAATCCCCTCTATGGGATAGAACCTACATGGTTATGACATATGTCTTTACATTTATTACATGTGACACTGTATACCTATGGTATAATTTTTGTGTACACCTCCTTTGGGAAGTGTTAACCTATGTGCCAGTGCGG
This sequence comes from Staurois parvus, assembly GCF_062004578.1. Lineage (NCBI taxonomy): Eukaryota > Metazoa > Chordata > Amphibia > Anura > Ranidae > Staurois > Staurois parvus. The sequence goes on along the minus strand of NW_028318448.1, from coordinate 385,607 downwards.
CAAAGACTTTAGACATTTTTGTCATTGTCTTGGCAGCACATTTATTCAGACCGGTCTTGGTGATTTTATATGGTTTTAGGTCTGTGTGCATATTGTCTCATACTGAGGTGATGGTAACCAGGGCGACTGCCCATATGTCAAATATTTATATGTAATAAAGCATAATTTTTGGAATTTTTTCTGAGTATCACATTCTGTTCATAGTGTAGCCGCTTTCCTGTGAATTTCTTTTTCACAAACCCTTCTTTTTTACATACCTTACAACCCCACTCCTGGCAGCCCTGGAACTTTCCTCCTCTGTCCAAAGCTCCAGACTTTGATGTTATTGTGTACAATACAGGGCCATTAACCCTGTATTGTACACTGATGAGACTGGAGTGTGACTGGATATGGTTGCAGTGATTGCAGCTTACAGAGCAGGCAGCAGGGAATAATCACAACACTGGAGGAACCCTACTTGAACAAGGATTAAGGCAAGTTTTTACACCTAATTAATGCACCCTTAGATGTATCAACTGTTTAACCCTTGCAGTGTGGGGACAGTATAGGGGGGGGGGGGGGGGACTGCAAAATGGATTTTTTTTTAATTCCTGGAGTTGGCATTTAAGAACAGAACTTACAGGAAGCCTTCACAAAGCATTTGCAAAGCTTTCAGCAAGCTTTGAGAATCTTTGCTGAAGTTGCTAAAGCACCCTACAGGTCTGTTTGGGAATAATAAACATAGAATGTAATGATATAACTGTCACTTTAAAGCTGCTAGAAGTCTTCAACTGGTTTTTAGAAACTTTTTGAAGCTTGTAAATGCCTGTCAGGAGCTTGCTGAATACTGTTAAGATCTGTGTTTAAGAACTACACACTGGGGCTGAGGGTTGTTTTAAAATCACCAAGACCTTGTTCAGACACGCAGCTGCCTTTGCTGCCCCTCTGAAATGCGATATGTGGTGGATCATCTTTCAGAGGGCAGTTGATATGTCAGCTGGGAGGCAATATGTTGTCTCTGCAATTACTTTTTGACCCTGAAATGCCTGAACCACTGTGCTGCAATTGCTCAAAGTTGCTGGATGGTTGTGGAGTAGCCCAGTTCACATGAATGGGTCACAATCAGCAGAGGTAATGCCCACCAAATGCAACAAGGTTTACTTTTTGCCAGCATGTGTACAGCCCTGAAAGGCTGCACGTCCATCTTTACGTACAATGTGTAGGTGGCCAGGGGACAGTAAAACCACTGCTCAACCGCCTGTGTAAATGATTCCTAAGAAAGCTGTTGAAAGCTTGTAAAAGCTTGCTGTACACTTACTTTACATATTGCTTTGTACAATACCAAAACTGATTTGTAGCCAAATTACCATAAAGCATTTGCAAAGTTTTCATCCAAATTCAAGATGCCTTCTCAAAGTCTTTAAAGCACCTCTCATCTCCAGCTTGGAGATGGTAATGTAGCGCTACCCCTGTAGGAGCCGCTGGTTAGGATGGGTCCTCTGTTCTTTGCCTTGACCTCAAGAACCTCAGCCCCATACAATATCACAGGAAAATAGTGAATGCAATACTTAGTACCTAGTAGCAGCGCTATATATATATGTATATATATATATATATATATATATATATATATATATATATATATAAAAAAAAAGGTACCAAACCAGCTAATAAAGGCAAACTTAATATATTGGCACCCAGTGTGGTTGGTAACTGGACAAGCATGGATTAACAATGGTGTCATCATCTGCATACCCAGATAAAACTCCCCCAGTTATCACCCAGCCTATACTCTTTACACACTCAACCATAGACTTTGACAAGTTTGTTGTCTGATAAAATGCGCCAAACCGCTAGGGGAGGCGAAATAAGCATTTGGTACGACCGTCAATCGCACCCAGAGACCTTATATTCCATATTTGTTTACAAACTCCATACCTCCACTCTCTCCTATTCCCTCAAATCCCTCATACCTCTCAAACCCCTCCTCTCCCCCCTCTCCCCCCTTCTTGTTTTCGCCTCTTCTTTTTTTTTTCTTCTTATTTCTCCACCCTCCCACCCTTTATAGTGTCAAAGCCCAACCCCCGGACATGATGGAGTAATTAGGAGGACCCCATTGGCCACTGTGGATTTTATGTAACTCACTGCATTCGTACCCTGATGCCCTCCGCAATCTGACCAGAAACATCCCTCTCCATCTGGGAATACCTATTATTTCACACATTGCATGATCACTTGCCACACGGTCTATGCTCACCCTTCACCCTACCTGTAGAATGTGTTTAACAAACTCACGAAATGTGAGCAGTTAGCATAGGGAGGTTACATGAATTTAACTACAGGTTTTCCCTTTATGTCTGATATGATTGCTACAGGTTTTGAATGTCAATGTCATAATTTCATATCCATTTAGAACACCAGTTTTACATAAAGTTGCAAAGTTCTTCATCTTTTTGGTTTTTCTTGGTGTTACATTTTTTGACCCTGTATGTATAGTTAAACACCCCATCTGGGGGCCTTTGTTTGTACATTTTGTGATTCTATTGTTAACTAAACATATTCTCAATAAAAAATGTGTTTGAGAAAATACAAAAAAAATGGTAATACCACAACTTAACGTGCTGACGTTTGGCTTCCAGATCAGCATAAACAGAAGGCCACCTCAAGTGCAGCAGTGAGCAGTAGTAAAGTTTGGTCTACCAAATGCTGGAACTATACTGCCAGAGCACATATTATGGTGGCAATGCTAGTCATAGACTGACTGGGTATGCTCTGTCCAAAAGAAAAGGAGGATGGCAGAAAAGGGGACAGGGGAACAAAGAGTGCTTGCAGAATAATTATTATGGGAGATACAGTCCTTTAAGATGTTCTTCTGATGGCGATAGTTGGGACCCTTTAAGAGTGTCAGTGCACTTAACGACAGTCCCAAAAACCCTGCATGCAGTATAGGTACAGTATAGTATCTGCACAGGTGCAAGGGTAGATGTAGTTCAGATGCAGTAAAGGTCTGGTATAGGTGCAGTATAGGATTAGAATAAGTGCGGTATAGAGTGCAGTATGGGTGTGGTATGAATTTGGGTGCAGTTGGTGTACTGCTCTGAATGGCTCAATCCCTGCCATTAGTTTCAGCGATGAGCAAAAAGCCTTTTCACCAGTTCCCAGGATGCTATGGTGACCTCTCACAGTAGAAGGGGGCTCCCTCAGTCTCTACACAGACATCTGGAGATTCAGGGGTGGGAAGTAGAGGGTGAGAGGATGTTTCGGTCTCCCTGTTGCAACAGTGTAGATGCAATCACTGTGGTCTCTGCTATGCTGCCTTGGGTGTTTCTGCTGGTCTGGCCTCTGAGCAGTCTTGTCAGTATGCAGCAGATGTGCTCTCCTCAGCTCCAAGAGGAAGGACCTAGCTGAGAAGTCTCAAAAAAGCAGCTGCACTCCTCTTTCTTACCCCATTGTCTCTTGGGAATTACAGTGTAAGAGCCCAGTTATATGCCATCTTAAACTACTACTCCCTGGATTCTGAGTGCTCTGCATTTAAGTCCATGGGCTTATTTGGCTATAGCTCTCACCTTGCTGGCTGAAGGAGAATGGTGCATCATAACATCAGTATCTCAGTAGATGCAGAGTGGAATAAAAGGCAATGGGGGATTTACTCAAACTGGTGCACTAAGAATCTGTTGCAGCCCTGCATAGTGGTCAGTCAGATTCTAACTTCAGCTTGTTCAGTTAAGCGTTGACAATAAAACATGAAAGCTGATTGGTTTCTATGCAGAATTGCACCAGATTTTGCACTCTTCTGTTTTAGTAGATAATCCCCAATGTCTCCATGTTGATGTAGCACAGCACATGGCTACAATAAATACTGAATAATGTGATCATAATTTGAACGTTGGCCAGGGAAGCCATCAGAAATTTACACAGCATTAGGCCCAGGCCCCCCAGGTCTGACTGCAAATATTCCCCAGGGCCCATCCACTGGCCATTCCACCAAATCCACCCACCACCGAATTCACCCACTGGCCATCCCATCGAGTCCTTCACTGCACCCACTTTTATTTTAACACTCTTACAACTTAATATATGAATATAAAAAGTGTATTCCAAGTCATTAGTGCTTCAAGATTTAACTGTAAGGAATTATATTTTGGCCAAAATATATGAAGTCTGCCACCACAAGGTAGACTCTTTTGAGCAGGACACCAACACTAACTGCACTACAGTCCAATACAGTAAAGAGATATCCCCAAATATTCAGCAGAGACAGTCCAAACCAGAAAAGATACATCCCCATATATTCAAAGAGATGACCCAGTCCAGCAAAGAGACATGGCTATATATTGAGCAAAGATATGGCCCAGTCCAGCAAAAAGACAGCCCCATATATTCAGCAAAGAAGCTGGTTCATATATTTAGCAAAGAGACATCCCCATATATTCAGCAAAGAGAAAACCCAATCCAGCAAAGCGATAGCCCAATTCAGCAAAGATACATCCCCATATATTCAGCAAAGAGACAGCCCAATCTGTCAAAATGACAGCCCCATATATTCAACAAAGAAACAACCCAATCCATCAAAGAGACAGCCCCATATATTCAAAGAGACAGCCAAATGCAGCACAGAGATATACCCATATATTCAGCAAAGAGACAGCCCAATCCAGCATAGAGACATCCCCATATATTCATCAAAGAAACATCCCCATATATTCAGCAAAGAGACAGCCCAACCCAGCAAAGAGGCAGCTCCATATAATCAGAAAAGAGACATCCCCGTATATTCAGCAAAGAGACATCCCAATCCAGCAAAGAGACATCCCCATATATTCAGCAAAGAGACATCCTCATATATTCAGCAAAGAGAACTTCAAATCCAGCAAAGAGACAGCACCAACAGACAACAGACCGCCAGTATATAGAGACCACTGTATTGTGAGAGCACCAACACACACCAAACCGCCTGTATATAGAGTCCTGTATTGTGGAAGCACCAAAATATACTAAACTGCCTTTACATAGAGACTGCTGTATTGTGGAAGTACCTACTTGTACCAGATCACCTGTATATAGAGAGTGCTGTATTGCAGGAGCATCTACGTTCAGAAGCCATAGCCCGATCTCATGCATTAGGTCAATACTCTGAGAGTCCCCCTCACCTTAGTCCAAATTCTGTTCTCAGAACGAGAAGGCAACCAGCGGGAAGCTGGGACTCAGCAGAGTTCCCAACTTTGGGCCTGGGCCACTTGGGACATCCGGACCCATCATGTGTAAGGCTGCCCCCCTTCCCTATTGGGGGCCCTGATGCTAGATATCAGCATAAACAAGCTGCAGCTTTTCATCAGCAGGATTTCAATAAGTTTCAAGTTGTACTGAAACTTGCTAACAGCCTGCTAGCACCATAGCTGTTTAAAGCTGGCAGAATGCTTTGCACAGTGAAAAGCTACAACAGACATTGCTTTTTTATATGCTGGTGCTGTGAATACAAAAACAGAGACTTAATCACAATGTTAGAATTTATCAGCAACTAACTCAGTGGATTATGAGTTCTTGACCCTTGCTAAAGAAGAGCAGCAGTGTATATCATGAAGTGCTAACAATCCATAGCAAGGCCATTATCCGTGGCAGTGATCTATTTGAGCTAACTTTGGTGTCCGTTCATGACACAGAGAATAGCTGCGATTCAACAGATCTCAGCTATTCTCTGGTCATTCACAGTTTATGACACCCAGGAGATCATGTCAGCCCTTCTCTGGAGATCTGTGTTCTCCCTCCAGATTCTCCAGCCCAGAGCTGGAGAATCAGAGGGACCGAAAACTAAGCAGAGATAATTTACCTCTGCTTAGTAAACTGATCTTTTACTGTAATCTCGCGAGATTATAGTAAAATGAGCCGTTTTCCAGAGTTTGTAGACCGTTCTCCAGCGTTTGGAGACCGTTCTCCCTTCGTTCGGAGAACTGCTTCATAAACTGCATTCACAGGAGAACTGTGTTCTCCGAGAATGCCGGAGAACTGAGCAGCGATCTATTACCGCTGGTTCATAAACGGATACCTTAGTAGGCTTGGGTATGTGGCACTCTAGCCTGCTACCTACAATATGTTAACCCAGGAGACTGCGATAGACTTTCAGAGGTGCCTAATGATTGAAAAGCTCCAATTTCATTTTAATAACTTAGCTACTTGCTCACTAAAGGAACAATGTATTTCTGCATTAAAAATAAATAAAAAGTAGAACATGAGAAAATAAGCCAAGAAAAAATGAATGCAAAACGAAATTGTGTCCTTTCCAGCCGTGGGTGAAAATCCATGAAGCGGGAAGAAAAATATCTTTCTTATTTACAACTTTCATACCATCTCTTTTTGAAGGAGACTCCATTCAATCTTCCTGCTGAGTAATCTGCTGAATAATTGATTATCTTATAGATTTCTGCTGGGTCTGCAACAATTCTTAAAGTACAAAATTCATCAGAAAATGAATGCTTTCCCCTTATTCGCAGGAGAAAAACAGGATTTTTTTTACTTTTAAGGTTTCTCTTTATACTAGCTGTGAGGCTGTACATTGTTCCAAAAAATACCATGCTTTCTGCTTTGTCCTATACTAATGAAACTATTTTAGACAATACCACTCAGCCTCTCTTTCCTTTATGTGCTCTCAATTAGCTGTATTTCCTGCAGAGTGGGGCTGTCATTTTCTTGTCTCAAGGTACAGAATTGTAAGACAGGAACATCATTTTTATAGATGACTTCATATAATGAAAATGCAACATTTCCTTCCATATGTATATAACTAGGGAGTACCTGGCTTGATAGAACTGACAATTGGCTTCTATTTTATTTAATAGCTGTGCTCTGTTTTAAAGAGGAATTGAACTAAAAAAGGCAGACAAAGGCAAAGACTAATCAATACTGCCTGTGATCTTCCATTAACTAATCATTCCCTATTGCTCACTTATTATACATTGTTCCAGTCTGTGCCTCTGTATGGAGATGACCATCTTGTAGAAGCAGAGCTTTACTCCCTCACGTCAGAGCCTCCAGCCAGGAGAACAGTGAGCATTACAGTAGAAACATCACCAAATCTCACTGCCAATCCCCTGAGACTAGCAGTCAGAGGCAGCAGTGTCTTAGATCTCACACTGCACATATACATCCATGAGGAAGTAGCCACAGGAATAATAAAATAATATAAAACAAATAGGCAACAGAGTTATTTCACTGTATATTAGATACAGGCAGACCACAAGTGATGCACAAACTATTGGTCTATAAAAATACTGTATAATATTAATATTCAGTATGTAGGTAAAACAGACATAAAGGGGGCAATAAGAGAAGTTAATTGTTAGGGTTTACATATCCTTTAAGTGGAGGCTTGATGTGAGGAACAACCCCTTAATGCTAAGATGTAGAGAAAAAAATACCACACTAGTTTTAATAAACAATAGCATAAAGCAGAAGTAGAAAGCACACAGATTAACAGCACATAGCAATAGAGGTACAACTTGACCTTTTTTTAGTCCTGAACAAAGAAAATCTAACAAATCTCTTATTGCAGTCATTGTATTTTGACAGCTGGCCCTGAAACACCTGAACAGTGGCTACGGTAGGGCACGGAAAGGGCCACCCACTATAAGAACCGGCTAAAACTCACACAACATATGGCCAGCTTAAGAGTCTGCTGTTCCTGGCAGAGTTCTCAGAGAGCTGTATCTCAGAAAGGAGAGCACAGAGGTAGGTATATCTAACACCCAATGCTTTCCTCCTGTTTTTTTTTCTAGTTATGTGTAATGGAGTTCTCCTCTGGTAAATAAAGTGCGTGATTGAGTCCATCAATATCAGCACCATTTAGGTAGACAAGTCTATTATAAGGGTCACACCTTAAAAAGATTGATTAAAAAAACCCTTTCCTCTTGTGCTAAGGTCCTTCTTATGTTTAATTCAAAAATAAAGCCCAAATCCTTTATCACTGAAGTTATGCTTTCACCTTTTTGCTGTCTAAGTGCACTGTGCAGGTTTATACAATGATTGAGCTGAGAATTGAGAGCCACAATAATCTTCAGCAGGGACCTGCTGAGCTAGTTGCTGTTAATGTGGATGTGTATTGTTTCTAAAGTGCTGAAGCCTGAAATAAGTGGAATCTTATGTCTTCAGTAGTACTTGGGGATTATCTAATTATATTTTCCTCCTTGATCAGTGTTTCTCTGATAGAAGTAAATGCTTGTGGGTCTCAGATGCATTGGAAACTAATGTACAGTTTGCCAACTTTAACACAAGTTGTTTGAAGGAACACTTTATATCCAAAAACTTTTTTTGTGAGAAAAAGAAATTTGTGACTATGGCTGCTGAATCCTTAATGTGTATATATCAAAGATTCCTTTGCGCCCGGTATTTTAATGTTAAATTGACAAATCCAAAAAAAAAAAAACCTAATTCACTAAGCAATTACGTATGTGTTATTTGTTATGATTGTTATCTTCAGCTCCATAGCTGACAATAACCGTCATCATGGCAGATAACAATTATTCTAACTTAGTGAATTGTGTCCATAGGTCAGTGGTAGGCAACACTGACACTCCAGCTGTGGTGGAACCACAAATCCCATAATGCCACTGGGAGTCATGACTGTGGCTGGCAGTCTGAAAATGCCTCATGGGACTTGGGACATTTCCTCAAAAGCTAGAGCTTTTGTAGCTTGCCTACCCTTGATATAGGTTTTATCCCACATTCTTCTCTGGTTGCCAGACTGAGTAGTGCTCCTGAAATGATGTGTGAACAGTGCAGGGGCAGCATAGATAAGGGGGATTGGGATGCCCAAATATCCTTCCAGAGCGTTCGCGGGACTGAAGCTATCACTGAAACTATATGTATAAAGTGCTAATATACTAAATAACACTAATAAATGAATAAATACTACTGTCCAAAAATTATATTGTCCACAATAAAAAATAAATAAAGTAAAATAAAATCAACAAAAATCCTCCAGAAAGACAGTCCGCAAAAAGGCTTCCAGCCGAATGTAGATCCAGTGATTATGGAGATCGAACCTCAAAAAAAGAGAGAACTCACATAGTGTGATACCATAAAAATGCATAAGGTAATATCAACATCACTGCAAAGTCATGTGAATCACACTAAACCACACGTGGTGACTCATGCAGGTGAGTATAATGTGAGCTGTGCAAACCGCTATAAACACTCTCATGCAGTGTGCAAACCATGTAAACAAGTGTCCACTTCTAAGTGTAAGGATAAAACACTGTTACCAGAACATGGATATAACAAGCATGTAAATCCCAATCCAAAAACGGCTTTTCAAACTTAGCAAGTGGAAAATTTCTCCTCCATTACCATATAGATTCCCTCCAAAGCTGAACAGACTATGCTGATAAAGTTCATATAAAAACTCATCCGGTCATGTTCTCAATGACTCCGGATAATGCCACCACAAACAGCAATAGGAAGCTCTTCAATATCACATAAATTTTATTGCTTAAGTGTCACATCATATTAAAAATGAGAACATGACATGGTTTGCACACTGCACGAGAGTGTTTGTAGCGCTTTGCACAGCTCACATTATACTCACCTGCATGGGTCACCACGTGTGGTTTAGTGTGATTCACATGCGTTTGCAGTGATGTTGATATTACCTTATGCATTTTTATGGTATCACACTATGTGAGTTCTCTCTTTTTTTGAGGTTCGATCTCCATAATTAGAGATGAGCGAATCGAACCAAGCGAAGTGGAATTCGTTTCGAATTTCAGGAAAAATTCGATTCGCGTCGAATCCGAATATTAGCATACTTCGGGTGCGTGAATCGGATTTTTCCCGATCAGCCGGCAAAAGTGTCCCTGCAGAGAGCTCCGCTATTTCTGACAGTTCTCTGACAGTTCCTTCACATGTACAGCGGTTGAAACATTGTATCTATTTGTTTCCATTTAGGATACAGATGTTTTTATTCGGAAACAGATACAATGTTTCAACCGCTGTAAATGTGAAGGAACTGTCAGAGAACTGTCAGAAATAGCGGAGCTCTCTGCAGATACACTTTTTGCTGTACTGGAATACTTCTTCTTTTCATTCTTCTTTTCATTCTTCTCATTCTTCTTTTCATTCTTCTTTTTATTCTTCTTCTCATTCTTCTTTTCATTCTTCTTCTTCTTTTCATTCTTCTCATTCTTCTTTTCTTCTTCATGAAAAGAAGAATGAGAAGAAGAATGAAAAGAAGAATGAGAAGAATGAAAAGAAGAATGAAAAGAAGAAGAAGAATGAAAAGAAGAATGAGAAGAAGAATGAAAAGAAGAATGAGAAGAAGAATGAGAAGAATGAAAAGAAGAATGAGAAGAATGAAAAGAAGAATGAAAAGAAGAAGAAGAATGAAAAGAAGAAGAAGAATGAAAAGAAGAAGAAGTATCTTTTCATTCTTCTCATTCTTCTTTTCATTCTTCTTTTCATTCTTCTTCTTCTTTTCATTCTTCTTCTTCTTTTCATTCTTCTTTTCATTCTTCTTCTTCTTCTTTTCATTCTTCTTCTTCTTTTCATTCTTCTTTTCATTCTTCTTTTCATTCTTCTTTTCATTCTTCTTTTCATTCTTCTTCTTCTTCTTTTCATTCTTCTTCTTCTTTTCATTCTTCTTTTCATTCTTCTTTTCATTCTTCTCATTCTTCTTTTCATTCTTCTCATTCTTCTTTTCTTCTTCATGAAAAGAAGAATGAGAAGAAGAATGAAAAGAAGAATGAAAAGAAGAATGAGAAGAATGAAAAGAAGAATGAAAAGAAGAAGAAGAATGAAAAGAAGAATGAGAAGAAGAATGCAAAGAAGAATGAGAAGAAGAATGAGAAGAATGAAAAGAAGAATGAGAAGAATGAAAATAAGAAGAAGAAGAAGAAGAATGAAAAGAAGAAGAAGAAGAATGAAAAGAAGAATGAAAAGAAGAAGAAGAATGAAAAGAAGAATGAGAAGAAGAATGAAAAGAAGAATGAAAAGAAGAATGAAAAGAAGAATGAGAAGAATGAAAAGAAGAATGAAAAGAAGAAGAAGAATGAAAAGAAGAATGAGAAGAATGAAAAGAAGAATGAGAAGAATGAAAAGAAGAATGAAAAGAAGAAGAAGAATAATGAAAAGAAGAATGAGAAGAATGAAAAGAAGAATGAAAAGAAGAAGAAGAATGAAAAGAAGAATGAGAAGAAGAATGAAAAGAAGAATGAGAAGAAGAATGAGAAGAATGAAAAGAAGAATGAGAAGAATGAAAAGAAGAATGAAAAGAAGAAGAAGAATGAAAAGAAGAAGAAGGAGAATCTTTTCATTCTTCTCATTCTTCTTTTCATTCTTCTTTTCATTCTTCTTCTTCTTTTCATTCTTCTTCTTCTTTTCATTCTTCTTCTTCTTTTCATTCTTCTTTTCATTCTTCTTCTTCTTCTTTTCATTCTTCTTCTTCTTCTTTTCATTCTTCTCATTCTTCTTTTCATTCTTCTTCTTCTTCTTTTCATTCTTCTTCTTCTTCTTTTCATTCTTCTTCTTCTTTTCATTCTTCTTCTTTTCATTCTTCTTTTCATTCTTCTTCTTCTTCTTTTCATTCTTCTTCTTTTCATTCTTCTTCTTCTTTTCATTCTTATTTTCATTCTTCTCATTCTTCTTTTCATTCTTCTTTTCATTCTTCTTTTCTTCTTCATGAAAAGAAGAATGAGAAGAAGAATGAAAAGAAGAATGAAAAGAAGAATGAGAAGAATGAAAAGAAGAATGAAAAGAAGAAGAAGAATGAAAAGAAGAATGAGAAGAAGAATGAAAAGAAGAATGAGAAGATGAATGAGAAGAATGAAAAGAAGAATGAGAAGAATGAAAAGAAGAAGAAGAAGAAGAAGAAGAATGAAAAGAAGAAGAAGAAGAATGAAAAGAAGAATGAAAAGAAGAATGAGAAGAAGAATGAAAAGAAGAATGAAAAGAAGAATGAAAAGAAGAATGAGAAGAATGAAAAGAAGAATGAAAAGAAGAAGAAGAATGAAAAGAAGAATGAGAAGAATGAAAAGAAGAATGAGAAGAATAAAAAGAAGAATGAAAAGAAGAAGAAGAAGAATGAAAAGAAGAATGAGAAGAATGAAAAGAAGAATGAAAAGAAGAAGAAGAATGAAAAGAAGAATGAGAAGAAGAATGAAAATAAGAATGAGAAGAATGAGAAGAATGAAAAGAAGAATGAGAAGAATGAAAAGAAGAATGAAAAGAAGAAGAAGAATGAAAAGAAGAAGAAGAAGAATCTTTTCATTCTTCTCATTCTTCTTTTCATTCTTCTTCTTCTTTTCATTCTTCTTCTTTTCATTCTTCTTCTTCTTTTCATTCTTCTTTTCATTCTTCTTCTTCTTCTTTTCATTCTTCTTCTTCTTCTTTTCATTCTTCTCATTCTTCTTTTCATTCTTCTTCTTTTCATTCTTCTTCTTCTTCTTTTCATTCTTCTTCTTCTTTTCATTCTTCTTTTCATTCTTCTTTTCATTTTTCTTCTTCTTCTTTTCATTCTTCTTCTTCTTTTCATTCTTCTTTTCATTCTTCTCATTCTTCTTTTCATTCTTCTTTTCATTCTTCTTTTCATTCTTCTCATTCTTCTTTTCTTCTTCATGAAAAGAAGAATGAGAAGAAGAATGAAAAGAAGAATGAAAAGAAGAATGAGAAGAATGAAAAGAAGAATGAAAAGAAGAAGAAGAATGAAAAGAAGAATGAGAAGAAGAATGAAAAGAAGAATGAGAAGAAGAATGAGAAGAATGAAAAGAAGAATGAGAAGAATGAAAATAAGAAGAAGAAGAAGAATGAAAAGAAGAAGAAGAAGAAGAATGAAAAGAAGAATGAAAAGAAGAAGAAGAATGAAAAGAAGAATGAGAAGAAGAATGAAAAGAATAATGAAAAGAAGAATGAAAAGAAGAATGAGAAGAATGAAAAGAAGAATGAAAAGAAGAAGAAGAATGAAAAGAAGAATGAGAAGAATGAAAAGAAGAATGAGAAGAATGAAAAGAAGAATGAAAGAAGAAGAAGAAGAATGAAAAGAAGAAGAAGAATGAAAAGAAGAATGAAAAGAAGAAGAAGAAGAAGAAGAATCTTTTCATTCTTCTCATTCTTCTTTTCATTCTTCTTTTCATTCTTCTTCTTCTTCTTTTCATTCTTCTTTTCATTCTTCTTCTTCTTCTTTTCATTCTTCGTTTCATTCTTCTTCTTCTTTTCATTCTTCTCATTCTTCTTTTCATTCTTCTTCTTCTTTTCATTCTTCTTTTCATTCTTCTCATTCTTCTTTTCATTCTTCTTCTCATTCTTCTTTTCATTCTTCTTCTTTTCATTCTTCTTTTCATTCTTCTCATTCTTCTTTTCTTCTTCATGAAAAGAAGAATGAGAAGAAGAATGAAAAGAAGAAGAAGAATGAAAAGAAGAATGAGAAGAAGAATGAAAAGAAGAATGAAAAGAAGAATGAAAAGAAGAAGAAGAATGAAAAGAAGAATGAGAAGAATGAAAAGAAGAATGAAAAGAAGAAGAAGAATGAAAAGAAGAAGAAGAATGAAAAGAAGAATGAAAAGAATGAAAAGAAGAAGAAGAATGAAAAGAAGAATGAGAAGAATGAAAAGAAGAATGAGAAGAATGAAAAGAAGAATGAAAAGAAGAAGAAGCAGAATGAAAAGAAGAAGAAGAATGAAAATTCTTTTTTCTTCTCTTTTCATTCTTCTTTTCATTCTCCTTCTTCTTCTTTTCATTCTTCTTCTTCTTTTCATTCTTCTTCTTCTTCTTTTCATTCTTCTTTTCATTCTTCTTCTTATTCTATTCATTCTTCTCATTCTTCTTTTCATTCTTCTTCTTCTTTTCATTCTTCTTCTTCTTTTCATTCTTCTTCTTCTTCTTTTCATTCTTCCTCTTCTTTTCATTCTTCTTTTCATTCTTCTCATTCTTCTTTTCATTCTTCTCATTCTTCTTTTCATTCTTCTTTTCATTCTTCTTCTCATTCTTCTTTTCATTCTTCTTTTCATTCTTCTTTTCATTCTTCATGAAAAGAAGAATGAGAAGAAGAATGAAAAGAAGAATGAAAAGAAGAATGAGAAGAATGAAAAGAAGAATGAGAAGAAGAAGAAGAATGAAAAGAAGAATGAGAAGAAGAATGAAAAGAAGAATGAGAAGAAGAATGAGAAGAATGAAAAGAAGAATGAGAAGAATGAAAAGAAGAATGAAAAGAAGAAGAAGAAGAATGAAAAGAAGAATGAAAAGAAGAAGAAGAATGAAAAGAAGAATGAAAAGAAGAATGAAAAGAAGAAGAAGAAGAATGAAAAGAAGAATGAAAAGAAGAAGAAGAAGAAGAATCTTTTCATTCTTCTCATTCTTCTTTTCATTCTTCTTTTCATTCTTCTTCTTCTTCTTTTCATTCTTCTTCTTCTTTTCATTCTTCTTTTCATTCTTCTTCTTCTTCTTTTCATTCTTCTTCTTCTTTTCATTCTTCTTTTCATTCTTCTTCTTCTTTTCATTCTTCTCCTTCTTCTTTTCATTCTTCTCATTCTTCTTTTCATTCTTCTTCTTCTTCTTTTCATTCTTCTTCTTCTTCTTTTCATTCTTCTTTTCATTCTTCTCATTCTTCTTTTCATTCTTCTTTTCATTCTTCTTCTCATTCTTCTTTTCATTCTTCTTCTTTTTCATTCTTCTTTTCTTCTTCATGAAAAGAAGAATGAGAAGAAGAATGAAAAGAAGAATGAAAAGAAGAAGAAGGAATAATGAAAAGAAGAATAAGAAGAAGAATGAAAAGAAGAATGAAAAGAAGAATGAGAAGAATGAAAAGAAGAAGAAGAATGAAAAGAAGAATGAGAAGAATGAAAAGAAGAATGAGAAGAATGAAAAGAAGAAGAAGAAGAATGAAAAGAAGAAGAAGAATGAAAAGAAGAATGAAAAGAAGAAGAAGAAGAATTCTTTTCATTCTTCTCATTCTTCTTCTTCTTCTTTTCATTCTTCTTCTTCTTTTCATTCTTCTTTTCATTCTCCTTCTTCTTTTCATTCTTCTTCTTCTTCTTTTCATTCTTCTTCTTCTTTTCATTCTACTTCCTTTTCATTCTTCTTTTCATTCTTCTTCTCATTCTTCTTTTCATTATTCTTCTTCTTCTTCTTTTCATTCTTCTTTTCATTCTTCTCATTCTTCTTTTCTTCTTCATGAAAAGAAGAATGAGAAGAAGAATGAAAAGAAGAATGAAAAGAAGAATGAGAAGAAGAATGAAAAGAAGATATGAGAAGAAGAATGAGAAGAATGAAAAGAAGAATGAGAAGAATGAAAAGAAGAATGAAAAGAAGAAGAAGAATGAAAAGAAGAAGAAGAATGAATGAAAAGAAGAATGAAAAGAAGAATGAGAAAAAGAATGAAAAGAAGAATGAAAAGAAGAATGATAAGAATGAAAAGAAGAAGAATGAAAAGAAGAATGAGAAGAACAATGAAAAGAAGAATGAGAAGAATGAGAAGAAGAATGAGAAGAATGAAAAGAAGAATGAAAAGAAGAATGAAAAGAAGAAGAAGATGAATGAAAAGAAGAAGAAGTATGAAAAGAAGAAGAAGAAGAATCTTTTCATTCTTCTCATTCTTCTTTTCATTCTTCTTCTTCTTCTTTTCATTCTTCTTCTTCTTTTCATTCTTCTTTTCATTCTTCTTCTTCTTCTCATTCTTCTTCTTCTTCTGAGGATGAGGATGAAGAAGAAGAAGAAGAAGAAGAAGAAGTAGGATGAAAATAAGAAGAATTCCAAGCCGGCAAAAAGTGTATCTGCAGAGCTCCGCTAAGTGTATCTGCAGAGCTCAGCGGTTGAAACATTGTATCTATTTGTTTCCATTTATGGAAACAAATAGATACAATGTTTCAACCGCTGTATGGAGTGAATGTCAGAGAACTGTCAGAAATAGCGGAGCTCTGCAGATACACTTAGCGGAGCTCTGCAGATACACTTTTTGCCGGCTTGGAATTCTTCTTATTTTCATCCTACTTCTTCTTCTTCTTCTTCTTCATCCTCATCCTCATCCTCTTCTTCTTCTTCTGAGGATGAGGATGAAGAAGAAGAAGAAGTAGGATGAAAATAAGAATTCCAAGCCGGCAAAAAGTGTATCTGCAGAGCTCCGCTAAGTGTATCTGCAGAGCTCCGCTAAGTGTATCTGCAGAGCTCAGCGGTTGAAACATTGTATCTATTTGTTTCCATTTATGGAAACAAATAGATACAATGTTTCAACCGCTGTATGGAGTGAATGTCAGAGAACTGTCAGAAATAGGCTATTTCTGACAGTTCCCTGACATTCACTCCATACAGCGGTTGAGGAGTGAATGTCAGAGAACTGTCAGAAATAGCCTATTTCTGACAGTTCTCTGACATTCACTCCATACAGCGGTTGAAACATTGTATCTATTTGTTTCCATAAATGGAAACAAATAGATACAATGTTTCAACCGCTGTATGGAGTGAATGTCAGAGAACTGTCAGAAATAGGCTATTTCTGACAGTTCTCTGACATTCACTCCATACAGCGGTTGAAACATTGTATCTATTTGTTTCCATTTATGGAAACAAATAGATACAATGTTTCAACCGCTGTATGGAGTGAATGTCAGAGAACTGTCAGAAATAGCGGAGCTCTGCAGATACACTTAGCGGAGCTCTGCAGATACACTTTTTGCCGGCTTGGAATTCTTCTTATTTTCATCCTACTTCTTCTTCTTCTTCATCCTCATCCTCATCCTCTTCTTCTTCTGAGGAGGATGAGGATGAAGAAGAAGAAGAAGAAGTAGGATGAAAATAAGAAGAATTCCAAGCCGGCAAAAAGTGTATCTGCAGAGCTCCTCTAAGTGTATCTGCAGAATAGAGGAGCTCTGCAGATACACTTTTTGCCGGCTTGGAATTCTTCTTATTTTCATCCTACTTCTTCTTCTTCTTCTTCTTCCTCTTCATCCTCATCCTCATCCTTGTCTTCTTCTTCTGAGGATGAGGATGAGGATGAAGAAGAAGAAGAAGAAGTAGGATGAAAATAAGAAGAATTCCAAGCCGGCAAAAAGTGTATCTGCAGAGCTCCGCTAAGTGTATCTGCAGAGCTCCGCTAAGTGTATGTGCAGAGCTCAGCGGTTGAAACATTGTATCTATTTGTTTCCATTTATGGAAACAAATAGATACAATGTTTCAACCGCTGTAAATGTGAATGTCAGAGAACTGTCAGAAATAGAGGAGCTCTGCAGATACACTTAGCGGAGCTCTGCAGATACACTTTTTGCCGGTTTGGAATTCTTCTTATTTTCATCCTACTTCTTCTTCTTCTTCTTCATCCTCATCCTCAGAAGAAGAAGAAGAGGATAAGGATGAAGAAGAAGAAGAAGAAGTAGGATGAAAATAAGAAGAATTCCAAGCCGGCAAAAAGTGTATCTGCAGAGCTCCGCTAAGTGTATCTGCAGAGCTCCGCTAAGAAATAGCGGAGCTCTGCAGATACACTTTTTGCCGGCTTGGAATTCTCCTTCTTCTCATCCTTCTCCTTCTTCTCATCCTTCTTCTTCTTCTCATCCTTCTCCTTCTTCTCATCCTTCTCTTTCTTCTCATCCTTCTTCTTCTTCTCATCCTTCTCCTTCTCATCCTTCTTCTTCTTCTCATCCTTCTTCTTCTTCTCATCCTTCTTCTTCTTCTCATCCTTCTCCTTCTTCTCATCCTTCTTCTTCTTCTCATCCTTCTTCTTCTCATCCTTCTCCTTCTTCTCATCCTTCTTCTCATCCTTCTTCTTCTCATCCTTCTTCTCATCCTTCTCCTTCTTCTCATCCTTCTCCTTCTTCTCATCCTTCTCCTTCTTCTCATCCTTCTCCTTCTTCTCATCCTTCTCCTTCTTCTCATCCTTCTCCTTCTCCTTCTTCTCATCCTTCTCCTTCTTCTCATCCTTCTCCTTCTTCTCATCCTTCTCCTTCTTCTCATCCTTCTCCTTCTTCTCATCCTTCTCCTTCTTCTCATCCTTCTCCTTCCTCATCTCCAAGGGCATTTAAATTAAAGGTACAGTGTTCTGCACTAATTTAAAGGCTCTCTGAAGCCTAGAAACCCTTTTTATAAGTTAAATTCGTAGCGAATAAATTCGCATCGAATCGAATTTCTTCCTCAAATTCGGCGAATCAGCCGAATCGAATTTTTGAATAATTCGCTCATCTCTATCCATAATCACTGGATCTACATTCGGCTGGAAGCCTTTTTGCGGACTGTCTTTCTGGAGGATTTTTGTTGATTTTATTTTACTTTATTTATTTTTTATTGTGGACAATATAATTTTTGGACAGTAGTAGTTATTCATTTATTAGTGTTATTTAGTATATTAGCACTTTATACATATATTTTGATGATACACTTTTTGGGGTGAAAAGTGTTTAGGTGCAATTGGGGAATTATTATTATTTTTTTTTTTTATAAATATTTATTAATTTGTCACTTCATATACAAGTCATTTCAACATTTCTATTAAAATATTTATCAAAAAACATATTTTCTCATTATATAATTTATTCCTATATATGACCTTCTTTTCTTTCCATCCCCCCTCCCATGCTCCCCCCCTCCCTCCAACCCTCCCACGCTCCACATTCTCTCTTCTCTCATTTACTCCATATAATTCTGTTGTTCCTGAATCCAATTCTAAACCGACTACCAGGGGCATAGTCACTTCATCTATTTCACCCTTTCTTTATATTCTCCCCATCCTTTCCATTTTTTATTATAAATCTCCTGCTTGTCCTCGTGCGTATAATACAATCTATCTGTTCCGGATATCTGATTTACTCTACCCTTCCAGTCTTCCTCAGTTGGCACTTCTCTTTTCTTACAGTACCTGGGTATCAGGCTTTTTGCTGCGGTTAAGTAATACCATATCCCTGAACTCTTATAAGCTTTCACTGGGAGTTCTGAGATATGGAGGAGGCATAATTCTGGATCTAATCCTATATTGATTGTAGTGATCTTCCTTATCAAGTAAACTATCCTTCGCCAAAACACCTGTATTTCTGAACACTCCCACCAAATATGATACCACGTGCCCACCTCTCCACAACCTCTCCAACACATCTGTGAAATTTCTATATTCATCTTGTGCTCCAAATAGGGGGTGATGTGCCATCTAATCAAACACTTATAGTTTATTTCCACTTCTCTCATACTAATATTTTCGTGAATTAATGTGAACATCTTCTTCTTCTCCTCCTCCTCTATTTTTCTTCCCAAATCTCTTTCCCATTTCACTATGTGTATTAATTTTGTGTCTGTGTCAAGTTCCATTAATATCTTGTGTATTTTTGCCATTCCGTGTCTACCATTTCCCCGTGACTTTAAAATTCTCTCAAATGGATTCCAGTTTTTTCTAGTTCTTATAGGCTTAGGAAGGCTATCAAAAAAATTCTTCAGTTGGTAATATCTTAATCTATCCATCTTATTAAAGACTTCACCCTTTCTTTCCTCCATATTCTTATATGACCCAATTTCCTCTCCTACCATTATATCTCTCAATTGCGCCTCCCGTTTTATAATCCATTTCCCTGCTATACTATCTTTACCCGGGATGAAATATTTTGTGTTCCTAAGTGGTATTAATTGTGAATTAAAGACCCACCCCTTTTGTCTATGTAATAAATCCCATTCTTTTAAGACATTTAAGGTGTACGTACTTGTGCTCTCCTCTAATTCTCTATATTGTGCAGGTACCCATATACTATTACTCAAATTTATTCCACTCAGTGCTTTCTCAACTTTAACCCAACTTTTCTCCGGATTATGAATCCAGTCAAAGATTCTTGCAATAATCCCCGCTTTGTAATATCTCTTAAAATCTGGTACCCCCAATCCTCCTCTTTCTTTACTTCTAGTCAACGTTTCATAACCTATTCTAGGCTTTTTATTCCTCCATATACATTTTATTATCATTTTCCTCAGTTCTTTAAAATATGCCTCTGGGAGTTTGATTGGGATCATTTGAAATTTATATAATACTTTAGGGACAATTACCATCTTTATCAAGTTTATACGACCTATCCACGATGGGTTTCCATTTCTCACTCTTCTTAACTCCTCCTTCATTTCATTTAATAACGAGATATAATTGGCTTTATAAAAGTTCTTATTTGAGACTGATAGTTTTATTCCTAGATATTTTAATTCTTTATCTCTCCAAAGAAAAGGGAATTCCTCTTGTAGTTTTTCTTTTTCACTATTTTTGAGTTTTATGTTTAATATTTCGGTCTTTGTCTGGTTAATTTTTAGGTTCGACAGGTCTCCGTACTCCCTCAATGCTTTCATTAAATTTGGTAATGATGTTCTAGGGCTACCAACATAAAACATCAGATCGTCCGCATAAGCCACTACCTTATGTTCTCTATCTCCTATCCTTATTCCCTTTATGTCGATGTTCTTCCTAATCCTAGACAGTAAGGGCTCCAGAGATAGCACATATAGCAATGGAGACAATGGACATCCCTGTCTTGTACCATTTGACATCTTAAAATACTCTGATCTTCCTCCGTTTACCATTATAGTAGCGGTAGGCCCTCTGTATAACTCTCCAATCCAGCCTCTCATTCTATCTCCCATTCCTAACGTTTCCGAAGTGTCCATCATAAAACCCCAGCTCACTCTGTCAAATGCCTTCTCAGCATCTATCGACATCAGTATCATTGGGGTTTTCCCTTTTTTACCCGCCTGTATAAGCAACAATGATCTCAAAGCATTATCTCTACCCTCTCTTCCCGTGACAAACCCTACCTGGTCTCCATGTATCCACTCCGGCATCAGCTCTTTCAGTCTATTTGCCAGAACCTTTGCATATATTTTAGTGTCTACATTCAGCAGCGCTATTGGACGATAACTCGCGCATTGCGAGGGGTCTTTATCCTCCTTCTGTATCAATACTATATTCGCCTGTAAAGACTCTCCCCTCATCTCCATCCCGTTCCCCAAGGCATTCATATAGGTCTTCATTTTAGGTATTAAAAGCTCTTTATATTTTTTATAGTATTTGGCCGTATATCCATCCGGACCCGGGCTTTTCCCTCCCGCCATGCTTTCTAATGCTATTTTTATTTCCTCTGAAGTTATTTCTGCCTCTAAAGAGTTCAGTTGTGTTTCTCTTATTTTCGGTAGGCCTGCCTCCTCTAGATATTTCTTTCTTTCCCCTCTATTTACTGTTTCCATTTTCTTAAACGTATCCTGGGGTATAATGTTATACAAATCATTATAATACTCTTTGAATGTTCTAGCAATATCCTTGGTTGAATGTACAAATTCCCCCTTGGGATTTCTTATTTTCTCAATATAATTTCTATTTTTCTTCTTTCTTAAAGTTCTCATTAAATACTTTCCCGGCCTGTCTCCCCATCTATATCTTTCACTTGTTATTTTATTAAAGATTCTTCTTTTTCCTCCTCCATTACATTCTCTAATTCTTCTTTCTTCTTTATTAACATCTGCATTATCTCCTTGGATCTTTCCCTTTTATGTACCTGTTCAAGATCATATATTTCATTTAATAATCTATTTATCTTTTCTGTCCTTTCTTTTTTCTTTTTTTGCTCCCATTGCAATGAGTATACCTCTGATATAGACTTTATGTGCTTCCCACACTGTTGCAACCAAGACATCCTCTGTTTCATTCTCTTCAAAAAACCATTCAATTTCCCTCTCAATTCTTTGACCAATCTCTTCCTCCATGAGAAGTGCCTCATTCAACCGCCATACATAACCTTCTCTCCCTTCTCTACCCCATCTTAACTTCAATGCAACTGGGGCATGGTCTGACAGGGTACTTCCTTAAATTTTTACTTCCACCACCAACTCAATCATTCGATGTTCTACTAATATATAATCTAGTCTGGAATAAGTCTCATGAACGTGCGAAAAGAAAGTATAATCTCTCTCCTTCATATTCCTGATTCTCCAGATGTCTACCAGCTGACACTCATGCATCAATTTCTTTAACATTCTCAAGGATTTGCTTTCCTCCCTCCTCACAGAGGAAGTGGTGTCCATCCGCGGGTCCATACAGATGTTTAGGTCTCCCGCTACTATCATACACCCGCTTTTAAAGTCCATCAATCTCTTCAACACTTCTCTCATAAACCTCTCCGGCCTCTTATTTGGGCTGTATATGTTTGCTATTGTACACTCAATTCCCTGTAATTTACCTCTCAAAAATAAAAACCTCCCCTCCAGGTCCATTAATCTCTCCTTCAGTTCAAACCTTATATTATTTGCGAATCCTATAGCAACTCCTTTTGCTCTTTTAGTTGGTGAATCCGCATAGAACCATGTTGGAAAATATCTAGTCCTCAGTCTAACCTTCGACTCTATCTCTAAATGTGTTTCCTGCAAAAATGCCACTGAGGATTTTCTATGTTGGAGTTCTTTAAATAACCTGAATCTCTTTCCTGGACTGCTTAACCCTTTTACATTGTAGGTTATATATTGGATTTCTTCCATCTTACCCTTTTCCTACCATCTCCTTCTTCCTCCTTTCCTTCCTCTTTCTTATTCCTATGGAGCGTTTTTATCCCTCTACCCTTTTCTCTCCCCTTTTCCCTCCCCCTCTCTCAATACACCCCTCAATTCCTTTCCTCTCCCTCCCCTCCCTCCTCCTCCCTCCCCACCTCTCCCCCCCTCCTCCCCCCCTTTTTTTAGGCCTTCACTTTGCCTAACCGTCATTTGTGGAGATAGCATCCACCTTTGACTTAATCCTTAGGGCTTCACTCCTCCCGTGAACAGCCTCCCCTCCTTCCGGATCCCTCCCTTGAACTCCTCTCTACCTGTACTTTCTAAAGAAGAAAAAAAAAGGGGTCAGGCTGGAGGAACTAGGGAGAAAAAGAAGCGATGGAATGGGAGCAAGGAAAGAGAGAAAAAAAAAAAACACAATTCTCTCCTCTTTACTCACCATCCCCGCCCCTCCTCCCCTCCCCCACCCTCCTCCACCCCTCCCCTCTCTTTGATCTATTGCCCCCAGATTCTTCTTCCCAACCATTTATTTCAATTTTCTGCATTTGAAGTCTATCACAAAAATTTCTCAAGTCCTCTGGGAACCTCAAATGGGCTGTTATTCCATTTTTCCATCCTATTAAAGTCTCCGGAACTCCCCATCTATATTGCACCTTCTGTTTTTTCATCTGCTCCAGCAAAGGCCTCAGAGTTCTCCTCCTCTGGAGAGTCTCTAGTGACAAGTCCGCATGTATTTGAATATCCATTTCTCCATACTTTATACCTGATTTTCCCTTGGTTTTCCTCCAGAGTCTTTCCCTTTGCTGTAAATCATAAAATTTTACAAGTACCGTATGTCTCTCGGCCTGTCCTTCTCATAATTCCCCTGGAGTTTCCCATTTCTAGAGATTCTTTCTATATTAGTCCTTTCCATTTCAGAGTTTTCCATTATATAGTTCAGTATTTTGCAGACCATCTCTTCCAATATTTCTCCCTTTAAACTTTCCGGTACCCCTCTTATCCTTATGTTTCTCGTTCTTTCTCTATTCTCTTGAATTTCCGCCTTATACTGCAATTTTCCCTGAACTTTTTCCATGATAATTATTTTCTTCTCTAATTTGGAAATAATCTGGGTCTGATTTTTAACTTTCTGCTCCGTTTCTTCCACTCTTAACAACAACTGCCCCAGGTCATTCCGAATATTTACGATTTCTTGCTTTATTGCTCTCTCCAAATCTTTAAACATTTCTGTCATCTCTTTTTTATTTGGAATTTGTAGATCTTTTTCTATCTCTGATATTCGTTGATTGCTGGTGTCCAATTCTAGTGATTGTTTAGGGCTGTTTTGTATACTTAAATCAGATTCTCTATCATTTCTGCTCTGGGGCCTTTCTGGGGTCATATTTCCCTGGGATGTATACTTTTTAATTGTCCCCTTTTGGATCCCTTTAGGCCCAGTTCCTTTTGTACTTTTATTTTTCATTTCTTCTATAACTTTTATTTTCTTCTCATAGACTTATACTTTACAAAACAAGGGAATTAATAAGGTGTAGAGGTAGAATTCCCAGCTCTGTCTTCCCACCTTTCTATGCGCCTTTGGCTGCACCTTGCGCTCTTCTCCTTATTTTTATTGTTATTCTCTGGGGGTCCCCCCCTTTTCTCTCTCTCCCAGCTCTATACGGTTTTTTTTTTAAATTTTTTATATTTGGGGCCTCCGCCAGTCTCACTCACCCTTCCTGTGCTTCTTGTGAGACTGCTCCAGGCTCCACTCTCCAGCTTCCTTGATAGGTTAGCTCTCTTCCTCTCAGGCGGACCCTCCAGGACTTCCTCCACGCTCTTCTGCCTTGTTGGTTTGTTGGTTGGGGAGGCTCACCATCGATCCCCTGCCAGGGCTCCAGAGATAGCAGGTCGTCCGACAGAACGGGGATCTCTCCTGCTCTCTGTCAGCCTCTGGCCGGGCGGCCGGCTTCCTTGCCTCCCAGGGATGCACCACGGCCGGTCACATGTCCCGGCCGCGCCTCCTTGTTTCCCGGCAACCCGGCTCGGCGTCCAGGCTCAGCGTCCCCTCCTCTTTTACCGCAGGCAGCCGTTCAGCAACAGAAGCCAGTAAACTGAAGCCAGTAAACCCCCCGGTCAAGGTAGGTCTCTGGCTTCTAAGGCTCCATCTCCATGGGGGGAATTTTTAAAGTTCAAGGGGGGGTAGGTCGGAGGAGCCTCGTGCGGGAGCTCCTACAACGAGCTCTCCGCCGCCGCCATGGTCAGGCTCCGCCCCCCACTCTGCCCCAATTGGGGAATTATTTAAAGGGAACACCGTTCAATTTTTGTTATCACTGAAACTGCATACGCACCTGAAGTGCTGCAACAACTGCTTCTGCTTCCTGGCAGAGCTCAGAGACAGTCAGTGGCATTTCAGGGAAATAGAGGTTTTTTTTAGCTCCTCCTCAGCTCTTGTTACACAACACAACCAAAGGCAGACTTTCCCCCACTGACTTCACTCTAAAAGAGGGAGGAGAGTTGTACTGGGGGGTGATCTGTAGTGGAGGGGAGCTTTGCTGGTAAGGGAAGGGGGATCTGTACTGGGGAAACTGTTCTAGTGGGGGGGGGGCGTGGAATCTGTACTTTGGGAGATATACTGGTAGGGGGGAAATCTATACTGGGGGGATCTGTACTAGTTGGGGGAGCTGCACTGGTGGTGGTGGGGTAGAAATCTGTCATGTGGTAGCTGCACTGGTGAAGGGGGGTGGAAATCTGTACTTGGGGAAGCTGCACTTGTTGGGGCATATATCTGTTCTGGGGTGGAGATTTATATTTGGGGGATCTGTACTGGAGGGAAGATCTATAGCGGGGGGTAGATTTTTTTAGGGGGAGATCTGTACTGGTGGGCAGCAGTATTGGGTATCTGTACTATGAGGGTAGGAACCTCACTAGTGGAAGGGAGGGAGATCTGTACTGGGGGGATACTGGTATAGGGAGATCATTTTTTTTCTTGTATTCTGTCTACTGACCTGTGCGTTAAGCACTCTTGACCCCTGTGCTCTGTTAGGATCTTGCTTTTGGTGGCACAGTAAATAAAGATTTTTCTCGGGTACAAGACTGTGCCGTATATCACCATGTACACAGTGCCTAGGCTTAAGTTTTAAGCCCACAGACTGTTAGCACAATTTTGTCGCAACTACAATTCACCAGTACACTACCTAATTATTTTCCCTCCAGTAAAGATATTACAGCCCTGGAGCAAGGCTCAGTGTGGTAATACTCTAAGCCCAGGCTGTAAAATGTCATGGAGATGGGTCAATGATTCCCTGGGCTTATATGATGCTGGCCATCATCCAACCCAGAAACCTGAGCATTTTATAACTATTATTGAGCTATCATTTTTTTGTATTATTTAGCTGGAGTTCAGCTGTAACAACCTTAATAATGCACCCCTAACAAACAGAAGAAAAATAAATCCAGCTATAATAGGTCTATGTGATATTATATTTTTAAAGACTAAAGGTTTATTCATTTCAAAGACATACAAAAAGAAAAGGAACAGGGCTGATAACTTTATTTTAACACATGGCGTGGCAAATGATCATTGCAAAGTATACATGCATTAAGAAGAAAAAGAGAGCAGGAAAACTATTCAATTGGATATATCCATTGCATCCTGTAGGCCTCTAGTGTAGTACTATATGACATTTGACTGCTAACTTATTAGAGTGGACATGAGGGAGCACTTGGAGTACATCTCATTTGTAGTCATTATACAGTTTTGCAAGAGAATCTATACCAAGTTGTGCCGTTCTGGCCTATGGCATCAGAGATAAAGAAGGATGTATCAGAAGAAAGTGAAATAAGTAAAGGATAAGGGCATTAAGTGCTGGGGTGAAGGGCAGGCCCTATAGACATATGGGTTTGTATTAGGCATTCATTGGAGAATTGTGGGTAACTCGAGAAAACGATCCAAATAGCCCCTGTGCTTACGAGGTGCAAGATGCAAATGTCACCAGCTGTCATGGACACATGCCCTGGGGTTGCATCATAATGTCAGTCAAGAGTCACAGTACGATACTTCAGAAAGTCGCTCTGACTTTATAACACCAGCACCACTCTCTAGAGTATTGGAGACCATTCATCACTGCAGGAAGATGAGAACCATTGGACCTCTTATGACCAACCAATAAACTGCTGAGATAGGGTATGTAAAAAGGATATTTTTAAAAAATAAATGTGGGGTAATAGAGGTCAGAGATTGCTAAAAGTATTGGAACACCTGCCTTTACACGCACATGAACTTTAATGACATCTCATTCTCAGTTCGCAGGGTTCAATATTGAGTTGTCCCACCCTTTCCAGATATAACAACTTCAACTCTTTTGGGAAGGCTGTCCACACGGTTTAGGAGTGAGTCTATGGGAATATTTGACCAATCTTCCAGAAGTGCATTTGTGAAGCCAGGCACTGATGTCGAACGAGAAGGCCTGGCTTGCAGTCTGCGGTCTAATTCATCCTAAATGTATTCTATTGGGTTGAGGTCAGGACTCTGTGCAGGCCAGTCAAGTTCCTCCACCGCAAACTTGCTCATCCATGTCTTTATAGACCTTGCTTTGTGCACTGGTGCCCAGTCATGTTGGAGCAGGAAGGGGCCATCCCCAAACTGTTCCCACAAAGTTGGGAGCATGAAATTGTCCAAAATGTCTTGGTATGCTGACGCCTTAAGATTTCCCTTCACTGGAACTAAGGGACCAAGCCCGACCCCTCACAAACAACCCCACACCATGATCCCCCCTCCAACAAACTACACTTGGCACAATGCATTCGGGCAAGACCGTTCTCCTGGCAACCACCAAACTCAGACATGTCCATTGGATTTGCTAGACAGGGAAGAGTGATTCATCACTCCAGAGAACACGTCTTCACTGCTCTAGTGTCCTGTGGTGGCATGCTTTACACCACTGCATCTGACGCTTTGCATTGCACTTGGTGATGTAAGTCTTGGATGCAGCTGCTCGCCATGGAAACCCATTCCATGAAGCTCTCTTCACACTGTTCGTGTGCTAATCAGAAGGCCACATGAAGTATGGAGGTCTTTAGCTATTGACTCTGCCAACAGCTGGCAACTTCTGCACACTGTGCGCTTCAGCATGCGTTGACCACACTTTATCATTTCACGTGGCCTACCATTTCGTGGCTGAGTTGCTGTTGTTCACAAATTTCACGGATGGACTTATTGCATAGGTGGTAACCAAACATGGTACTGTGCTTGAATTCACTGAGCTCCTGAGAGCAACTCATTCTTTCACAAATGTTTTTAGAGGCAGTCTGCATGCCTAGGTGCTTGATTTTATACACGTGTGGCCATGGTGGTGATTGGAATACCCGAATCCAATGATTCAGAGGGGTGTCCCAATACCTATGGAAATATAGTATGTATATATATATATATATATATATATATATATATATATATATACAGAGAGAGAGAGAGAGAGAAAGAGAGAGACTGGTAATTTTAGAATTGAGGATTAGGAATGTATATAAAGCATACAGGAACTTGAGAATCCAAACCATTTTTCTGAAACTGGTCTGTCAGATAACTGAAATTGGAAATTCTTCCAGGATTTTATTTTAGCCCTGACATTGCCACCTCATTGCTCCCTATTGCCCTGCATACATTTTATAAAAGGTAATGTCAATACCTTTTTAAAAAAGTTTCACTGTATGGTTATATGACTGCAATGCACTGGCTTTTCTGTATAAATAAGAAGAGCCCACAATGGGACAGCAGCGACATCCTGGTTTCCATAGCTCTCTAGGTGGTATCAGCAGGGGAGAGCATTCATGCCCACCAGCCGCAGCAAAAGGAGACATAGCTGGAGCTTTGCAGTCACATTGCCCTGCATATATTTTGTAATAAATTGCAATGTAAAAACCTTTTTTAATATTTTGTGGTGAGATTATTATTATTATTATACAGGATTTATATAGCGCCAACAGTTTGCTCAGCGCTTTACAATATAATGGGAAACAGTACAGCAACAGTACAGTTCAATACAAGAGGGATAGGAGGGCCCTGCTCCTTGGAGCTTACAATCTAGGAGATCACTATCTTCTTTCTGTGCAGCTGGTGCAGCTGATGGGAGTGAAATCTTTAATTGACAACGCCTAGAGCTATAGATGCCAGTGGGTGATGTCCCTGTTCAATGCAGTTTAGTCCCCTTGTTGGTCCTCATGTACACACTTAAGCCAAAGTTTTGTGTTGATGTGACTGCATAGAAAAACATCAAACCGTTATTATAAAATGTATGCAGGGCAATGGGGCCGTTAAAGCTGAACTCAAGGCAGATATAAAAGGCACACATTAATTCAGCTCTGTAATCAATAATACACTGATTATAATCTATGTTTTAAATACAAACAGTGGAAGTACCTGAATTTGACTTGATATCAGTCTCTTGTACAACAGGGCTTGAGTGTGAGAGAAAGAAACAGCAGAGTGACAAAGAAATAAGCCCATTATTGTGCTGCTTCTCCTTTCCCTGCCCACCTGTATGATGCTGGCCATCAGAATCCAGTGGTAAAAAAGTACTGTGGGGAAATTTCTGAATTGAAGGTGCA
Organism: Staurois parvus; assembly: GCF_062004578.1. Lineage (NCBI taxonomy): Eukaryota > Metazoa > Chordata > Amphibia > Anura > Ranidae > Staurois > Staurois parvus. Next base: position 356,588 of record NW_028318448.1, on the reverse strand, counting down.
GCAAAATCCGTTTTTGTAATTTTATCTTTTAATGGGTTATTCATTGTTATCTTGTGTTTTTGTTGGCTGAAGTTCTGCTTAAGTAGATTTAGATGTAACTATTCACAAATATTTTAAAGAAGAGGACCATTTTAATTGCTTTGTTGACCCTGTGAGTACTGTGCCTAATAGCTCTACTTTGAATAACACTATTTTGTTCCAATTAATTTGAGTCCCAATCAGGGGCGGACTGACAACTCATGGGGCCCCCGGGCAATAGGGGATCATGGGGCCCCTGTGTCCTTGGCCAAACTCAAAAAAGCCTATGAAAAAGGTACCAGGGGCATCTCATGGGGCCTCTACTGACCCCGGGCCTTCGGCACTGCCCGAGTTTCCAAATGGTCAGTCCGCCCCTGGTCCCAATAAAACTTCAAACTCAAAGATACTTTTCATTACCTTCTTAAAACAAAATGTATTTACACATAACTAGACATTTTAGCTGTATAGGTACTGTAAACGAAAAGTTCTGAAAGTACAATTACAGTATAGCATCTTTCATGCCACTATGTGTAAAGATAACCCGTCAGAATTGGGCTGATGCAAGAATACAAATAGTCAATCTCCGATCATTGTAAATGTGCAAGTTTAATTTTAAAGGTTTTTATTTCCACCTTCTTTTGCTTTACTTTCTTTGTCTGAGTCGAACACTTTAGCTGAATTGTCGGGGGGTCAGATGTCATCTTAAGTCTATGTAATGACCATGTGCTCTTGCTGCCTGTCAAACTCCTTACTCCAGACTGCAAACTCAGGAGATTGGAGTTGATTTGTGAGGTTAGGCTATTGACAGGGCAGCCACCGTCAGACTTTAATTGATCTCTGTCCCTCTAATTGCCTCAGTTCCCATATTTCAATCTTAACAAGGTATTTGTGAAGAGAAATGTAAATCCTTTGCCTTTTGGGTTTGTGAAGTTTTAACATTCTTTTTTCACAATAGTTTTTATAGGCAAGCTTTCTGGTTTCTTGTTCCCCTTCATAATAGCCTTCTCAGAACTACTGTACTACCAGTGTAAATATTATATAGCAGCTTGGTATTGGTGAGCATATAAAGTTTAACATATTGGGGCTGCTATAAAAACTAGTGTTCAGTGTGGGTAGTGTATCTACTGTAAATTTAGACTGAGTATATTTAGCAAATGTATTGTATCTTTATGTGTACAGTCATGATTTTCATTTGGGTTTTAACAGGTTGTTGTGATGATTTGCTTGGTCACAAAAACACTATATTATTTGTTCTTTGTTTCTTCAAGAATTTTGTGCAGTAAAGGGGGAGGGGGGCATATAGAACTTTATACATAGTGAGGTTGATCTGCTAAAAGAGTAGAACATGTTCACTTTGCAAAACTATAGCTTTTAATTAGCTTTGTGAATGAGATGAAGCCGTGTAAGCAACAATCTTGTTCTTTTAAACATTTTCTTGCACATGATAAGGTACTCTTTGCAAAGTTAATTTTCACTTAAAGTCTTACTAAATCCAGGACCCTGCATTCACTGTATCTGGTCTCCCACAGTACACAGAACATGGAAATGCTTTTTTTTTTAGTACATATAAACTGCTAAATTCCTTTTTTCATCAGCAGTATATAGCAGTCTTGTGACTTCTTATCAGCCGAGCACTGGTTAAAGCTCGTAGGAGTTTTCTTTCTGCTCTAGGAGGCAGAACCCCTGACCTCTGTCTGGACAGTGATAATTGGCCCTGTGCTGATCACATGCACTCTCCCAAGAAAAAAAAACCTCTCTAGCAATACACACCAAACTGAGTATGTGCAGAGTGTCTCCATACAATATGTCTTATCAGGAGATAAGAGGGGAACACTGGAAGAAGGGGAGGATCAGAGAAGAATGGACTGACCATTTGGAAACTCGGGCACTGCCCGAGGGCCCGGAGTCAGTAGGGGGCTCCATGAGATGCCCCTGGTACCTTTTTCATAGGCTTTTTTTGAGTTTGGGCAAGGACACAGGGGCCCCATGATCCCCTATTGCCCGGGGGCCCCATGAGTTGTCAGTCCACCCCTGATGCTGTACATTCCCTGTTACATCCCTCCTTATGTATAGCATGTATCTATGTACAGTATGTCTCGATTCTAATGAAGACAACTAGATCTTAAATAATCCTAGATTGTAAGCTCGAAAGAGCAGGGCCCTCGATCCCCTCATGTTTTGCATTGTATTGGTATTGTTCTGTCACATGTTCTGTCTCCCTTTGTAATGTACAGCGCTGAGCGAACTATTGGCGCTTTATAAATACTGTATAATAATAATAATAATGTATATACAGTACAGTTACAAATAAGGAGAGGGGGAATAGGGAATAAGGTAATAGGGGAAGAAAGGGGTTTTCTCTAGTCCAAAGTTGGCCACAGAGGGTTTGAATCTCGGCTAGTTCAGTAGGAACCGGCCAAGATTTGAACCAAGTATGGACAGGCTGAATATACCCAAATTGATGGATTGATCAACTTGGGTACAACCAGCCTGCTGGATTTTACATGCAATTATCCCTAGCACTTGTTATAGCTGCTAGTAATAATCACTGTCTTCTCCCGGCAGGGACGGCTTCCCCTGCCCCCCCCCCCCCCCACCCAGGAGAGGAGAACACAAAGGCTCGGAGGGAGAGATTCCCCTGTCAACGCTGTGGTTGCAGGAAATTAATTTGCACTTTCTACCGTGTATATTGAGATAGTGCCCCCCCCCCCCCCAGTCGGGTGCTGGTGATCACAGTCAATGAAGACATCTTGAACCAAAGGGCATAAAAGTTCATTCCTGTCCCAGGCTTAGAGTTGAGTTCTTGATCAGATGACCATGTGATCTCTCCCCCTCCAAGAGGCATGCTGTTATTCTGGCCAGGTTTGGCAGTACACACTCCAAGGGGTCGTGCCATTCAATGTCCTAATGAGCTTATGCATTCATGCAGTCTTCTTTGATGTCACCTAGCTGTGCATTATCTATCTACCCTAATACATAGTCTATTTAAATTTGCTTTAGCAGAAGCCATAGTTTAGTTCATATCCAAGCTGCAACTGATATCATTTTTTATCCAATACTACATGGCCCATTTACAGTTTTTCTATTGGGCCCAATGATGTCTAGTTATGCTGTTGCTACTGTTGACAGTCAAAATTAATAGAATATTTAATATTTAAACACACCTAACTTAGATTATTGTGCCAGTTTTGTGGTGTTGCAAAGTCCCAACCCTTTTGCCACCAAGCAAAGTAGGGTAGTATGTGCAGTAAACTGATATACAATATAGCAAATGTCAGGTTTTCCAACTGTGCCTAATTATGTAAGTCTTGTAAAAATGACCCGACAAATTAAACCAACCTGACACCATCACTTTCTATTCAGCACTTTTAGAGTATGGCATAACATAAAGAGTGTAAGCTGCTGCGACTGGTTTTAATTGACCTGTTTATGTAAAAAGAGGGTAATGAGCAGCAATGTAGAAGCCACAGGCTTTTCATTTAACTGCACTTTCTATACTCTATTCTATTTGATCTCCATTCTACTCTTCTTCCCCTCCTGCTACCTATTTTGCTGTGCCTTGTGTTAGAAACTACCTGAATATTAATATTAATAATAAATATATTATTTTTTAATGTCTAATATAATGTAAGTATATATATTTTATTAGGGGGCTGAAGCCACGCCAGTGAATAGAATGTTAACATTTTCAAAACAATCAGTCTGATTTACTAAAAGATCATGTAAAAAGAGAATGCCTGTTTTCATATTTCATCTGCTAATTACTAGGTAATTGAAGTGAATATCCACACAATTTACTGTGTGAAAAATCTCAAATCGTTTAGTAAATCAGCCTCAATGCCTCTGCTGATCCTGGAGTTGAGTATGGGGATTATCAGATGGAACTGGGCATTATATGTTACATCGGATGTATAGTTTATTATAAACAGCTAGATGCTACAAAATAGGAAAGAAATGCTATTACAGAGATGGTCTGTGGATTTTGCATAAGATACTTTATGTAGCGTGAATTTTACTGAAGCAAAACTGCTGAGTGCAGCATTTGTTTTGCTAGTCTTCTTAATGGCTTCATTTTCATCAGTTCTCTGAGACCAATTTTCATACATGTAGTTTATTTGAAAGTCAGGAAGCAAGCAATTTCGCAAGCTGCTAATATAGTCCTCAGAATAAGTAAAGGCAAATTACAACACATGGATTGATCCAGCTCAAATATTTCCATAGAAAATGCATAACACCGTGATTGTTTAAAATTAGTAAATTTAGTACAGAGCAAACTTTTAGTGATTGTGTAGGATCTGAAATTTTAAATTAACTGTGAAGCTGTACACAAATACAGTTTGTTTTACTAACAATAACTAATTTTATTTCAAGTAACTTTCCATATTCTAGCATATGCTACTCAAAGATTATTCTCTGGAAAATATTGGAAGATTTACATATTAATAAATACTCTGCAATATTTTGAGAATGCTTTTCTATTATGCAAGGAAAAGCTTTATTCTGAAACTCTACTTCAGGGGAATGGATTAATTTCATTAATGTTAACTTGCCATTTTTAAGCTGACATATGTAACTAGGGACCATCCCGCAAAATGGTAATCTTTAGCTACTTCAGATTCTCATATTCCCACATAAAGCAATTCTATACTTTGAGTTTTCTTACCATCTTTGTATCTATTTTTAAAAGATTAAGTTTGTTGTAAAAAAGCAGAGCCACAAATTTAACCTCTTCCGCTTCGCCCTATAGCAGAAATACTGCTACAGGGTGGCACAGTGCGCAAAATCACGTATATATCCGTGATGTTGCAGTTCTGGGTAGGAGGCACGTGCGCCGTGTGCACACCCTACCTGTGCCGCCATTCGCAGCCTTGGCTGTCAATCACCGGGTCCCGGCTGATGATTCATCGCCAGCACCCGGTGATCGCCTGGAAAAAACAACACAGATCTTTCCCCTGTTAGTTCCTGTACACTGCTTTGTATGGCTCTGCATAGCAGAGCCATACAAAGCACTGTGCTTAAAGTGGAAAGCACAAACACAGCACCTTTGATCACCCCACATGTTAACCCCTTCCTGCCCAGTGCCATTAGTACAGTTTCAGTGACACCAAGTCAGTTCCCCCCAGTGTCAGAATACCCACTGTAAGTCACTGATTGCCACTATTACTAGTAAAAACAAAAATTCCAATATATATATCGCCATTTGTAAGCGCTACAACTTTTGCGCAAACCAATTAATATACACATATTGGGATTATTTTTAGCAAAGACATGTAGCAGAATAAATTTATGATGACATTTGTTTACAATTTTTTTACTGTACATGTTTAATAGAAAAAGTAAAAAATTTTTTTTTTTTCTCAAAATTGTCGGTCTTTTTTTGTTTATAGCGCAAAAAAAAACCACACAAGCGATCAAATACCACCATAAGAAAGCTCTATTTGTGGGACAAGAAGGACGTAAATTTAAATTGGGTACAGCATCGCATACTGCCCAATTGTCAGTTAAAGTGATGCAGCGCCGTATCGCAAAAAAATGGCCTGGTCAGGAATGGGGTAAATCCTCTGGAGAGTAAATAGTTAAAGCAAAACTATAATCCAGAAAGTATTAAATTACACTCCAAGATGTAGTCTTTAATAGTAAAGGAAACCAACAAAGCAATTTGTCAAGAGCAGTTTCTACGTCCAGCAGCGATATGCCATTAAAAAGGAGTTCCTCATGCTGGAGTGATGTAGGTAGCTAGCACTGGCAAACTATTCAAAACAGAAATCAGTTCTTTGAGCACTGTTTGCATGCAGGAATTCCACAAGTGTTAGGCTGGCCTACAATCCCAAAATTGGACAGTGGCATTTATTCCAATTTGGTAATGGTGGCGGAGAATGAACACTATAAATGATGTTGTGGTGAACAAGTAGCTCCTGGGAAAGGACTGAAAAGGTTGAGGACTTAAATTAGAACTGTGACCAGGTTATGGAAATTCAGCTATCTACTTCTTCTTAACAAACAGTAAATAAGCGTTAAAACAGGTCCTCACTGACCTGCATAGCTGCAAGTACTGCAGAGAAATTACTCTTTAAAGATAACAAGTTTAAATAGTCTGTTTGACCTATGTTCTGGTACTTTGAATCTCACTTACATAATTAAAAGCACTAGCACTGATGCTGTTTTAGTACTGGTGCGTGCTTTTTTTTTTTTTTTTTACTCTGACATCATAACACTGTTAATGTGATGGTATTAAGTGTAACCCACTATTTTAATAAAAAGAAGGCCTTCAAATGCATACATTTACAAATACATGGGAAATTCACCTGTTAGCATTAAAGTGGTTTTATTTTGTGTGGCCTAAAAAGTAGTAACTAGAAAGCCCTACACAGTGTACAAAAGCCTTAAAACACAATGATTTTACTGGTAATGGGGAAGTCTCTACTGAGACATTGGGGTTGATTTACTAAAATTGGAGAGGGCAAAATCTAGTGCAGCTGTGCATGGTAGCCAATCAGTTTCTAACTTCAGTTTTTTCAATTAAGTTTTGACAAAAAAAACTGGAAGCTGTTTTTATGCAGAGCTGCACCAGATTTTACATTCTTCAGTTTCAGTAAATCAACCCCATTGTGTTTGACGTATTACACAGACAATTTTCTCAGGACAACCTAACATTGTATTTGTCAGCTATCAGCGCCACATTTATGGGTGATATTCAGCATTCTTGGTACTTGAACCACACACACACATACACACACACACGAAAAGGAAGATACTATCACTGAACCTTTAACTTGGTCTCATTCAATTGCATTTTCTCTTCTGTCTCTACCCTGACCCTTGGCGACTAACAGGAAAGTAAAATGATTCTAAATAAAATTTACTGCTTCAGTTCCAGTACAAAAAAAAGCAATATAAATGACAATAGGCACTGCCAGTTAACTTAGAATAAACTATGGAGCTGTCAGTCAAAAAATATGCTAAGATGGTTAATGAGGAGGAGTTACATGAACAAAAACACTGTAACAAATGGTAGCAGAGGATCCCAGTAGTGCTAGGGTCTGATGATGGTAAAGAGTATTTACAAGTCTTTACACTGAAATCCTCTTCTGGAGAGCTAGCCAGCATCTCCCAATGTACCTCTCTATCCCCAGATGCTCCTCAATCCGGCTCTGCGGAGGAATCCCTGGACAGGGGATCCAGTAGTAACTACTAGAAGGGCATTAGTCCCAGCTGCAGAGCGAGTCAGGTTGTACCCACTGAGTCCTTCTCCTGTGCTGCGGTTGGGTCAGTGGCTGCTACCAGGTCTTTAAGCTTCTTCCCTGCTGCCAGGTGGTCCTCTCTCAGGGGACCAGTGAAGTCCCCAGCTTTCCTCCTTTCCGGCATCACTCCTGGAAGTGAGCCCCTTCCAGTCTGGGCTCCCTCCCAGACTCCTGCACCTCATCCTCTCTCTTCCACCTTCTCCCTCCTTCTCCTTCTGCTCAGCAGGCTCCCTTACACCTAAGGGTTGTTCTGGCCCCTTCCAAGCCTCCTGCTGGGGAGTGGCCAGGATTCCTCAAGCGTACAAGCCAGCCACTCCTCGGACCCACCCACTGCCTCTAGACCGTCCTTCAAAGCTCTAGTGCAGGGGGAAATTCCAGAGGGGCTGGCCTGCAGAGCCAAATTTGATCTCCTGACTATCACACCTAGGCTGCTACTCAGCCCTCCTGTCTGGCAATCAGGATTCTAGCTCCCCCAAGCTAACTAGGGGGGTGCTACAGTAGTAACACTATTAATAATATTATCAATATAATGTTTATATATTGATATAATAAAGAGCACTTCATTGTGATGTTATTGGCTGTCATCCATTTGTTATGGCATTATCCTATCTATATATATATATATATATATATATATATATATATATATGAGGTACGCAGACAATACATATGAATGTAATATATTTTTGTCTTTTGTTGTTATCTTTTTACTTGTGAAAGCTCATAATCATTTGTGTTTTATTTTTTTTCTATGTCCATTTATTCATTATAGCCTTCCATGAATCAGGCCAAAATAGTTGCAAATTATCACATATAAAAACAAAGGGGTTGATTTACTAAAGTCTAATATACTGTGCACTTCAAGTGCATTTACTTCAGAGCTTAGTAAATGAGGTAAAGCTTCACTTTGAAAAGAATACCGAATCATATGCAAGGAAAATAAAAAAGCATTTTTGCTTACACATGTTTGGATGATAGAAATTGGAAGAGCTTCCCTTCATTTCAGAGCTTTCCTTCAGATCTAGAGCAACTGCACTTGCAGTGCACAAATTATTGGTCTTTAGTAAATCAACCCCACAGTCTAACAGTCTCAGAATAACCATGATGCCAAGTACTACTGCAATTTATATTATGGTGCAAGTAAGCATATTACTATAGTGCTGTTATGACTGCAGCTTGTTTTGTGTGAGCTTCAACATTTTGAAAATAATTTTGATGTTTATTTTCATATTATGGCTAAAGAAAAAATATAAATTGTAGCATCTGCAATTCCACTATCTGCTTCATTTAAACAGATATTTACTGCATTTAGGGTACAGTATGTAATCTTTTTGTAGAAAAACAAATCATCTGATCACAAACGAAGCCATTTTCCTTCACACAAAGAGGCCAACAAAATTGAACAAAGAAAATTTTCCCATAAATCCACATAAGAATAGACATTGTGAATGCATTTCATATATGGCTGCATTATAGCTCTGCATGGTGCATAGTATGCTTATTTTATGGACAGTGGAAGAAATATGGAAAAGATGATTTTAGATGAACATGCACCTTCAATGTAAAGTGAAAATAAAGTGTTTCTCTGACCTGTCATGAAATTAATAGAATTTATGTTCTGTAACAGTGAGCTTGGACCAGGAAATATAAAATTGCCACTGAGAGTTCAGGTATCTTAGAATTGCACTGAAAAAATCCAGATACTTCTACGTCTATTTCTGAACATTTGTAGAGTCAGGGTCAGACCACTCTTGGTGCTTAGTACCAGTGGCAAATAGTAGTTAGGGCCTGTGACTTATAGGGTTCCATGGACAACCACCCTCCTGAAGTGGTGTTTCCTCAAAAACTCTAAGTGAAGATCCCTTTACAGGCATGGGTAAAGTTGCTCATTGCTTTTCAAGAGACACCATACATTAGCTGATTATTAACTTCAGGTCTTGTTAGACCAGAAGATCGCCATGGATTCTGGTACAGGAAGAAGTCCTCTCAGACTTTCCTTTCATTGTGTGGTCATCACATGACACAGAGCCTGAGGAAAACTGAGAGGATGCTGTGATGGCAACCATGCTGGTCTTGAAATCTGACAACGACTGCAGAGTCTCCTCTAATTAGGTCAAATCTTCACTGATCAAGTAAAGTCTTTACTAAATATCAGTGTAATGGGGGACCTTTTCCAAGAAAGGGGCTAACATGCCCCTTCTCAAAAATAATTTCTCTTCTCCAAAAATACTCTCTCTTTCTCTGATCTTCTCAAAATTCTTTCCACAACAGTACAATACAAAAGTCCCTAAATAAAAATGTTATATATATATCTGTAGGGTAATCCTTTATCACATTGCAAATGACAGAGGTAACTGTTTCTTTGTTATAGGCTTCTGTGTAACTTAATTTTGTGAGTCTAAAAGAAAATCTGAAAAAATGAATGTTTCTACCAAATGTTTGTCCCATAAAAGCATACTATTGGGTATACAGGAATACAGGGAATTGATATCACATGTAAACCACTTGCTGTCAGTCTTCTTACCTTTCATGTCTCACCTCCTCTCTAAATTTTTAATAACATGCTTTTTTGTATCTTGTACACACGTGCGTAGGTTGACTACTACAGGCTGAAGGAGACTGTCCTAAAAATCCCTCAAAGGTTCACAAGGGAACACAATACTGACCACAATGGTTCTACCAGTAATTCAAATTCCCTCCTTGTATACCTTTGGGAGATGATGGAATACTGGGGTCACTGGATAGTCAGGTATTGGCGTATGGGACCGATCTGGAGATAGTAGCCCCACTGCACTTGTCTCTAACAACAAAGTTCCTTCTTGTCCCTTACTGTAGGATCTTGTTCTCCTCTGACAGTTGCCAAGGGCCTCATTGTAATGGTCCTCAGAGTTTAGAAATACCACATCACCCCCTTTATCCGCATTTTTAATGGTAATAGATTTTGCTTTAGACTGTTAAAAATCTGCCTCTTCACCCTATTCATATTATGTTTCCAATTGTCCGCTCTCACAAAATCAGTGCCATAATTTAAGAGCCATTATCCCCAGCTGAGGGTCCTCAGACTACCCTGAACACCCAGCGCTTCCAGCTATGTCTGTATCATGTTTCTTTGAAGCAAGCTTTCTGGAAATATAATTGACACCCAACAATGTGTTAAACAAACCAAACGATGGGGAAAAATTAAGACCACATGATAGAGCCTTAACTTCCTGTAAGGGTAAATCATAACGTAAAAAATGCAAAAACATTATTTGCATATGTGCGCTGTGAATGGCTTTTTTAAATATTTTTTTTTTCTTGGCCCCACTTTGTCTCAGTGTTTTCTTTGTTGGATTTTGTATTTGTCTCTGTGGGACTTTTCAATTTTCTTTTCCTATCACTGTCCCTAAAGTGTAAACCCATAGAGAACAAGGATGGAATATATAGATTTTCCATAAAAACTGATGTTTGTGGGTGTAGAGATAGTTCTCAAGATAAAATCCCCCTGTAATGGCTTTCCCAAACCTATTATGTCCCCACATGTCCCTTATGTAAACACTGGAGTTCTTATAGTTCTGTTTATCTCCATGAACTTAGCCCTTTTAGTGCTAGTGGTTTCTTCTTTCCGAGTATGCAATTTAGAATTCAGCTTATCATCAAACACCTGGAAACATTATATGTTCTTATATATTTTTTTTTTCCAGTTCACTCTGTGACCTTTGTATCTCCACATGTAACTTGCTTAAAGGAGAAGTATAGCCAATGCTATTTTGGCTATATTTCTCTTATGGTCACAGGAGTGCAGTTAGTTCTGCACTCCTTTGACCCATCACAGAGTCTGTCCAGGCTCTGAAAAGATCCCAACTATATGGTCTGCGTCTACCACATACCTGGACTGGTAGCTGCCTCAGCCTCTCAATGAGCAGATCAGAACCTGAACCAGCGGCTCCCACCCCCTCCACAGCGCAGCAATCCAGTGAGGGATCAGCAGTCCTTGATTGCTCAGGTCTCAGTACAGAGCCGATGGGGGACAGATGCAGCATCGGATCGATGCTGTATCCACCTAGGTGAGTATGTTTTTCTAAATCCCATACTTCTCTTTTAAATGGGATTTCTGCAATCAGTCTCAATAGCTTGAAATAAGCTTTGCTGAGGAAGTGATACCCTACCCTTCACTTAAATCAAAATATACTTTATATTTTATTAGCTGAGGTCTCCCCCCTTTCCTCCACCTGCTACTTGCTAGACCATCTGCCGTCCATCCAAGTGCTTACTGTCCACTTGCTGACCAGCCTCAGTACATATACTGCGGCTGGGTGGCATGTGCAGGCAATATCACGTCCAATGTACACCATTTTGCCTGTACCGGCTTAGGGGCACGCAGCACCCACTGCGACTGCTGTGTCCACTGGACACAGCAAATTGTGGATCTCGGATCTCAGTGATCATGTGAAGAATTTTGAACATTTATATGCATGCTCATGCATATAAATTTACGTGCTTGAATGCACAAGGTCTTTGTGGACCATATTGTGCTTTTACTTGGGATTTTTCTGTCAGCCTCTGTCAGCCTCTGCCAGCAAGTTCCTGTATATAAACATCAGTAAATTATTAAGTCAGTGTGCAACAGTCATAAGAGTGAGATTTACCTCATTGGTTGGAAGCACTGTCAACCAGCAGTGTAGATCTGGTCTCTGTGTCCATTCAGCTTGTTTCTTACTAGGGATATTAATCCTATGTTGCACCAGAAAGGATCCCAATTATAGAGTCCTAGTGATGGAGTTGGCTACAAGTGTTTCCAGTTGGTTAGTACAGTTTAACAATGCTTGCTTATGGCCAATGAGTTTGCAGGCTGAGATGAGAGAGTGTGCAATACGTAAAAACAAGGTTTTAACATAAAGACACATCAGCAAATGGATCTCATTTATATATATACATTACCTAAACACATTTCTGTTACACTATATTTCCCTAAAAGTAACCAAAAAAGTGAAACTTGTTTTGCTGTTTTTTCATTTATTTTTACTCTTGGAGTAAAAAGATTTTTTAGCTTAACACTATGTTACTCACATATATAAAAAAACAGTGCATTTTATGTCTTGCAATAAACAGTTACAATACTCTGCATGATCACAAGATGTAAACAGTCTTGACTAGATGTGCTGATCAATTTATTCCTCACTATTGCTAGGGAACAGCATTAGTGTGATGGAGTAAGTTTGCCAAAAATCATAAATCAGCTCTCATTGTCTTAGTCAGCAAAGCTGATACTAAAGAAAAGCACTGAAATGAAATCACAACTGTAATTCAGTTTAGTATCTCAAAGCAATTTGTCCCTGTAGCTGTCTCCTGCGTCTAGAACTGACAACCTCTTTGATTAAAACAAGTTAAAGTTGAATCTCTCTATTTTTACGGTGACTGTGTGATCTTGTAGGTGACAAAAAGTCCATTTAGAAATAAGACAAAAATCAAGAAAATGGAAGCGATGCAGTTTACCATAAAGACAAGGGCAATTTCTATTAGCATTGCTGCTTGCAAAAATGTAGACAATGCATAGGACGTGTGGATTCGGAAGAGTTGGTTTAGTGGGTTTAAATGTAAGGATAGGTGGAGGAGGGAACACAGGGATCAACTAGATCAGGGTTTCTCAACCAGGGTTCTGTGGAACCCTAGGGTTCCTCCAGAGGTTGCCAGGGGTTGCTTGAGCAATGAGCAATTTTTGCCTCTCAGGTAAGTTCCCACTGACACCATTGATCTTTTTAGCAATCTGTAAGAAGGTAATTCTTCCCAATGACCACAAGTGTAAGAAGCATTCTTACCTCTAACTATCACACTAATGTATCATGAATTGCAGATAGTCATTTTAGCAGGGGTTCCCTAAGACCGGAAAGTTATGTCAAGGGTTCCTCTGCATTGAAAAGGTTGAGAAAGGCTGATCTAGATGGTAATAATAAATATAAATCACTATTAATCCCCAATATCTTTTAAGCACACTTCACCCCTATCCTTAGAGGTGTACAAATATAAACAATAATATGCTCAGTGATAAATAAATATCATAACTCCTTTCCTCAAATCTATGAATATAATCAAAATAAAGTCCAAAAATTAAAATAAATCAAAAATATCTCAAAAATATCATATGTCCCTTTTAACAAAAATAAAAATAAATAAATAAATCCGAGTGTCCAAAGTTCAATTCAAGTGTAAAGATCCTCAGCCTCTTGCATCAACTTGATTTACCTCAAAAACGTCTACTGAAGTAAGGAGTGAATACCCTTACCAATATTCAAAAATAACTTAATTATTATAAAAATTATTTTTGAATATTGGTAAGGGTATTCACTCCTTACTTCAGTAGATGTGTACACTGTGTTGTGTGATTTTTGAGCACAAAAAGAGTGATTCACATACACGATTTTTCACTATATATTGTGTATATGCACATGAGTCTATATATATTTTTATTTATACACCTTTTTCACTTGGGTGAAATATCACTGGATTGTTTTCATGTGTTAATTTGCTTTATAAAGGATAATGCACTATGTGGTTTTTATGTTTTTGTTTTTGAGGTAAATCAAGTTGATGCAAGAGGCTGAGGATCTTTACTCTTGAATTGAACTTTGGACACTCGGATTTATTCATTCATTTTTATTTTTGTTAAAAGGGACATATGATATTTTTGAGATAATTTTGATTTATTTTAATTTTTGGACTTTATTTTGATTATATTCATAGATCTGAGGAAAGGATTTATGATATTTATTTATCACTGAGCATATTACTGATCTAGATGGTGCAATGATTTTTAAATGACATTAATACTATCCAATATATCAGACCACAAAAAGAATCTTCAGTACCATCGAGTAGTAAATATAATAAATGTTTTACACTTGTAATGAATGATTTACAAAAAAAAGTCATAGCTGCAACAGTGAGCCAATCAGGTTAGAGACCACCATGGCAAAACTAGTGCTAAAATGTAATTCTGTGGGCCCAAAGACAAAAGGTAATGGATTAAAGTATAACTAAAGGCATTTTTTTTTGTGTCAAACAGAGTAGAGAGGGACTAAAACATCTGTCAGGATTTTATTTCTTTCTTTGCCCTCATTAGGGAGATTCAACCTCTCTCTTAGTCATGTTCTGGTGACCCTGGTGATAACTAGGGATTCCCTCACTTTGGAGGGATATCCTGTTACTTCCTGTTTTGGCTATGTAAAAGGACATGAGAGCACAACCATCTCTACAAAAATCGAGGTCATCAGATAAGGCAACAATCTTCTATTGTTCAATTTTGGAGAGCCTGTGTGAATTGTAGCCTCCGTTTCCTGTTCTAAGTTGACAGTTATGGCACCCAATGTGGTCTTCTGCTGCTGTAGCCCATCTGCTTCATGGTTTGATGTGTTGTGCTTTCAGAGATGATATTCTGCATACCTTGGTTGTAAAAGTGGTTATTTGAGTTACTGTTGCCTTTCTATCGTCTCAAACCAGTCTGCCCATTCTTCTCTGACATCAACAAGGCATTTTCATCTACACAACTGCTGCTTACTGGATATTTTTTTGGACCATTCTCTGTAAACCCTAGAGATGGTTGTGAGTGAAAATTCCAGTAGATCAGCAATTTTTTGTCATACCCAGACTAGCCCATCTGACTCGAACAAACGTGCCACACTCAAAGTCTTTTAAATCCCCTTTCTTCTCCATTCTGATGCTGGGTTTGAACTTCAGCAAATCGTTTTCACCATGTGTTGATGCCTAAATGCATTGAGTTGCTGTCATGTGATTGGCTGATTAGCAATTTGTGTTACCAAACAATTGAGCAGGTGTACCTAATAAAGTGGCCAAGGAGTGCACATACACCTTTACATATAAATCCCATTATGTTGAGCTGTTTTCTTTTATACCAATATTAATAGAAAGGCGCTAAACCCTTGTAGCTAATAACTAGTGCATATTAAAAAAAAAATCAATTAAATATTATAGAAATATATACACACATGAGTAAACACTACAGCCCAAAATGTTGTAAAGTGTGCAAACATTTTTTTGAAAGTCCTTTCAAAATTTCAGTGATTCAACAATTCATCCAACTCTGGTGTCCAATCTAATAAACAAAAAACTCTTCACCACCAATGTGTAGTAGAATGAGAGGTTTACCAGATCCAATCACAATCCACACTTCTCATATAATCAAATGATAAAGGGAACAGGCACCATCAGAATCTCCAGAATTAGTTTAGTCATACCATATAGACCAGACAATGTTGAAAGAAAGACCAATCTCTCTAGGATCTTCTTCTCAAACTCATAGCATGTATGACAATACATATTAACTATTAATATTGGTATCAAAATGGTATTTACACTCTATTAAGAGCTGCTTCCCTTATTACTATTTTGTACACTTATATTATAATTTTTTTGTATAATAATTAAATTTTTTTAAATATGAATTTGTAAGTGTGGATGGCGCCACCTAGTGTATTTATTTATTTGTTGTTTGTTTTCTTTTTGCTTCACTTTTGGGATCTACCTCCAGACTCTTGTTAGTTCAAATAAAAATATTTAAGTCTCTGCAGAATGCAGGTTGGCACCCTTCAAATAAAAAGGCTTTAAAATGACTTTCACAACCCCAGAACTATACTATTGAAAATCTGAGTAGGTTTTAAGCATGAAGTGCATGGAGCCAAATGAAGGATTTTTTCGAAATAGAAGCATTTGACAAGTGGGAAGGATTCCTATTTCAAGAACAGAAAGGCAGTTACAAAGGTTTGGTGGCTAGGATTTCTGTCAAAGAGGATGTTACTAAAACCTTGCTAAGAAAATTGCAATTGTACTCTTTCATTTACTTGAACATGCTATATTTAAAGCTGATCTCCAGGCAAACAGTAAATTGCACAGATTATATATGTATATATTTATACTGTATGTGTGTGTACAGCGCTCAGCATAAATGAGTACACCCTTTTAAAAAGTAGAATTTTAATCAATATCCCAATGGACACAAGAACAATTTCCAAAGTTTTGACAAAACTGAGTTTTATAGAACATTTTTTTAGCTCATTACATGAAAGTAAGGTTAATAATATAACTTAGATTACAAAATCTTCAGTTTTACACAGATTAGTTGATGCAAAAATGAATACACCCCATAACAAAAAACTACTAAATCTAGTATTTTGTGTGACCTCTATGATTTGTAAGGACAGCACCAAGTCTTCTAGGCATGGAATGAACAAGTAGGCAACATTCTGCAACATCTATCTTTTTCCATTCTTCAAGAGCGACCTCTTTCAGAGCCTGGATGCTAGGTGGAGAGCAGGGGCGGAACTGACCATTTGGAAACTTGGGCACTGCCCGGGGTCAGTAGGGGGCCCCATGAGATGCCCCTGGTACCTTTTTCATAAGCTTTTTTGAGTTTGGGCAAGGACACAGGGGCCCCATGATCTCCTATTGCCTGGGGGCCCCATGAGTTGTCAGTCCACCCTGGTGGAGAGTGATGCTCAACTTGTCTCTTCAGAATTTCCCATAGGCGTTCAATTGGGTTCAGATCAGGAGACATACTTGGCCACCAAATTACTTTCACCCGGTTCTTCTTCAGAAATGCAACAGTGACCTTAGATGTGTGTTTTGGATCATTGTCATGATGGAAAAGTGTACGACAACCAAGGGCATGGAGTGATGGTAGAATCTTTTCTTTCAATATAGAGCAGTATATCTGTGAAATTACAATACCACCAATGAAATGCAGCTCCCAACACCAGCAGCACTTATGCAGCCCCACAGAAGGACACTGCCACCACCATGTTTCACTGTAGGCACCATGCATTTTTCTTTGTACTCCTCACCTTTGCGACGCCATACAGTTTTGAAACCATCAGTTCCAAAAACATTTATCTTGGTCTCATCACTCCAGTGTGCAGAGTCCCAGTAGTCTTCTTTTTTAGCATGAGCCCTGGCAAATTCTTGGTGGGTTTTTTGTGCATAGGCTTTAGGAGAGGCTTCTTTGTGGACGACACCCATGCATGCCATTCCTCTGCAGTGTATGTCGTATTGTGTCAAGGGGAAACAATCACCCCAGTTTAGCTTTCTGCTTTTTAAGCTAACTGCAATGAACTTGCATGGTGATTTTCTTCAACCCTTCTCATCAGAAGATGCTCCTGTCGAGGTGTTAACTTCCGCGGATAGCCTGGACATCTCTGTGAGATCGTTGCAGTTCCAGCTTTGTTTTTGTATCACTTTTGCTACAGTATTCTGACTGATAAGGGAAGTTTTGCTTATCTTCATGTAGCCTTCACCTTTTTTGTGTAAAGAAATTATTTATGACATTTATCTTCCATGTGG